>NW_028227261.1:122471741-122891741 GCF_978045245.1 Mus caroli
GTGGGAGGACTCAGCCCACTGTAGTAGGTGCCACCCTTAGGTAGGTAGTGATTCCTGGTTATATAAGTAGGCTAAGCAGGCCATGTGGGGCAAGCCAGTAAGAAGAGCTTCTCCAAGGTCTCTGGTTCAGTTCTTGCCTTGAGTTCTATCCTGATGGAGATAAGCTCTAAGGCTTTGTATTATGATGTCTAGCATAGAAACCAAAGGACAACTGCATGCTTCATTCAGAATGGTAAACAATTCCAATACAAAGTCTTACTGCTCTATGTTAACATAACAAATGTGAGATATTCAGGGGCTCTTGGAAGATGGGATTCCAAGAAAACAGCAGAGGTCTAAGAGGCAGGATCAAAACAGAGAACTTCCTTAATAAATCAGTTATTGCAGGACAAGAGGGAAGGGCCCAAATTAAGTCTTCACTTCATTAAAAAGGACTTTGAGAAAATTAAACACAAATGAGGGAGGGAAATCCGAAGCAGGGGCTAGGGGAATATTTCTACATGTTTAAAAAATTATACACTTAATTTTCTGGAAAGAAATGGCTGCCCACTGGCGAATTGGTCTAGTTTAATATTGATCTCGAAATACACTTTTATTACACAAGCTTTCTTAAAGGCTCACAATTCCCAAGGGAAAGTGAATGAACATTTAATTTTAATTTTAATTTTTTTAACTTTTTGAGTATCTGTGGCCATGTTACTTTTTCTGATTTTTTTTTCATGAGACACAGAGCAAATGCAAGCGAAAACTCATACAGGGGAAGGAAGAGGAAGGAGTCAAATACCTTTTAAAAAGTTTTAGTGAGTTTGTTTGGGTTTGAATAGGGCATAATTTACATTAACTATATTAACTTAGATGATAGGAAAACACCAGTCTCCCACCTCCTAAAACAACAATAAATAATTTCTTCTTCCTTTTCTTTTTCTTCTTCCTCTTCCACTTCTTTTCCCTCCTCTTCTTTATCCTCTTCTTTCTCTTCCTCCTCCCCTCCTTCCTCTTCCTCTTCCTCCTCTTCTTCCTCCTCATCTTTATCTTCTTACTCCTCCTCTTCTTCTTCCTCCCAGACCTTCTTTTCTTCTCCTTCCTCCTCCTCTTCCCCCCCTCCTCCTCCTCCTCCTTTTTGATTTATTTTTCTTTATGTGTGTGTTCTGATTGAGAGCAGCTCATGTGGCTACTAGAAACTGAACTCAGTCCCCTGGAAAAGCATTGTCTTAGTTAGGGTTTTGCTGCTGTGAACAGACACCATGATTAAGGTGACTCTTATAAGGACAACATTTAATTGGAGCTGGTTTACAGGTTCAGAGATTCAGTCCATTATCATCAATGCAGGAAGCACAGCAGCATCCAGGCAGGCATGATGCAGGCAGAGCTGAGAGTTCTACACCTTCATCTGAAGGCTGATAGTGGAAGACCGACTTCCAGGCAGCTAGGATGAGGGTCTTAGAGCCCACACCCAAAGTGACACACCTACTCCAATAGGGCCACACCCACTCTAACAGGACCATGCCCTCTAATAGTGTCACTCCCTGGGCCGAGTATATACAAACCATCACAGACATCAAGTACTCTCAGCTGCTGATTATCTCCTTAGCTCATCTCATTTCGCCTTACAGCAGCCTTTCCAAATTAAAAGATAAGGGTGAGCCCTCCTGTCCACAGTCACCTACTTAAAGTACCTAGTCCTTTTACACAGGGACAGATGGTTCTAGGGATGAGGAAAAGGGCATTCCATTTGAGCTTTTGAATACCCCTTTGCCAAAGCAACTGCAGGGAAATCTCTGTGTGGGCATGAGTGTCCAAAGTTCTCCTTTTCAGTCAGTTTTAGGGTAAAATCAAATGTCCTATCATTGTGGGGGAAGTGGTGGTCAGCCTCACTGGGAGTGAGGGTGGCAGAGATCTGTTTGGTAGACAGTTACTATAAGGAGTGTGAGGCAGGTTTCTGCCTGGTGGACTGTTGTTCAATGTGTGTATTAAAGGAAGGAAGGTCGATGTCTGGTTGATTGTTAGAGTATGTATATGGGGTTAGCAATGGTCTGCTTGGTAGACTGTTACTCCACCACAATGTGGAGAATTGAAGGATATTTCCTGGTGTGTATGACAGTGGTCTGCCTAGTAGACTGTTTTTAACTCTCTTTGTGTGGAGGACAGTGGTCTATCTGGTGGGCTGTTATTCACTGTGTATAAAATGGGGGACAGCGGTTAATCTGGTAGACTGTTGCTGTTATGTATGTGGGGGACAGTGGTCAGTCTGGTGGAGTATTATACACTGGGTATGAGTGCAGGACAGGGCTTAGTCTGGTGGACTGTTATTGGCATATATGGCAAACAATGGTCATAGTCGGTCTGCTAGACTATTGCTCATTATGTATAAATGGAGGTCTGTCTGGTAGATAGTACTTTATGTATATGATAGAAAGTGGCTTGTCTGATGGACTGTGGACTGTGGTCCACTTGGACTTTTTTAAGTTTGAAGGTGAGCATGGTAGTAATAAGTGGCTCTTATGATCTGTACGTGATTAATAAAACTCTTGCATGACCTCAATCATTACTGGCATTGTCCGATGCCACGAAGAGTGTACGGTCTCCAGGTGAAGAAACTTGCAAATTCGAATTGTCTTCTGGAAAGATGAAGTTGATTTTCCTTGAAATGAAGTGTCTAATGCTACCAAGTATTTAACGCTGCTTCAGTGTAGACTATTCTACTTGCCGGTGGGCTTCGGAAGCTGGACAAAATTAAGCATGACAGTTGTTAAGTGAAGGGCTCTTGGATCAGTCCACCTGCCAGGCTCATCTTCACCATCTCTTTCCAGCAAGCTCAACCTCTCCAAATCAGGTTTCTCTCTGGCAAAAGAGGACTCACCAGGTAGGTATCCGCCTTAATTAGGGTTTTTATTGCTGTAATAAAACATCATAACCGAAAGCAATTTGGGGAGGAAATGATTTATTTCAGCTTACAGTTGTCTTCTGTCATAGAAGAAAGTCAAGGCCAAAATTCAAGGCAGCAACTTGACCAGAAGCCACAGAGGGGCACTACACACTGGCTTGGTCCTCACGGTTTGGTCAGCCTGCTTTCCTATACAACTCAGGATCACTTGGTGAGGGCCAGGTATTGCCAACAGTTGGCTGAGCCCTCCCACATCAAGCAATAATCAGGAATATACCCAACAAACTTGTCTATAGGCCAGTCTTATGGATGCATTTTCTCAGCTAAGATTTCCTCTTTCTAGATATGTCTGGGTTTGTGTCAAATTGGCAAAACTAACAGGGTAGTGTCTAAATGTAGTCTTCTCTAAACCCGGAGGATCCTGGGCCCCATTCTAATTTTATAAAATCTGTTTCCCACCCACTGGCTCTGGTCTCTGCAGTGGATTACAGTAAGCTTGGATATTTCCTTCCACAAGTATGTTCTGTAGGAATCACAGATTCACTGTGTGCATTACAATGCTCCTTGATGAATGGATGTGAGTCTGCGTGTCTCTCTTCTAATCAATGGCAAGTGCCTAAAAGTTGGTGCCTTTTGGGTCCAGAATGATGGCTAGCCAGCGTCAAGCAAGGTAGGAAAGAAATAATGAAAAAGGATGAAAAATTAGGAATAGGTAGGAAGGGACCATATTGCCTAGGGGAGCAATTCTCACCCGGTGGATTGTAACCCATTTCGGGAGCTGAATGGCCCATTCCCAGGGTCACCTTAGACCATTAGAAAACACAGATATTCACATTATATTTATATTACACATATTTACATTACAACTCATCACAGTAGCAAAATTACAGTTATGAAGTAGCAATGAAAATAATTTTATGGTTGGGTCATCACATGAGGAGGTGTGTTGAAGACTTGAGGATTAGGGCCGTTAAGAAACATTGGCATACAGCTATGCGGGCCACAGGAGAGCTGGCCTTTTACTGAAGCAGTTGAAATTATTTAGGTGTTTAATTATCAAATAGTACCTTACATACTCACTGCATTATCAAAGTCTTACCCTTGCTAGACATACTCTCAAGATTTATTAACATATAACAATTACCTTAGCCATGGGGGGGGCATAATTATTACTTTTGATTTTCTAGCCGTGTGTAAGCCAGCGCTTAGGATAATAATGAAGCTACTCAAGATCACAGAGGTGGAAAGCATAGCAAGCAAGATAGCACTGTGCTGCCAGGCCTCAGTGGCCTCCGTCTCCCCATCCCTTTAGTGTGGGCTTGTCTACTTTACAGTTCTTTCTGATGGCTGTGGTTGCTGGAAGAAGAAGCTGGTCATGCTGCCTCCACACAGCAGAAGCTGTGCATAGCCATGCAGGACAGATGGCACCGGGTTCAAAACTGAACAGAACATGAGTATCTTCTCACCTGGACCCTCTCAGTCTGTCACCAGGGCACTGATATAAGTATGCAAGGACCCAAGTGCATCTCCCCATGCTTGGATGCTTCTTCCTTCCCTCAGGCCACAGAGAATCATTGCTTTGTGTCCATGGATGTGATTGCTCCTTCTGCCCAGATATGCCCCTGAGCTGCATCCCTTATTGTGGAGTAATAAGACCCCATAAGCTGTGGCAAACAAGACTAACTTCCTAGGACTCACAGGTTCTGGCACAGACTCAGGTTTACCATGGAAAGAGGTTACCAGAGCGAAGGGCACTACATTTTCTGAGTCTGAAGGCCCCATGCTTCATTCACGAAGTTGAAAGAGCCACTCCTAAATTCAAAAGAATACAATGGCAGCAGAGAAGACAAATGGCCTGAGGCCACATGTGGACTTGGCCTGGGATGGCAAGATCAGATTTCCCTCTGGTCCCCAGCTTATGGTGACCACAGCTGCTGTGTGGCTCCCAGGAATTGCCACAGGAGGCTATTTCATCATTTCTTTCAAGACACTGAGTGTAAAAATTATGGCAGCTTATTGCCTCCTTGCCACTTATGAGACACAAGCCTCGTTCTGGGAAGTGCAGCGCCACACAGTGCCCCACTGTCTTCTTGCTAATTGCTTTGTTCCCCCAAGGGACCAAGTTGGAAAGCGCCTTTATGAATTTTGGCTTCCTAGAAAAGGAACAAAAACAAAATATCTATTGTTCATAATACAACCAGGATGCTCTCCAGAAGGGAGACCCTTGCAGTCATCCAGAACTGAGCATCTCTAGTGAGAGGAAGGTTCTCCAACACCAGGGACTTGCATCAAAATGGAAAGAAGTCACAGCATTACCGAAGTACACGACAAACAATTCAGCAAAGATTATTAAGTGTGTTCTAGGGGCCTGTGATATCCCAGGAGGGAAGGCTGTATCTGCATCTGACAAGCTATACCCTCTTATGGGCTTGTTCTAAAGGAGGCACATATGCTATAAAAATAGGTAGAAATGGGAAGTTGTAAGTGCTCTGCATAGGAAGAGGAGGGAGCTGGGTGAGGGAGGGGCAGGCCGTGGTCCAGAGATGGTCCAGTGTGGAGGCAAGCATCAGGCTAATAGGCAAATGTCAAGGGAGATCCAAGCACGCTGAGCTGAGTGAAGAAAAACACGTTTCTAATGGAGAACTGCCATCCGTCCCTAGAGTGAGTGTGGCATGGCACAGTCATAGAAAACATGGGGCTGAGTCAAGCAAGCGAGCATGAGAGTCTGAGGACTGGGCAGTAGGCAGTGCTGGCCGTCAAAGACACAGAAGGCCTGGTACCTCAGCAGCTGAGGAGGTGCACAGAGGTAAGACATACCATAGCAGGTGAGCACAATGTTATAGGAAGTCCTTACTGTAGCAGATCTCAAGCTTTCAAAAGAGTTACAAGAGGATCAAGAGGAGCTTCTAAGTTACCAACTGCTTGGTTCTCTCCTACTTTGTTGTCCCTGGTCTCTTTTTGTATTTTATTCTCTCTCTCTCTGCCTCTCTGCCTCTCTGTCTCTCTGTCTCTCTGTCTGTCTCTCTGTCTCTCTGTCTCTCTGTCTCTCTCTCTCTCTGAAAATATTTGAAAATTAAAGGGATACATTATGTCTCTTTGATGCTAAATATTTCAAACACACATTTTTATATCAACTGGCGCTCTCTATTTATTTGAGGCAGGGATTAGCTTTGTACACCAGGCTAAATCAAACTCCAAGCTGCCTCTGACTACCAAGCACTGGGATTAAAGGTGTTTTACCACCATATCTAGGACCTTAAAGGCATTCTCGTACACTTTGAATAATCAAATAAAATCAAGCATGCAATGTATTTACATTATTTTCTCTGCTATTGGTTTGTAATCTATAGCTCACATTGAAGTCCATCAATATCCTGTCATCTATGGTGACTTGAGTTTCTGAGCCCACTAGGATCCAGGATCAGAAATCTCTAGAATTCAGGGTCATCACCTATCTTTTAGTCTCTTTCAGTTTAGAATGATTCTTTACATTTTCTTTGCCTTTCCTGATCTTGAATTTTTTAAAAAGAGAACACAGACTAATTCTTTCATAGAATGCTCCTAATTTTTGGTTTGTCTGATATTTTACTCGTGACAATGTTCAGATTGTTGGGGTCTTGTTTATTTTGCTTTAACTTTCTTCGTTCTATGTGTAAAGGTGTTCTGCCTGCATGTGTGTTTGTGCACCATTTGCATGCCTGGTGCACTTAAAGGCTGGAAGAGGATGCCGGATGCCCTGGAACTGGAGCTTCCGGAAGCTGTTAGCTATCATGTGGGTGCTAGGAATCAAACCCATGACTTCCAGAAGAGCAGCCATTGCTCTAAGCCATTGGACCATCTCTCTAATCCCTCTGTGGTTTTGTTTGTTTGTTTTGTTTTGTTTTTCGAGACAGGGTTTCTCTGTGTAACCCTGGATGTCCTGGAACTCACTTTGTAGACTAGGCTGACCTTGAACTCAGAAATCCACCTGCCTCTGCCTCTCAAGTGCTGGGATTAAAGGCGTGCGCCACCACCGCCCGGCCCCTCTGTGTTTTTTATTTGTTTGTTTGGTTGGTTGATTTTTGTGGTTGCTGTTATTGTTTTGTTTGCTTTGCTTTGCTTTGCTTTGCTTTGCTTTGGCAATATCTACTTCAGCATGTAGTATCAAGAAGCATGTGACTTGGCTTGTCCTGTTGTTGGTGATGTTAGCTGTGATCAGTTGGCTGCAGTAATGTTCCTTAGGTTTCTCTTTTGTAAGATATCTGTTTTTTACTTTGTACTGAACATGTAATTTATGGGAGCTTCTCTGTGTAGGTAAATATCCCAGTGCCCATTAGATTTTTACTTTTACAAGTTTTTAACATTACTGACACATTTCTAAACTTACTATGCCTTCTATTCTTTCTATTTGGAATTCAGCTATAAGGAAGAATTTCCCTGGTCTATTTACTGTGATGAGGATGGTGGGTCTGGAGAGAGGGCTCCATAGTTAACTGTATACAGTGGTCTTCTAGAGGACCTGGGTTTGGTTTCCAGCACCCATGCTGGGTGGCTCACAACTACTTGGTACTCCAGCTCCAGGAGATCTGATGCCTCTGGTTTCTGAAGGCACCTGTATACACAGGTACATGGTTAGCCAACCTTCATCCAAGCTAAGTACAGAATGGTTTGTCCTCAATCATATGAGTTTTTAGTCCGAAGCTCCCATATCACATACAACAGTTATCAAATCAACTTATGATTTTTTTCATAACCTATATTTTGTATTATGTGCATCAATGGAAAGGGACTCACCTTCTTTTTATCCCCATAATATACTCATTGAGACAGAGAGGACTGGTGCAGAAGCTTTGGGAGGGAAAACCCTGAGTTTAGATGGTACATTTGTAAGGCTTGCTTAACATCCATGGGCCAAAGAACCCAAGAAGTTGGTGCAAAGGAGAGAGAATGACAGGTATATATGTAATATTGAAAACCATATCACTGTCCCGACTTCCTTTGAAAATGAACTGTGACCTGGAAGAGTAATTCAAATTAACTTTTTCCACCCCAAGTACTTTGATCATGGTGTGCCATCAGAGTAATAAAAACCCTGACTAAGGCTTACAAGAACAAAGCAGACCCCAAAGTCTACATTCACCCTGTCTGTCCAGCCACAGAAATAACTCAACAGCTAGGGCAGCACAGAAGGCAAGCAGAATGGAGTCCCATGGACATCTCTACAACCCTAGAGATAACATTGTAGAGAATGTAGCTGAAAGCTCTTTTCCCAGAGACTTGTGACACGGTAGCTATGGTTCTCACACCCCTGCTTCAGAAAAATATAGCTGACAAATGTGGATGATAAATGCTGCCAACAGAGGATGGTGACCAAGAGGCTGGATGTGGGAATGAGAAATAATTTCTAAATCTGCCCCTGCTGCCCGTGTCTGGAAGTCAGTGTGCTCATCTATAAAATGGCCACAATAACAGCACTTTTCCCATGGGGCTGTGTGGAGAGTAAACAAGATGACACACTGACATCTATGTAAAGCACAGATCTTACAGATTTAAGACCCTTTAAAGGCATGCCACTTGTGCTGTGCACTAGAAAATCTAACCCTTCAGGGTGAGGTCGCATTGCTGTAAACAGGTATGATACAGTTTATAGTGCAAAAACCTAGCTTTGCTTTTCACAAGTGTGAGTTGGTAAAGCAAATAATGCGGTATTCCAGGTGCAAGCCTGAGAAGACAGTTTAGCGATGATACACAAAGAAGTTCCCCATTCCTTTGCATCGCTGACTCGGAAACCCAATTGATAAAACCAATAGAGTTAGTCATACAACGTGTGGTGCTGGCTAAAACAAAATATAAACATCCTTTGTGTGTGTTTGCACACCTGGTTGATGATTTAACATCTGTCTTAACATCTCATTTAACATCTGTATTAGAACTGTAAGTCAGCACGTGAGTAACACCAACAGAAACGTCAGATACCGTGAAGACATTAAAAAGTGCAATCTGGAGCTGGAAAGAATGATCAGTGGTTGGGATCACTGACAGCTTCCCCAGGAGACCTGGGTTCGCTTCCCAGCATCTACATGGCAGCTTACAACAGTCCTTAACTTGAGTTCCAGGGATCCAGCACCCTCCCTGGGCACCAGGCATGCGTGCATTGCACAAATATATGTGCAAGCAAAACAGCCCCTACAAGCTAAGGTTCAGGGAGAGGCGGTGAAAAGATTTAAGAGTTAAAGGAACAGGAAGTCTGCTGTGAACTTGTGTCTCCTGGATATGACAAGGAAGCCACACCCATGAAATCCCAGCGTGTCTGCTGAAACAAGACCTGAATGATGACACACCCAGTGGAGGTGCCGGCTCTGGTGGGGAAATCTCACGGGGCCCCACATTTAGACACAGAACTACAAGCAATTAGTGACTGTTAAGAGAGGGAGAATTACTCTCCCCCTAGGGCCGAGTCCCTTAACTCATTATCCAATACCAAATGGTCACCCATAAGAGAATATACACACAAGCAACACTAAACAGACTCGGCCGACTGCTTTTACATACTTACTTATTGATTGATTGATTTGTGCATATATGTAACCGTAATAATTAGAGAGAAAGAAGTAATGGATTTGAGAGGAAGGGTGTACATTTAAGGAGCTGGTGGCAAGAGAAGTGGGGGGGTATTATATAATCATATTTTAATTTTAAAATGTTAAAGCCAGGTGTGGCAGCACAAGCCTTTAGTGCCCAGCACTCAGTGGGCAGAGACAGGTGGATCTTTGTGAGTTTGAGGCCAGCTGAGTCTACAGAAAGAGAATTTTAAAAAAATTAAAAATGGAAAAAAATCTAGGGTCTGGGAAGATGACTTAGCTGGTAAAATACTTGCCAAAGTAACATGGGTCCTGAGTTTGTATTCGCACATATGTGTAAAAAGCTGAGCGAGGTGGTTTGTTCCTGCCATCCTGATGCTGAGTGGGTCGTGTGCTCATTGGCCAGTCTGCCCAAACCCAAACCCCTCTGAAAATAAGGAAGGGGGATAAGAAAGGATAATGGATGAGTGTATGACCAAAATACATTCTACATATGTAGAAAGAGAGAGAAAGAGAGAGAGAGATTATTAGAGAATAAAAGAAAATTCTTACTACAACCACAAACTACATTGAAGGAAAACATGTTGGATCAGTGCCTAGTTCTTACATTACCACATGGTGAGGGGCACACACATTAGAGCTGCATTTTAGAAGTTCAAGTGTTAGCTAGCTGCCCTGCTGTCATGAGCGCTCCCGTGCATCCTCTTGTGTGTGTGCTGAGATTAGCTGGTGGGCTTTTTACTATCACATCAAGTTTCTGTCATGATTATCTGAGTGAAGAGAAAAAAGCAGCCCCCACAGAAGTGCTGATGTCTGAGGTCCCCACAACAAACTGAAGGATGTTAATCCAGGCCACATGCTGTGCAAAATCAAAAAGCGGAAGCTACAGATAAATAAGTAAGCAGTGAGCTATAGATGCATTTTGTGTTTTCTGGGGCCGGGTAACCAACGTGCTCAGGTTCAATGGCAGTATTGCATTAGAGTCATACAACAAGGCCAAACTGCCCGTAATGAATTTGTACCCTTCCAGACAGGCTTTGCTGAGCATGGATCTCTGGTGAGGATGGCTTCGAGTGGTCCATGAGGCTCACAGAGGCCATGGCGGCTTGTGTGATGTGTTGACTTCACTGGAGATTAGGAAGTCAGAGACCTCAAGGCTGGAGCTCTTGAGGTTGTGATATCTGTGTGTACCCGAATGGTCAAGAACTCAGTGTGAAGCAAACCTCTCACCTCTCATAAGCTACCACGTGAATACCATGCACATCACGTACTCTCGTGGACACACACACACACACACGTGTGCTCCTGAGACAGGAGGCAAAGTGACTCCAATTTTTGCTGCTCTGTGACAAAAGCATTTCTGAAACTTTCCACAGAGCTCTCCCCCTCAGATGGATGACAATTTTAGCAGTAAACAACTAAAAACACATCTTAGGTAGTAACCCGAATGCAGGCAGCCTGGCCTAGCACAGTGGCTCAGTATGCAGGAAGAACCTGAGACGCATCTCCGTTTGTTAGTATCTCCTGACGCCGTAGCTACAGCAGCTAATTTCTTTCATGGCTACAGTACAGCTGTGTCAACCCTTAACACCGTTCAAGGCAGATGAAAGGCACAAAGCGTGGTTTAGCCACATCATCACCAGCAAAGAGCCCTGTGCACATCTCTCTGCCTTACACAACCCACTGGTGCCACTGAGGCTGGTAAATGACTCAAGCGAACAGGAAGGGAACAGAGAAATAGCCAGCCAACACTGATGACTATATTATGTTGATATCTATGTCTAACCTATGAATTTGCTTCTCTGGCACTTAGCAGAGTATTTAAATACACCCCTCCAAATCATTCTTGTTTTCTTACTCCTTTGACCGACACATTTTTGTTAAGTGACAACAGAAACTATGAATACCGTAACTGGCCTCTTATTCTAAACCAAGAAGCATTATGTTAGATGATTTTTCTCCAAAACAGTTATACTAATCCTCCAGTAAAGTGAAAAATCACTGTCCCTAGAGCAGCTAAAGCTTGGGGCACTTGTAGGCTATATACTAAGAAGTGTAAGAGGTCCGATTCAAACTCAAGCTATATAGGTCTAGAGCCTGTCTGTTCCCAGGACCAGTGCCAGCATCCACCTATAAAATAGTCTTAACGGGCTAGGATAATGATTCAGAGGGGACAGCGCTTCCTGTCCAAGCGTAAGGCCCAGAGTTCAGGTACCCAGCACCCAGGTAAAAGATGGGTAACTGTGGTGGTCACTTGTGTTTCTAATAGTTGGAAGCAGGCCAGAGACAAGATACATCCTAAGGCAAGCTGCGTAGAGAGACAAGAAAAAGGTCCACTGACAAACCCTGTTTCAATAGGCAAGAAAGCAATCAAGGAAGACACCTGATATTACCATGTGCGGCCACACACATTAGAACACAACTACCTACCCATACTCCTATCACACACACATGCAAAGAAAAAAGGCCTTGGGAGAGCAAGTGGATATTGTTTTCATTAGTTCTATACGTTCTTTTTGTGACAGATTCCTTACAACCCTTTGGAATCATTCAGAAGAGGGAAAAAATGTCATTTGGTGCCAGCACCATCTCCCCGGTGATGTCAGGACTGGAGTCAGGGCACCCCTGGCTCTCGCCCCTGCCCTGGCTGCACTGGGCTCCCTGCATTGCCTGCTGCACGTTTATTTCAGGATGGATGCACTGCTTATGGCCTTCCTTTTGCTACTGTCCTCCTGGGAGCTCAGAAAGGTCTCTGGGAAGTACAAGGCACACGGTTTAAAGAGAAAGGGCTGCGATTCTTTTGCCTCTTTATTGGAATAGATTTTACAATGGCAAAATTCAGCCAGGAGGAAGCCCAAACCTGGCAAAGTGTTCTTTATAAATATTGGGGACTGAGGCTGCCAAGTCTAATTCCTTGAGTTTCATCCTCAGAATCCACGCAGAAGGACAGCAGCCACTCACTCATGCCCTCTGACCTCCACACATGTGAATATACACATGCACAGTATAAATAGATGTAATTAAAAAATCAGATTCTTCTAAAAAAAATGGAAACACATTAAAATGTTACTAGGGTCAGTTAGAAACACTGGAGAGTTTCATTTCACGTCTAGGCAGTCTTGGAGCAGAGAGAAAACTTTGCTCAATAAGCATAGATTATGTTTTTTTCAAAGATGATGGAGTGTGTACCATGTGACCTTGCTGCAGCCTTTTGGTCCACCATGGGCAGGTACAGGGACTGGGTCTACCATAAGCGTGTTGAAGTCAGGTCCTTGGGCTATGTGTCGAGAAAGACCCTCTGGCAGCTCCTTAGGTGGGACACCTGTATCTGTGAGGCTTCCCACCCACCACCCGTGACCCCCACCTCCAGCTCCAGAAAACCCACAGGGGCATTTTTCTACTGTGTTTACAAAGCCAAGATCCTCTATCTTTACAGACCAGCCTCTCGTGGCCTCGGGATTCTCCAAGATGCTTTTGAGGTCCCTGCTGTGTGGTCCTTACAGTCAGAGGCGAGCGTGGGCGAGGCCGTCTCTGAAGGATCTATTGCAAACCATGAAAGAGAAACACAGGTAATTATAACACAATCTGCAGGCTAGTCGGCGCTGGGTTTCTCTTGAGACTCAAAGGCAAATCAGGAAACATTTCCCTGGTTTTCACTCCTGCAGACACTCGGGATTGCTTGTGATTACGCATTAGTTGCTTGCAAGAGAAAGCTGATGATCAAAGGTGACCAAGGGACACAGCCTTTCCTGTCTGCTGAGAAGTACCCTATAGCGTCTGGTCCCTTTATATTGGCACAGACAGACTGGGACGGACTTTCTGAGAGCCTATTTGTTTATTCACTAGGCTTAGATGTCTTTGACAGTCCCCATCAAAGGACCCCAGAAGCTGAGAGCCCCAAAGACATACAGATTCTTCTCCTAGCCATGACCAGTGACTATGACCTTGCCTTTGCTCCCTCCCTCTCTGCCTGATACCGTCAGCATGATCCCTACCCATCATGGCTTCTGTTTCCACCAGCCGCAGAACTGGCCCAGTGGGTAGGAGGCAAATTCCTTCTCAGGTTGTCAGGTTCCATGACCTGAGCCATTCTGCTGGCCTCATCTCATTTCTATTTCTGTTTCTTTCAAAGAAAAATAGTTCCATTGCTGTCTTCTCTCATGTGCACTAGCAGCAGGAATTAGCAGCATGCCTTCCTACAAACCTGGCCTGATGTGTGTGTGGGGGAGGGGGCGGGGGGGGGTCCTAGTGGCCAAAGCACTCCTGGTGGTAGAGATCTCGGCCTCTTCTCTGGGACTTGGCCTGGGTCTTCCCAGTCCACCTGGTAGGGCTGGGCTCGGAGCAGTTGCGCTGATTTTCTGTATCCCGATCCTGTCCTAGTAGCAAGTGCCTGGCTCCAGGAGAGAAGAGCTGAATCCATCAGACTTCGCTTTTTTTTGTTTGTTTGTTTGGTTTTTCGAGGCAGGGTTTCTCTGTGTAGCCTTGGCTGTCCTGGAACTCACGCTGTAGACCAGGCTGGCCTCGAACTCAGAAATCCGCCTACCTCTGCCTCCCGAGTGCTGGGATTAAAGGCGTGCGCAGACTTCGCTTTATGTGGGTCTAGAAGTGGGGTTCTGAGCTGAGTTGATGCCTGGGTGTCTTTTCTCAGATTTCTCACCACTAGGTCAACACTGGCCTCTGTTTACCCTGTTACAAATCTCCCCTTCTCCTGCTCCACTTTTCTCACTCCAAAACCCTGGTGTTTATTGGTGATGTTTATAGGGCCTCTCTTCTCCCTCACGCCAGCTCTTGGAAAAGTTCCATTGTGAAATACTAGAGGGAACTATGCCTCCGATCTAAAGAGAACGTGGCGCCCCGCATCTGTGGGCAAGCAGCTGCAGGTGGGAAATATTTGGAAAACTAAAGAAATGTGAATTCCTGGAACACAGGGCAGGATTTTTCAGGTCAGTGTTCCCTAAACAATATGGGACATTGTTTAAGACATTGCCTGTGACCTGGAGTTGACTAAATTAGACAGGAGGTTTGCACAGGTTCCCTGTAAACATAAGAAAACCATGCGCGCATCCACACATCTTGATATTTAGGAGAAGGGTCTCCCAGAATCAATTCTTCCTGAGTATCGGAGGATGACTGTTCTGTCAAGGGCAGAGTGCTCCTGTGAACAACGAGATGAGAAAATGGTAAATCTATGCTTCACATGCACAGATAATGCTTCAGTCCCTCCGTGTGCAGAAGAATCGCCAGCTTTGCATTGTGCCAGCCCCCTCCCCTCTTCTCCTGATTTCCCCTGTGACCCATAATGTCCGCGGGAAAGGAGATGAACAGTGAGCATGGCTGGTGGCTGCGCACCCTCCCTTGGTGAAGCCCGTCGCGCCTCAGAGGCATCTCTCCTTGGTGGTGTCCCCTTGGTCGCCTTTGCCTAAAAATGCTATGTTCGGTTAGAATATTGTTTTAAAAATAATTTGCTCTTGAAAGACACTGGCCTTTTTAGAAAGCAGCTTCTGGCAGGGCAGCGATGATGGCCCAAGCTGTTTTGTGATCTAAGCTCTTTGAGAGCACTGCTGCATCTGTAGCTGGGAAAGCCAGCAGTAAAAGGACGGTTGCTAAGGGAACAATTGAATTGCTGACACAGAGACATAAGATGTGACTGAAAACTCTTTTCTTCTCCTGCCACGTGGAAAAGAAAGCAGATGAGTCAGAGGGAAGAGTGGACCGTCCTTTCTGACTGCTAAGAGAGAGCAAAGGAAAAAATAATCCCAGCCCCAAGAGGAATAGTCCCGTGGTGATTAAATCCGGGGCTGGAGCTCAGGGTTAAGAGCACTTACTGCTTTGGCAGAGCAGGAGGCTCCATTCCCAGAACTCCCAAGGTGACTCACAAACACCCATAGCTCCAGTTCCAGGGGTCATAATGCCCTTTTCTGACCTCCATGGACCTTGGACATGCATATGGAACAAATACATACACGCAGGCAAAACGTTCATAGACATGAAATAAAAATAAATACGTCTTTTTTTTTAACTGAGAGAATCTGAAGCAGCTGAGAGGCTGAGGGTAAGTTGAGTGTGACAGCCAACTGTGAGATGGCTGACCACAGGTCTCCTAGTAGCGTCAAACACAGAGGGCACTCCACGATAACAAGTGTTCCTTGAACACCACCCTCGACACTTTGAAATATTTCTCAATTTATTGAATCACTCATTTAAATGCCGTTGCCATTTTTGAGAGAGCCTATTGGTTTTTAAGCACCCTTTTTAAAGGTATAATTTATAGACCTTAATATTCACTACAACTATATATTTTAGTGTGTTTGGGACTGACTTTATGGAGCCCCTCCATAATATATATTTATAGAATAAATACACCTCAGAAAGTCCTCTTTGTCCACTCAGCCATTCCTTCCAACCCTAGGCAAAGACTAATCTGCTTTGGGACTTGCTCATTAACTTTTCATAGATAGACCCTCATCTGAAAGACACCACAGAACCTGTGGTCTTTTGTGTCTGTCTTACTTTCCCTTGTATCATGTTTGAGATCCATCCATATTGTATCATGCCTCAGCTCATTTCTTTAAAACTGAATAATATTCCGTTGTACCAACATAAAGCACTACACATTCATCAGAAGAGGGCATTTTTTTTCTGGTTTAAAAGAATTATGAGAAATACCCCCATGATCATCATTACAAATCTCTGTATACGGAAGCTTTTCTCTCCTTTGGGGTATGCACCTAGGGTTAGAGTTTCTGAAACGTGGGTAGGTATGTTTCCCTTTTGAGCAGGCCAACAGAGGACTCAGCAAGTAAGGCACTTGCCACCAAGCGTGATAGCCTGAGTTCTGTGTCCAGACGTCAAGTGGTGGAAATGGTCTAATCATGTCGGATGGTCCCTGGCCTCATACTTATGCTAGGCACATGTTTATAAACACACACAGTAAATAAATGTAATAAAAAGTTTAACATTTTAAAAAATATTTATTTTAAGTATGAGTACACTGTAGCTGTCTTCAGGCACACCAGAAGAGGGCAACAGCTCCCATTATAGATGGTTGTGAGCCACCATGTGGTTGCTGGGAATTGAACTCAGGACCTCCAGAAGAGCACTCAGTGCTCTTAACTGCTGAGACATCTTTCCAGCCCAAAGTTTAACATTTTTAAAAGTTTTACTTACAAGCAGTAAGAGGCCCCAGTTTCTCCCCATCCTCTACGAAGATCTGATTATTTTTTTTTTTGCAACTCCTCTTTCATGTATTTAGATTTTTAAATATTTTTTTATTTTTTGACAAATCCATACACAAATATGATGTGTCTTATTCATATCTGCTCCCCTATTTCCCCCTGAGACTTGCCTTGGACTCCCTCCTGTCTTCATGTTCTCTTTTCTCTGGTCCCCAGTACCCATCCATTGCCTGTAGCATCTTAGTTAGGGTTGGAGTCCCACAAGCCCCTCCTTACCCATGCTGGTATTATTGATTGACTTGATCATCTGCAGCTAACCACAGCTTCTCTGAAGGCAGGAGGGCTCTACCATGTCCAGAAGACAGCACTTCACAGTGCTTCTCTTCATCTGCTAGGATTGTATTCTTGTCACCTTCTCTTCTACTGCATTCCCTGCACCTTGCTGGAACCAATACAAATGCCCCGTTCGGGGCTGAGCACTCAACACTTATTCTCAGCACATTGAATGCTGCCCACAGTGGAAAGAAATGTCCTTGACTAAGGTTGAGAGTAGTATTAATCCTAAATATTTAGAAGGCAGCTTAACAACATGTCCTGATAGGAAAACATCAGTAAAAGATTCCCCTAGAGAGGCAGTCCTCCCCAGCCTTGTGTATTGACCAGGTTTACAGTACCAGTTCCCTCCTGTGGAGCAGGTCTCAAATCCAGTCATAAAGTGATTGTTTACCACTGTAACATTATGTCACTAACGGATGCATGGACATATCTTACACAGCAGATCAATATGGTAATGCTCATAGGCACTGAGTAAGTCCATCAATGACTTTTCCCCCCCCTAGCAGCCTCAATACACCCTTTGACATTATAAAAGCCACCAGGGAGACATTTTTTTTCAGATCTGTTCCACCCTAATCTCTCTATGTTCTCAGCCAAAGTGTATGGAGTCTTCAACAATCTTATTTTGGTGGACCACTAAGAACAAGCCAACATGTAATGTTTTGTGGACCTGCGGGCTTCTCTGACTAGTAATTCATACAGAGGTATCACACACCAGTCACTAAGAATTTCATTTAATGATCAATGTCTTCTGGGGGGAGCATTGTCTACCAGAGGCAGGGTACTTCCATGCACATGCCTTGTTTCCCATAGGTGTTTTTATACAGTTTTAATTTACTTAATCCACCTTTCACCCTATTCTCTCCTTTGATAACCTGCTTTCATCCCTGCAGAAACCTTTAATCCCCAGAATTCCTCCCTTACTTTTGTACCACATATGTTATATTATCCCTTCTCTCACTAAGGCCTCTCTCTTCCTTGTATCATTTGCCTTTTGTAACTTCTTGACCCCTATAGACACCTCAAAATTAAACATACAAATCTAAAAGTCTGAGACTAAGATCCACATATGAGAGAGAACATTTAGTGCTTGTCTTTCTGGTCTTGGGCTACCTCAGAAGTGTATTTTCTAACACCATCCATTTTCCTGTAAATTTCCTGGTTTCGTTTTTCTTTACAACTAAATAAAATTCTATTATGTATATGTATCACATGTCCATCATCTATCCATTAGTTGGTGGATATCTAGGCTGATACCACTTCCTAGATATTATGAATAGAGTAGCAAGGACTATGACGTGCAAGTATCTCTATAGTTAGGCATGGAATCCTTTGGGTATATGTCCAGAGGTGGAATAGCTGAATCATGTGGTCAATATATTTTCAGCTTATTCAAAACATACCAAGAACCAGCCTCAGTTTAGAGAGGGGTTCTGAGGAAGGGCAAAAAGAATGACTGGAAGTCAAATTGTGGGTACAAGCTGACAACCTGTGTTATGCTCTAGACAGCTTTCTGAAGATCACCAGACAGCTCAGCTCTCCCAGATCAAAGCCCAATCTTTTATTTACATATCAATTCAATCATCCACCCCAGGTCCCCTTTTGATAGTCCCACCAATCAGCATTTTTGACCTTAGTTTCATGACTCCTAGGAAAAGACAGCAAGCATATTTTTCTTAACATTGCAAATGAATTCAGAGATCTACTTGCCTTTGTTAGCACAGACAATAAGCTAGCTGGGTGGGATCTGGCTCTGAGACTACTACTCCCATGCCTAAATTTAAATTTGCTCTATCCCAGGCTGATCTTGAACTCAGGAATCTGCTGGTGTTTATATCTTTCTGACAAGCTGGTTCATAGTGTAGCTGCCTCTGTTCTTTTAGGTTCATGAAGCCCCTCATATAATTTATATTGCACCCTTATATTTTTACATAGTTGAAAAATTATATATTTTTGAACTCAGGTTTTCAGGGTTCTTTCCCACAGCCTTAAGGGCTGTCCTGAAGGTCACAGCATTCAACCATTTTTGTTAAGGACATAGACACACCCTAGCCTTCTGAACTCATGCTGTTTCTCGTTATCATGGAGTAATTAACCTTGGCAGAGAGGATATTTCCAGATAACTTTGGGAGGGAGAATATTTCCCGAAGGAGGGACATGAAATACACACACACACACATAGTCTCATGCCCAGCAACTGTCAACACTTGTGGAGGCCCACACCTTGCTGGCTCTGTTACAGGGGTGAGAACCATGTCACAATGTCCCTTCTGTGACATTGAAGGGACTCAGAAAACCTCCATAAATGACTTCAATAGTGGCTGCACCAATATACACTCCCACCCACAGTGGTTAATAATCCTCCTTGGCAGTATTTGTTGTCATTTAAAATGTTTATTTTTAAGATTTATTATATTATTTATATGTATAAGTGTTTGCCTGCATGTGTATCTCCACCACATGTATTCATTATCTACTGAAGCCAGAAGAGAGCATTGGATCCCTTGGAAATGAAGTTACAAATGGTTGTGAGTTGCCAAATCTGAATCCTCTGCAAGAGCAACAAATGTTCTTAACCTCTGAATTAACTCTCTACCCCTGTCATTTGTTTTCTTTAAAACTGTGAAGGTTTGTATATGCTCAGCCCAGAGTGGCACTATTAGAAGGTGTGGCCCTCTTGGATAGGTATGGCCTTTTAGAGTAGGTGTGTCAATGTGGGTGTGGGCTTTAAGGCTCTCATCCTAACTGCCTGGAAACCAGTATTCTGGTAGCAGCCTTAAGATGAAGATGTAGAACTCTCAGCTCCTCCAGGACCATGCCTGCCTGGATGCCACCATGTTCCCGCCTTGGTGATAATGGACTGAACCTCTGAACCTGTAAGCCTGCCCCAATTATATGTTGTCCTTATAAGACTTGCCTTGGTCATGGTGTCTGTTCACAGCAGCAAAACCCTAACTAAGACATACACCATTTTGCCTTGGGTGAGTTGGAAGCTCAAAACAGTTTTCATTTTACAGTGCTCTGATAAATAATGGTATTGAACACTTTCAAATGTGTATATTATTGTTTGTCTTTCTTCTCTCAAGGACTCTGCTCAGTTTCATAACCTTTCTATAAATTAGCTGTTGGTTTTCTTGAAGTTTAATTTCTTGAGTTCTTTGCATATTCCAAATACAAGACCTCCATCAGATGTGTAGTTAGCAGAGCTTTTTCACCCATTCCATAGTCAGTCTCTCTACTCAAGTGACAGTTTTCTGAGCTGAATAAAAGCTTTTTAGTTTTATAAAATCCCATTTGCCTTCTTTCCTGAGCTTTTGGAGCCTTGTCAGAAAGTCTTTACCTGTACCTGTGAATTCATAGATACTTCCCGCTCTTCCTTAAGCATTTTCAGAGTTGTGGGCCTTATGTTAAGAGTATTGTATTTGGAGTTGAGTTTCATGTAGGGTGAGAGATAATGATCAAGTTTCACTCTTTCACATGCAGACATCCAGTTTTCCCAGCACCATGGAAGACACTGTCATTTCTTCAATGCGTAGTATTAGACATCTTTGTCGGACATCAGATGGGTGCAGTTGTCTCTAGATCCTCTATACTATCTCACTGAGCTGTTCATCTGGGCCAGCTCTGTGCTGTTCCTTACCATTAAAGTTCTCTAGGATAACTTGAAGTCAGACGTGCTGATACCGCAATATCCTTTTTACTGAGAATTGTTTTTACTTATTGGGTATTTTGTACTTCGATATGAATTTAAATGTTGATTTTTTTCTATTTTTATGAAAAATGGTAGAGGAATTTTGATTGGGATTTCACGGTCTGTAGATTTGTTTGCATAGGATGGCCATTTTCACAGTATTAATTCTTCCAATTAATGAGCATAAGAACTCTTTCTTGTAGTGTTTTCCTCAATTTCTTTCTTCCATGTCCTAATGCTCTCATTGAGGAGATTTTTCACATCCCTGGTTAGGTTTAAGCTAAGATTTTTTAAATAATTTATTTACTTTTACTTTTAATTACTTTTAATTTCTGTGCATTGATGTTATGCCTGTATAAGGGTGTTGGATCTGCTGGAACTGGAGTTACAGACCGTTGCAAACTATCAGGTGGGTGATGGGAATTGATTCTAGGATCTCTGGAAGAGCAGCCAGTGCTCTTAACCACTGAGCCCTCTCTCCAACCCCTAAGATTTTTTTTAAGGTATTGTGAATAAAATTCTCTCTCTCTCTCTCTCTCTCTCTCTCTCTCTCTGTGCGCGCACGTGTGCACATGCACACTTTCTCATACAGAGAGAGAGGGGGAAGGGAGAGAGAAAGAGATAGAGAGAGAAAGAGAGAGAGAGAGAGAGAGAGAGAGAGAGAGAGAGAACGCTTCTGGGTTTTGTATGAATTTATCCTGCTATGTTGCTAAAGGTTCTTACAATTTTAAAAAGTTCTAACAAAGTTTGTGTAAGTTCTAAGAATTTTCTGTAGGGTCTCCTAGGTATAGAATAGTTGGGAACAGAGACACTTCTTATGTCTTCCTTTCCTATTTGTGTTCCTCTTATTTGCTTGTCTAGACTGACTGCTCTAGCTAAGATTTCTAGTACTGTGTTGAATAAGAGTATAAAAAGTTGATACCCTTGTCTTAAGTCTAATTTGAGGGGGAAACACTTTTGAGTTTTTTTCTTATTTAACAAACTATTGACTATTTCTCATATTTAGCCTTTATTATATTGATGTATATTCACTTCATTGCCATTTTCTTCAGGATTTATAATGTGAAGAGATGATGGGTTTTGTCAAAAACTATTTTCTGTGTCAATGAAGCTGGCCATGCAATTTTTGTCCTTGTGTCTGTTTGTATAATTTAGAATATCCATTGACATATGCATATTGAACCATGTCTGGAACAAAGCCAGCCTTGACATAGCATGCTCTTTGATGTGCTCTTGAGTTTGGTGTGCAATATTTTGTTGAAAACATTTGCATCTATGTTTATCATGCAATTAATTGGTCTGTAATTATCTTTTTTTGTTCTGTCTCTACCTGCTTTCAGTATTAGGTAATATTAAGTTCATAGAAAAATGTAATAATGTTGCTTCATTTTCTATTTGATGGAATAGTTTGAGAAGCATTGGTGTTCTTCTTTGAAGGTGTGGGAGAATTCATAGTAAATCCAACCAGGTCTGAACTTTTTTTTAGTTAGGAGATTAAAAAAATTGTTTTGCTCTTGCCTTTGAAAAATATTTATCTTTTATTTTTTTATACACATGCACACACAGACACAGACATAGACACACACACACACACACACACAGACACTGACACACACACACACACAGACACAGATACAGACACACACACACACAGAGACACAGACACAGACAGATACAGACACACACACACACAGACACACACACACACACACACACACACACACACACACGCACGCACATGCCTGAGTAGAACAGAAAAAGCTTCATGTCCCTTGAAGCCTTGAAGCTGGGTTTTCAGGTGGTTGTGAGCCACCCAGTGTGCATGCTGGGGCCTGAACTCCAGTCCTCTAGAAAGCAGCAAGTACTCTTAACCACTGAGGAATCTCTACTCCCTGGATCGGAGATGAAAAAGAAATGCTTCAGTTTGACTGCTTGTTATAGATCAACTGTTTAAGTTGTTTATCTCAATTTGACTTAATTTTGGTAGCTAATATACATTTAGAAATGTATCCATTTCTTCTAGACTTTACAACGTAACAGAATTATAGACTTTTAGGGTAACAACCAATGCGTTGCTGTATTTCATTAGTATTTGTTGCAACATCTCATGTTCATCTCCGATTTTACTAGTTTGGGTCTTCTTTCTTTTGGTTAGTGTAACTAAGGGTTTGTTGTTTCCATTCCATTACTTCAGCACTGATTTTAATACCGATCTCGGTGTTATTTATTTGAGATGCCTCAGGTTTCTTACCATGGGCACTCCGAGCTAAGACTTCCTGTTAGGGCTGCGTGTGTTCGTTTGTGTCCCACAGGACCTGGGATGCTGGAGATTTGTGTTTTCCTTCAGTGTGCGATTTTTCTCTTCTTCTTGATTTCTTCAAGGACCTGACCCACCCACCAGCTAATAATGTGTTGTTTCATTTCCATGAGTTTGTGGATGTTCTAGAGTTTCTCTTGCTATTGATTCATAGTTTTCTTTCTACTGTGATCAGATATAACAGAAGGAATTATTTCAATGTCTTTACATTTGTTGATATTGTGTCCTAACATATGATCTATTTTAGACAATGTTCTACCAGACTCTTAGGATGACTATGTACTGTGCTGTGTTTGAATGGAATGTTCTATAGATGTCTGTTAAGTCCATTTGTTATATATCCTTTAAAACTCATTTATTTATCTTCTTATTTTTACTTTTATTTGTTTCTCAAATAAATTGAAAATCTAGACGCATTACATGCATATTCAATCAAGTGTTTTGATTAAGTCTATCCCAATTACCTTTTTCTGAATACCCCCCCATCTCCTCTACCTTTATTTCCTACCTATTTCATTCTTTTTTTAAAAAAGAACTTACTGCATCCCTGAAATCATGCCTGTATATGCATGATTACAGGACCATCTATCTACTAGATTGTGAACAGCCTCTCAGGAGCTGCACTTGGAGAAAACTGACTCTCGCTTTCTCAGAAGCCACCAGTTGTCAGTAGCTTCTCAGCGAAGGGTGGGACTTCATGGCCACTTCTATCCTCCATTCTGGGACACTGTCTAGTTTGATCTTAGATAGGCTTTTATACCTGCTATCACCAACTCTGTGTTAATCTAAGCAGAAGAGAAGCTTCTCTGATAAGTATTGAGAGATTCAATAATTACTAATCTGTGAGTATATATAGTAAGTCTTTGGAAGTCAGTTTAAACCATGTGCATTAGGCTGAATAGTAATTGTAGGTTCGCCCATAGAGCCTATAACCATGTGTTCTTGGTTGAATGAGGCAACCTAGACCCAGAAAGACAAACATGATGTGCTCTCTCTCAGATGCGGATGTTAGCTTAGATTCTAAATATTTGTGTTGAACTTGGAGTACCATAGAGGTCAGTACAAGGTTTTAGTCTTGGGTTGTGGGGTGGACCATAAATCTAATTTTAAATCAGAGAGTGGTTGGTTACTCGCAGAGCATCCATGCCACTGTTGTGCCCGTGGGTGTATTTTGCCAGGCTAATTGTTACGGTAGCTCACAGACTGCACAGCTTTGGCTTTGTTAGACTGATGATTGGTTTACTTGTCCCATAGCACGCATAGCATGTCCAGCGTTGTTGTGATAAGGTTCCCAAAATGATGTCGGCTTGATTGTCTGCATTCTATGAGGCAAGGGTGTGATATATCCAGCAATAGTGTCTGAACAGTAACTAAGTAACCAATGGCAAAGAGCTGGTAATATTTAGATATCTATGGAGATATCATTGACCAATAACTCCAGAAACAAAATGAAATAAAACAAATAGACAGAACCAACAAATGGGCACTGGGATCTTCATTTGACAGCATATGGTATACAGAAGCACTGTACCTCGCTATAGGGTAATAAAATAGCTAGCTCTACTTAAGGTCTTCTAATATATTTTAGGAAGTTTCTGCAGCAGTGGGTTTCCATGGAGAGTTTTCGAAGGTCTTAAGTACTAGGTATCCCTTTCATATCCTCTCCTTTTCCCTGCCTTCCTATCCCCACCCCCCACTGAGCCCCTCTTGCTTCATCATCCCCCATTCCATGTCCATAGCACCTGCATTCTATTTCTCTTTCCTTGGCAGACCCCGTCATAACTCAGAAGCTTCTGAGTTTTCTGACTTCTGGGGGCCTCACACTGAAACACAAATATCTATAGTCAAAGCTAGCCTCCACGTAGGAGAGAAACTTCTGCAGCCTGCTTTTGTCATGGGAAGGTTTTCTTCCCTTCAGTTATGATAGACAGCTTTGTCAGGTATGAGTTTGCAGGTGTGATCTCTCAGAATCTGCAATATAGCTTTCCTAGCTTTTCTCTTTCCACTGAAATATCAGTGGCTATTCTTTGTCCTGTATCTTTTGTGCTGTAACTATGTTATAATGAGGGGGGGGGGGTCGGTCCTTTCCTGGTCCTAATTGATGTTCAGTGGAATTCCTGTACATGCATGGGCATCTTTCCCTTTAGTTTTGGAAATTTTTCTTCTATGATTTTATTGAAAACATTTCTCATTTCTTTGGCATAAAATTCGTTTCCCTTTTCTATGCCCACAATTTGTAAATTTTCCCTTCTCATAGTGTCTCTCAAAATTTGTGTATTCTGTCAATACTTTTTTTTAAAATTTATCATTAATGTTGACGGAGCGACCCAACCCCTCTATCTTGTTCTAGCCTCCCTAGGATCCAGTCTATTGCTAAGGATTTCCACTGAGCTTTTATTTGATACACTGTATCTTTCATTTCTATCACCATTTCAGCTTGGTTCTCCTTCAGTGTCTCCCTTTACTGAGTCCTACCTTCAATCCTGAATTGCCTTTCTTAGCTTCCGGCTCCCCGTGTTCTCTTGGAATACAGGCATTTCCTCTTTCAGTTGTTTCATTATATTTACAACCATTCTTCTCAATCGTGTATTCTTTTCAATTTGGAGTTCCATCTGCATCATTATTATGGACTAATAATTTTGGAGAAGACTGTTTTTATCTTTAGTTACATTTTATTCATTTAGTGCATTACACTAAATGGTCATGGGCCATGGTATGCCTGTGTGAAGGTCCGAGGACAACTTTTGGAAGCCGAAGGTTTAGCAAACAAAGCATTCATACACAGAAAATCAATAGATCTTCAAATTAGTAGGCAACGCCATGTGCACATTTATAAATGCTACTGCTGTTGCTTGCCTCTTCCTCCTGCAAAGAACAAAATCTGAAATCCAAAATGCGAAGGCATCGCTAGGCCTTGAGAAGGGGCCTCACGTTGAAAAGACTTAAAGATTAAGGGAACACAGTGTCTGCTCCACCAGCATCTGGGAAGAAATTGACAGAAAAAGGTTCAAAGGGACTTCAACTGCTGGCCAATGGCACCTGGGACTCTTGCCAAGAAACTGCTTTTCTTCTCATGTGAAGTCAAGCAAATCTTCCTATGTGTACTTCAGATTAGTTTTAAATACATTAGGACACGCATCAAGCACCCGCATACACACACACACACATGCATACATACACCACCCCAAGCATATACGTACATTTGCGCATACATATAACACAGCATACATATACACACAGCATACATGCACACACATATATACACAATATACATATGCACACAATGCATACACACACATTAAGCACACACACACACACACACACACACCTAGCATGCACACATATACCAAGAATACACATAAACACGCACACACACACCAAGCATACACATACACACACAAAGCACACACACATAAAGCATACACACAGAGACACATACACAGCAAGCATACACACACAGATACACACAGACACATCTAGTACTTGTACTAGCAAGCATACACACACAGACACAGACACACACTCCAAGCATACACAGTCTCACACACACAGTCACACACACACTCATACACACACCAAGCATACACAGACACACACACACACACTCACCTAGCACTCGTACACACACAGCAAGCATACACACACAGACACACACACACACTCCAAGTATACACATACACACACACACACACTCATTCACACACCAAGCAGACACAGACACACACACACAGACACACACACACACAGAAACACACACACACAGCATCCTCTGACTGGCACTTGCATGTGAACGGGCTGTGGGTGGCATCTCTGCACCCACCCATCTCTTTGCTGCTCACTATCTAGGGAAAATGACACACATACCTGACAAGGGGACAGAATACTGACTCCACCCACACTCTTGTGGGCTTGCTTCCCTACACCAGGCTACTGAGAGGCATTGTGAAGTAGAATTGCTTTGGCAGAGCCCAGGACTACGAAACATTTATGGAATTACTAGGCACAAATTACTTGGCACTGCAAATTGGAACCATCAACAAACCTTGTGAGGAAAGTACGCTGGACATGAAACAACTTGAGAGCAGAGGAAACTGGCCCTGTTGTGCTTGGTAATTAAGTGCCCGTAATGCATTCAATTTTCTTTAGCCAAACTGCATATTTATGTCTACAGTGTGAGAGCTGGGGTTGGGCTCATTATCACAGCCTTGGCCCTCAGCAACTGTGAAAATAAGGAACAAGCTATTCTTCAGAAGGCAGCCTGTCCCATCCCGGTTTGGATGACAATTCACATTATATGCCAGTAACATCCAGTTAGTTTTTACAATGACCATGGGTTTTTGCAGAATTAATGGCAGAGACTGGACTTCTCAAATAATGTCATTTCATAAAGTGACTTTCTACCCCCACCTCTTTTGGGAGACAAGGACTCCTTATGTAGCTCTGGTTGTTCTAAAACTCTCTATATAGACCAGGCTAGTCTTTGACTCAGAGACCCACCAGCTTGTGCCTCCCAAATTCTGGGATTAGAGACGTGCACCACCATGCCTGGCAGCTTTCTCTCTCTCCTTTTTGATAAGTCCAAATTGTGGGCATCCCTTATATTTATCCAGTTGAGAAACTAGACTTGCTGGTTGGAAGTGAGCTTTAAAATTGCCACATAATTACAATCTCTGTCCCACTAATCAAAATATCAAATGACCTGCTAATAGATCGATATTTTCAAAGGATTATGCCCTGATAAAGGCTTGTCTCTGTCTATTCTGAGCATGATGATCTCTATGTCCCTCAATGACACCTACCCCAGCCAGTGACATAATGGTCCCAGAGAGGGTGGAAGGTCTGCGGCCTCTCACCTTTCTCTGCAGGCCAGGCAGACCCTGACTCATGTCTAGTCACAGCAGGTCTAGTCACAGAGCGTGCAAAAGCTGGCATTTGAGAGCTGAGGGTGGCTGTGTGATCTGGCTTATTGAGCATTCCCTCCCCCACCTCCCCTCCCCTCCCCTCCCCTTCTCTCCCCTTCTTACCCCCTTTCATCCAGGACTGCTTGGCCTTTCCTCACTTGCCCAGGCCCCCATTTTGTTATTATTTGAGAGTTGTCCTTCCTGTAGCACTTTCTTTTATAATTCAAGTAAATGTTATGTTCGGGTTGCTGCTGACTCTTGGCATTTGTATTTCTAAAGCTGATTCCCCTTCACCTTTGTTTCTTGTTTTCCTAACTCGGTGGTTGAGCCCAGTGCCTTCTGGGTGCTGAGAAAGTGTGAGTTACTACACCTAAGCAAGCTGTGTATGCACTCATCCGGTCTCCTTCAATGTTGAACATATTCCCAATTGAGATTCTTTTTCTATTAATTTTTGTGCTTTAGAAAATTTAAATTCTATGGTTATTTTAGAATCACTGAAAAGCTGAAATGGTAATAAAACCAGATTCTCTAATGGTTGCTACCTCCGCTGTGTGTGTGTGTGTGTGTGTGTGTGTGTGTGTGTGTACATTTGTCCAAGCTATTCCCAAGTAAGATGTA
Organism: Mus caroli; assembly: GCF_978045245.1. Lineage (NCBI taxonomy): Eukaryota > Metazoa > Chordata > Mammalia > Rodentia > Muridae > Mus > Mus caroli. Next base: position 122,500,224 of record NW_028227261.1, read on the forward strand.
GCACAGTCCTCTTTTGCCCTAATGGCTTTTGGAGCATAATCTCACTCTTATAGAGCTGCTTTTCAGTACTGAAGAGCGAGAACACAGATAAGGAAAAAGGAAGGTAATTATAGTCCATTTGGGTTCTCACCACCCAGAAATAAGCATCTTGCTCCATAGTCTTCCAGTTCTGTTCTATGCATAGATCCAACTTTTAAAGATACAAATGTGCTGTTCTGCATATAGTTCTGAGCCGTGCTGTGAGAGGCAGGCCAGTATGCTGGGAGACTTGCCTGGGTACAGATCTGGGGTGGGGTGCTTTTTCCTCCTGCAGCTTCTGGAACTAATTACTGCAAGCAAGGTAGCTTAGAACAATACAACTGTGTCCTTTCATCATTCATGAGTTGGGAGTCTGATAGCAAAGTGTTGGTTGGCAGGTGGTAGTTTCCAAACGTCCTGGGGAGGATGGGTCCCACGCTTCTCTCAGGCCATCCAGGGATACCAGGAACCTTTGTCACTCTAAGGCTCTCAGATGATGACTTTAATATCTGCCTCCATCTTCACATCCACACTGAGCCCCCAGTTACATCAACCACTGCGTTTTTAATAGTCCACTCTAAATTGAGGATGACACCACCTCAAGACTTTTAAAAAATCACATCTACAAAGACTTTCTTTCCCAGTGAGGCTCTGTCCTGAAGTTCAGGGTGAGCATGAACCTTGGGGAGGTATGACTGTTCATACAGGTGTGTTATGCTTTCTGAGTTTAACTTCCTGGCCGATTTTTAAAAAGAATTAAATGTAATACACAGAAAAGGGGTTACTCAATAATTCTGGCTATTGATTGTAGCAAGAACATGATTGTTATAATCATGTTTGTTCAACCAAATACCTATTCAGGGTAAGGTTTTATATATTTTGTTATTATATACAAGTGTCTAATAAACATCTGTGGCAATTTCTGAAAACTGTGCCCGGTTATTCTTTAGCATAAATGCTCAAGTGTGATTTACACAACTCGAAGGGCTTTGATTTGACAAACTCATGCCTCCCAGCTGCTCATTCTGTGCACTTTGCTTTTGCACAGAGGTCTACAGACAGTTGCAGCTTGGCTGTTGTGTGTGTGTGTGCTTCGTGTGCCGGAAGCGTGTTCTCCAGTGAAGTGGTGGAAGCTGTGGGACCTTTAAGTGCCGAGGTGTAGAGGAGAAAACCCTAAGATCCTTGAGCCACGCCCTTGGATTGGGTTCAAGCAGTTCACCAAGGAGCCGTTTCAAGCTCTTTAGAGTTCTGTTATCCCGGACAATGGTGTTGCTCAGTGCCTAGCATGTATCTAGGCCTTGCATTTGATCCCAAGAACCACAAAAATAACAACATTTAGGCGCAAAGTTGGGAGTGTTGGTTTTAAAAACCAGAGCCAGACCACACTCTGCTCTTAAGCCTCAGGTTTGAGATGTGTTCTCTGAAGGGGGTGAAGGAGAGATTTGAGGTGACGGGAGTGAAGGAGAAGGAGATATTTTTTGCTATGCATGTAGTCTGTGCCATGTAGTTTGGATTTCAGCCTCAATATGATGATATAATGAGCCTCTAGTTTATAGCTATCTATAAGGTGTTTCCTTATAGCCCCACAAGCCAAGTGACACAGGACCCATTCTTTAGTCCGTCCAAATGACCAGCCTTGGAAACCCACTCTGCTGAGGGACTGTGGCTGATACCACGCTCTCCCCCCTCATAACCTTTCTCTTGGTTTGTCAGTGTGTTGTGGGGTCACACAGGAGTTGGGCCAGTGGCCAGTGGAGAGGCTCTCGCCCTGAAGCAAATCCCTGCCTTTATAAAGCAGCTGGGAACACTTGAGTCAGCAATAAGTATAACAACACTAATATGGCATCACTCAGCAATCCAAACGGGTGAGTCCAGAGCCTTCTGCACTTACAGAGGACCCTGAAAGGAGTCTTTTCAAGGGATTCCAGGCTCAGAGACCAAGGGATTCCAAAGAGGCACCTCCAGAGCCTTTAAGAGAATGATTCCCTCCTTCTCTAAGTGCACAGCTGAGGAGGGATGGACAGAAAAGGAACAGCTGGGGGTGATGGCATCCATGGAACGCTAGCTCTCCAGGGGCAGAGGCTGCCACTTTGGGATATCCTGGTCTATGTAGTGGTTCCAGACTGGTCAGGGATACATAGTGAGACAAAACAAAACAAAACAAAACCCCCCACAGTGTTCCTTCCCCACTACAGCAAGAAGGGTGGTTTCTCGTGTTAACATGCTTCTTAGGACTGCCCAGAGGCTCACACAAATGCACCACTGGGCCAGGGCAAGCACGCTGACAATCTCCCAGGCCCACCAGGCACACAGCAGCGCAGAGTCCTAGAGCAAATCTGAACCCTTAGTCCGCTGCTTCTGACTACCATAGAGAATATTCCCAGGGTAGGCGACCACGGTGTTTTAAGACATCCTGAAGGTGTGTGTGTGTGGGGGGGGGGGCGCAGAACAACCAAAATAGCCCACATACTCACACAGCTAGCCCGAGTTCCACCTCCCACACAGACTGGTTTTCTTTTATTCTTCTTTGAAATGGTTCCAAAAAGGCACGAATTCGGAGGTGAGTAGTCGCTTCCGTTTAGCTTGTATTTAGTTCTGCGGTGAGTTTACGGAATTTTTTTGGGTTTTGGTTGTTGTGGATTTGCACACTTTTAGGATTTAAATGGGGGTAGGCTCTCTGATCCCCCAGGTTTTGACTGTTTTTCAGGAGTGCATCCTGGACGCTTCGGAGTGGACTGCTGCCAGGGGATTGTGGCCTCCAGCAGGCAGGGGAGCCAGGAAACCCCACATTCTGTGGATGCGCTGGGCTCGCCCTTCCTTGTGCCTGTACAGACTCTCCCTGTGTCTGTAGCCATGTGCCCAACAGTCAGTAAAGTGCAGCTCGGTGCAGATTGGTCCATTTCCTATTGCTGCTCTAAGGAGTTCTGACTCTGTGGCTCTAGGCACAACACAATCTATTCTCTTAGAACCCTAGAAGTTAGAAGTCCAGGACGTGTCGTGGACGACATCAGTCTGTAAGAGAGGGTGCACTCCTCCGAGAAGCTCTGGGGAGGACGTTGCTTGCTTCTCTAGCGTCCCACCCGTATGCCCGAGCTTTGGCCTGGTTTTACTTCTGCCCATGCTCCTGCCTCCCTCTGGGATCACTGAGGCCGTTAGACAACCCACAGAGTTTCCCGTTCTCAGGATCCTAACTTAAGCACACTGGCAAAATCTCATTCTTTTTTTAAAGGTTTACTTGTTGTTGTTGTTTTATTTATTTTTTAAATTTTTTTATTTATATGAGTACACTGTAGGTGTCTTCAGACACACCAGAAGACGGCAGCGGATCTCATTACAGATGATTGTGAGCCACCATGTAATGGTTGGAAATTGAACTCAGGACCTCTGGAAGAGCAGTCAGTGCTCTTAACCGCTGAGCCATCTCTCCACTGCCCAAACCTGAATCCTTTAATGATAATACATTTCTGTGTTGGCAGAGCACACACTTAAAATGTGCACGCACATGCGTGCACATACACACATACACTCAGATGTGCACCCCCACCTCCACACACACCTTCATATGTGCACACATACACACATCCCTCTACATGCATGCATACACTTACACTGCCCCCAGCCACACCCAATCACACACACTCCAACAATCTGTAGTCTCAGAAAGTCAGTGACCATGAGCTATGATGACCACTAGATGGCAGTCTAGAAGTCACTTTCAAAATCGCTTACCTGTTCAGAGACAATTTGGGAGTGACGTTTTAAATAAGAAAAGGAAAAAGAAAGCTAAAAGTGAAGAAATGAATGGAAAAAAGAAAAAGGACAAGGAAGGAGACTGGAAATGTATCACAGTTGGAACAGTACTTCCCTAGCGTGCTCCAGCCCTGGTTTGATGCCTAGGGCCATGTAAACCAGGTCATTGCTGTAATCCCAGCACTAAGTGGGTGGAGGCAGGAGATCAGGAGCTGGAAAGGGAAGGGAAGGGAAGGGAAGGGAAGGGGAGGGGAGGGGAGGGGAGGGGAGGGGAGGGGAGGGGAGGGGAGGGGAGGGGAGGGGAGGGGAGGGGAGGGGAGGGGAGGGGAAGGGGAGGGGAGGGGAGGGGAGGGGAGGGGAGGGGAGGGGAGGGGAGGGGAGGGGAGGGGAGGGGAGGGGAGGGGAGGGGAGGGGAAGGGGGAAGGGAAGGGGAGGGGAAGGGGGAAGGGAAGGGGAGGGGAAGGGGGAAGAGGGGATGGGGGGGGGAAGATCAATCTACTCTTGCCAAACTTATGCATTTCCAGGGGATAAAATAAGCTTGCAAGTACCCCAGATGAGTATTTAACCAGGAAAGACAGACTCTCAAAGGGAAGGGTTTCTTCTAACCCCTACCCACAGTGCTCTCATCTTGTTCTGACACAGACTGGTAGAAGCAAGTCCTGAGCAAGGACGTGGGAACCGAACCCAAATGAAGATATGCAGTTCTGGGGTACATTTCCTCTAGTGGAACTAACGTCAGCAGGCTTATGCTATCTGAGCTTCCAAAGGAATCTAGGATCTAAGCAAGCAGGGCTCAACCCAGAGGCACTGAGGAGGAGGGCCACTCCCCTGACAAGAACCAGAGTTGTCAGAACTGAGCGCAGAGATCAGATTTTCCCAGCCCCTTCTCTTTATCTGGAGCACAGTACCCCGTCCACCCCCCACCCCAACCCCACCTTGAGCACACACACACCTTCACTTGGGATCAGAGCCCAACCATTACTGAATTCCTTGGTCTTCAGGATGGCCCCATCTGACCGAGTGTCCCCTGGGCTGGAACTTCTAGAAGGCTCCAGTCTGGTGGATGTGGCTAGGCAAACCTGTATTTGAAGTTCATCAAAGCATTCTGAACTAGAACTTAGGATCAGTAGGCACAAGGGACAGGATTCTGTCACAGGGTCCTGTGTTTTATATATGTATGCATTGAGACAAACAACAGTTTTCACTCAGGCAGACTTGGTTTAAAATTCAAGTGCTAGGAACAAGCGCTCGTTGTTAGTGAGTGAATGAGGTAATCTTCATAGAGAGTTGGGCACAGCACTTACTGTTTATGTAGTATGTCCTAATACCTATAATACTAATAATTATAACTCTGCTTGAGGCATACGTTCCCAGAGTATCATGCTCAATTACCCTCAGAGATGTTCTCTGGAACAAGGTTCTTAGGATCCAGTTGGGGGAAATTTTTGCTCCTAGAGAGAGAGAAAAATGGCTCATTGCTGAAGAATGCTTGCTATTCTTCCGGGAATCCCATTTTTCCGAGGGATTCTAATTTAGTTTCCAGCACTCGTGCCTTGCTGCTCAAAACCTCCTGTATCTTCAGTTCCAGAAACGCTAGCAACCTCTTTTGATATCCATGGTCACGCACACACATGTGATGTACATACACACAAACACGTACATTTTAAAAATCGCTTCTAGGAAATTCCCTGCTTCTGAATCGGTATTTTCCCTTGAACAGCTGGTCCCGACAGGGAAGTGATTTGGATGCTGGTGACCTGGATGGAGCTCGTAGAATAAACCCACTGATCCAGGGTGCCGGAAGTCAAGCTTTTTTCTCAAATCCCTATAGTCAATTTCCCAGAAGGCTCCTTGGTGTTATCTCCCCAGCAAAACGATGAAGCCTCTGGAGAGGCTGGAAGTGCAGCGGAAAGTCCAGGTGGCCCAAAACGTCGAATCAGACACCAGTAACCTGAAGTTATGGAAGACAAAAAAGAAACAAAAACAAAGCCAGCCTCATTAACAGAGCTGGCTGTCGCTACCCTGTCATTAAAGGGCTTTTGAAAGTCTGTGCTTGTACTGCCATCTAGTGGCTGGAGAAGGCATGGCTGGAGCCGGTAAGGTCCCGGGCCGTGCTATGTGAAGGTGGTTCATCTTCCTCTTGAAGAATTTATGGATAGGCATATTGTCGGAAGCTTTTAATGATTATTCTCTAATTTTGCTTCATAGTGTCCGCAAATCACTGACAAGTTTGTATGAGAATCATAGAACAGGGGCAGTTTACGCATCTGGCGGTCCAGTTGGGGTCTAGTTGGCAGAGTGTCTTTGGGGAAGGGAAAAAGCTGGGTTTCTCTTGGAGCAAGGGAATCCGCAGAAGCAACGGTGTGCCCTCAGTATCTCCGTGCTGACCTAGTGTGAAGGAGGCCACTCACTATCCCCAGATAACATCTTTGTGTCCTCAGCCCTCTGGTCTCTGACTTACTTGTAAATGCATGTCCCTTGCTTCCCTTTTAACTCCCGCTATCACGTTTAAAAATCCCTCATTTGAGCCCTGAGGGCCAGCAGAAAGAATGGAAACAGGCAACCTCAGGAAATAGGAGGTTGGGGGGACCCTCCAGAATGCACCAGAGACTTGGGAGGTGAGGGGCTCCCAGGACTCAAAGGGACCTTAGATGAAATGCCTGACAGTAGGGAGAGGGAACTTATAGAGCCCACCTCCAGCAGGAAGAGGGCATCAAGTGAGGGATGGGATTGCCATCCCACAGTCACATTTCTGACCCATAATTGTTCCTGTCTGAAAGAATTATAGGAATGGAAACAGAGAGGAACCTGAGGAAAAGAAGGTCCAGCGACAGGCTCAAAGTGGGATCCAGCTCAAGGGGAGGGCCCAAGGCCTGACACTATTACTGAGGCTATGGAGCACTCATAAAAAGGGACCTATCATGACTGCCCTCTGAAAGACCCAGCAAGCAGCTGAAAGAGTCAGATGCAGATATTTGCACCCAACCAATGGGTTGCTGCTGACCCCTGTTGTTGAATTAGGGAAGGCTGAAAGAAGCCTAGGAGAATGGTGATCCTGTAGGAGGACCAGCAGTCTCAATTAATCTGGACTCCTGAGATCTCTCAGATACTGAACCACCAACCAGGCAGCATACACCAGCTGATATGAGGCCCTCAACACACATACAGCAGAGGACTTCCAGGTCTGTGTTCATTCAGAGATGATGCACCTAACCATCAAGAGACTGTCGTTTAGAGGTCAGGTGGGGTGGGGGATGGGGACATCCATGTAGAGACATGGGAGTAGGGAGGAGGTATGGGATATGAAACAGTCAGAGGGTGGATGGGGGGGGTGAATAAAATATGGAGTGTAAAAAAATGAATTAAAGAAAAAAAATCCTTCATTTGATTTCAGGAAAATATTCCTTATCTGCGGAGGCTCTCTGGATTTTAGATGCGGGCTCGTTCTCTTGAATCACTGGCCTTAAGACTATCAAATAGCACTTTCCATGGGCAGCCTTCTCCTCAGCGGTCACACTCACAATGAGAGTTAGGCTCCAGAGTCACAGAATCTGGGCCCTGTACCAAAGTGATAGGTTCAAAAATCTCTCCCATGTGTTAAATTGCCTTTTAGGGCAATTTAAAACTTTCTTATATTTACTGACTTAAAAGAAGAAGAAGAAGAAGAAGAAGAAGAAGAAGAAGAAGAAGAAGAAGAAGAAGAAGAAGAAGAAGAAGAAGAAGAAGAAGAAGAAGAAGAAGAAAGAAGAAGAAGAAAATCCAAGCCTGAGACAGCTGAATGGCTCACTGGGTAAGCCTGACCCTCTGACATGGTCTCTCTCTCTCTCTCTCTCTCTCTCTCTCTCTCTCTCTCTCTCACACACACACACACACACACACACACACGAGCACATGAGCACAACTGGTACATTATTTTTACAAAGTCAAGTGTAGCACTATCTCATTGTCGTCACAGCGCTACAGAGGCCGAGCTGTGAGGATCCTTAAGGCTTGAGGCCGGGAGCCGGAGCTGCTGAGTTCCAGGTCTCATTGAGAGACCACCGAGTCTCAAAATGCAAGGTGGAGCTGGGGAGATGGCTCAGTGAATAAAGTTTGTTGCAAAAACATGAAGACCTGCCTGAACTCAGATCCTCAAAATCTACATAAAAACCAGACTTCAGAGCTGCCTGGCCCAGACGTCTAGCTGAAACGACAAGGTCCAAGTTCACTTGCAGACTTTATCTCTAAATAAATAAATAAATAAATAAATAAATAAATAAATAAATATGTGGTGCACAGTGCTGGAGGAGGACACCTGACATTGGCCATTGAGCTCCACACATAGAGGAGAGCAAAGCTACTCACAACACACACCCTCACACACATAAAAATTTAGGCGACCATCTCTGAGGAAAGATGCCTGAGGTGGACCTCTGATCTTTTTTTTCTGACTGGCCATTGGAGTTTATTTACAGACAACCCTAGGTGTGGCCTTTTCCTCTAGGATCTATATGCTTTTGAAGTTACTTGACTTCAGGCTTCTTGTCTCCAGCTTCGAGCTTGAGACTCTAGGAGGCTGACGATAGGCAAGGAAACCCCCACAAGTTCAGGTCAAACTTGCGGAATTCTTGTGCCAGCTCCATTGGTTCTGTTACTACCCGTTTCACTCATCGTCATAACGTAGCTCAACGTAGCCAGTGAGGGGAAAGTCTTTCCGGAAAGGATGACCCTCGAAGCCATAATCTGTCAGGGTCCTTCTTAAATCAGGGTGGTTAAAAAAGAAAACTCCAATCATGTCCCAGACCTCCCTCTCATACCAACTAGCCGCAATGTGCACCGACACTATAGAGTCAGTGGACCTCAGCTCATCTTCATAGGTCTTCACCCGGATCCTAGAGTTGAACCACAGAGACAGCAGGTTGTAGACAATATCAAAACGGTTCTGCCGAGTTGGGACATCCACTGTGTCAAGTCAGCCAAGGATCTGAATTGTGCATTGGTGTGATCCCTGAGAAATGTCAGCGTTGGGATGACTCCATCGGGATGGATACAGATTTCTAACTCATCCAGGCAGGTCACCTGAACTGGTTGGACATGGGTAAGATTTCAGCCACATACTCTCCAAATGCTGAGAGCTGCTTGTGGGTCATATCACTCCGGGGTCTGACAGTGGGGCGCTTCTCAGCCACCGCATTCTCCCTTCTTACGCGCTGCAACAACACTGAGGGTCACCCAGCCCCCCGGCTACGGAAGCGGCCCCCAAGAGCCCACGCCACCAGACTCTGACTGGAGCCACCGCCATGTTCCTTAGTGTGCCGACTAAGTCGGACCTCTAGTCTTAAAAGGCACGTGTACACACAGGTGTACACACAGGTGTGCACACAAACACAGAGCACACACAAAGCAAGGGTTTATAATGAATTTAGTCTCCTGGAGCCTGGGGTCTTTCACATGGCCGTACAGGAGAATCATCACATTTTGTAGAAGAATTCATGTGCCTTCCATAGCTGTGATCAGTGCTATATGATCGACCACAGTCGATCACTGAGGAAAGTCCGAACAGGGACTCAGGTGGGACAGGAGCTCACGAACTGCAGAATTTCAAAAGCAAGAAAGAGCATGGGGGCGCACCTAGTATCTGAAACAGAACTACACGTGAAGTCCAGCCTTCCGAAGGTGAAGTCTGTTCCCCCTCTTCTCTGCCCGCCCACCTCTCCTCCCTCACCCCATACCACACTGGAAGACATACTACTTCAAAGACCCAGGCCCAGGCTTCTTGGTGGCGTGCTAGCACAGTGTCGCACATTATTAGCTGGAGCTCAGGGAACCAGGAGAAGGAGTTACAGAGAACAGGGCTCACCACTCCAGCATACAGGTCGGTTGAGCCCGAGAGAGTTTCGTGCTGTCACACTCATATCCGTGTTCCCAGAGTGTGGACCAGACGGAGCTGAAACTCTCATCAGGGGAAATGGACAGAGCAGCAATCACACAAGTTTCCGGGTACCAAGAAATGAACCACCCCATCTCCTAGAAAACCTTCAGTAGGGTGCCTGTCTCTTTATGCTCTTTTGCTGGAAGGCTCGGCACCCTTCTGGAGAAGTCAAAACCTTGCCTTAGTTTCTGTGTTGGTTACGGTTGGTTTGTTTGTTTTTGTCAGTTTGACACATGCTACAGTCATCTGGAAAGAGGCAGTCTATTGGCTTGTAGGCAAGGGGTATTTTCTTGATTGATAATCGATGTAGGAGGTAGAACCCAGGCCATCGTGGAGGGTGCTGTCCCTTGGCAGGTGATCCAAAGCAGGCTGAGCAAGCCATAGGGAGGAAGCCAATAAGCCCTGTTCCTGCGTGGCCTCTTCTTTGGTTCCTGCCTTAATCCTGTCCGGTCTTTGCCTCAATGGATGATTGTGACCTGCAAAATGAAATAAAATGCTTCTTTCTCCAGTTGCTTTTGGTCATGGTGTTCATCACAGCAACAGAAACCTAACTTGGACAGTTCCCACTGTAACAGAATTGGTGGTAAGCTTCCAACTAATGTGCAGCGTGGGTTAAAATTCCATTTTGTTTCGGTTAGCTGTGGAGTTGTAGATGGAGTAGAACTTAGGAAAGCAGTCCTGGACCTTGGTGTAACCACCAGGGGCTTAGATCCTCGGTGCCCCGCTTACCATCAGCAGCGTCATCATGTGGGAGATGGGATTTCCAGCATCAGGGGTTTACCAGCAAAGGATGAGCCTTGCCCTAGGTTTGTGGTGTTCAAACGGTGTGTGTGTTTATCCACCTAATATCCCTGTTTGAAGATGATATAGTTGCAGCCTCTGTGGTTTTGTGAGCTAGCAAAAAAATAGTTTAATGGTTCAATTAGCTCCTTGAGGAGAGATGTGGTGCCTGAGATCTGCCAAATAAGCAGCATGCAGCCTCTGTGGGAAAAGGGGAGTCAGCGACTTCTGGTGAAGATGCTGCTTCCTGCACAGCCAGATGCAGTCCGAATTTCCTTATTGCTTTTTCCCAACAGCAGTGCTCAGGGGGGGATAAACTTTACTTAACCTAATTAATTTTAATCACAGCTTTCAAATCTCACACTGTGAAAAGAATTACAAATTGGAATTCATTAATAGAAGCCATAGTTTATGCTGCAAGCTAATCATGAAATGTGCCTTTACATTTTCTGCATGAGTTTGCAATTATCATTGAAATAAAAAAAATCTGTTATGTCCTTTTAAATTACCAAAATGTGAACAGCTGATTGAGTGGGCTCATTCTGTGTGTGTGTGTGTGTGTGTGTGTGTGTGTGTGTGTGTGTGTATGTGTGTGTTAAATTTCTAGGAGAATGTCTAAATTTCCAAGAAATCGGTGATTTCTGCCTCCTTTTGAGTTACTGTGAGACGGGGTTGACAGCACTCCAGGATGTCTTTGTTTTTGAAATAACCTTTAAAACCAATGCTGCAAAAGTCTCACTTGCTTTAACAAGCAGTCCTCTGAGCTCTGTCTAGAGATATATGTTCATATGTCTTCATTCTTCCCTCCCCTCTCAAAAACACCATACACATGGAACTTTGCCTTTGGGTACTGTGTAGATTTCTGCATTGTCAATATAAGAAAATTCTAACTGGTTCCTCAAAGAATTAGGGATAATTTAAAGGAAACACAGGAGGCATAGTAATGGTGCTGGGTGGTGGTATATGTCTTTAATCCCAGCATCTGGGAGGCAGAGACAGGCAGATCTTGGTGAACTGGAGGCCAGCCTGGTCTACATAGCTAGTTACAAGACAGCCAGGGCTACACAGAGAAGCCCTATCTTGGAAAACAAAACAAAACAGTTGTTGGGCTGGAAGTACAGCTTCGTTGTAGGAGCTCGTCTAACACACACAAAGGCGTCAGTCTCCTGCACCATAAAACTGGTTGTGATGGCACAGCTGCAATCTGGGCAGAGGGAGGTAAAGGCAGGAGGTTCAGATGTTCAAGGTCACCCACATCTATATTGTGTGTGTGTGTGTGTCTGTGTGTGTGTGTATACATACACATATACATCATGGTAGACACACACACACACACACACATATATTTTGTGAATTGAAGACCAGCCTGGGCTACAAGACACAAGCTCTGTGGAATGGGCTGGGATTACAGCACAGGTGTGACTGCCCCCTCCCCCCCCACCTCACAGACAGGAGACCTAGAGATTGGCCACAGAGCATGGATCTAGAAACCTCACTTCGATGGTGAGGAAATACAGAAAGAACAGAACACCTGGGTTGGGTGGGCTGTGTGTACTTTGATGGAGCGTCATAAACGACACCAGCAACTAGAAACTCAGCCTCTTGATTTCTGCACAGCACAGGGTTCCCCCCCCCCCAGTCCTCTCGGTAGGAGGTTTCCGTAGGGGGGACAGTCTGTACAGAAGGGAAAAGCTGCGATTGCTGGCACACATTGATCAATCATAAACATTTGTACCTACCTGCACACTCTGCCAGCGTTTGCACTGGAAGTTTGAAGAGGAAAGCTTTGTCCATTTCCCATGGGTCCGAGGCCTTGATCTTTGACATGTGTGCCCGTGTTAGACAATTCATTCACTCAGGGCTTCCTCGGTGCCCATAGAGAAAATGGCTTTAAAACAGTAGGATTTTTCACCTACAGTTTTAGGTTCAGACCTGGATGGGGTTTTATTTGTTTGGGTTTTGTTGTTGTTGTTGTTTTTGTTTTTGTCAATTTGACTCAAGCGAAGCTCATCTGAGAAGAGGAACTTCAATTGAGAAAATGCCTCCTCCATCAGAGATTGCCTCCTCCATCAGATTGCCTCCTCCATCAGATTGCCTCCTCCATCAGATTGCCTGTAGGTAAGTCTGTAGAGCATTTTCTTGATTGGTGATTGATTTGGAAGGACCCAGACCTCTGTGGGATGCTACTCCTGGGCTGGTGGTCCTGAGTTATATAAGAAAGCAGGCTGAGCAAACCATGGAGAACAAGCCAGTAAGCAGCATTTCTCCATGGCTTCATCTTTCATTCCTGCCTCTCTCGACTCCGACTTCCTTCAGTGATGGACTGTGATGTGGAAGTGTAAGATAAATGAACTCTTTCCTCCCCAAGTTACTCTCGGTTGTGGTGTTTTAGCATATGGCAACAGAAACCTCTGGAGCGAGGCTCCTGACACGTAGAAACACAATTTTTGAATTTGCTGAACAGGAAGGGAACTTTTTCTTCTCTGGTAAAGATTCTGACAAAATTTCTACCCAAGATGGCTTCAAGGTGCCCACCAGTCAGTCTATTGACCTCTGTATGTGCCAACTAATGAGAATGCTCTGGGCCTCTGGGTGGTCCTACACAGGGGCAGATCCCCAGTTGGTCCAGGATGGTCAGGCCATTTGTACCAGGCGAGTCTAACTTCATGTACCCTGCTTTCCATCAGACACTACTGTCTGGAACTAGCACTTCCTGCCTGAGATTCTTGGCTTCTGGGTGTGGATGCTCATCGGTTTTCAGAAGGGATAGCAGACAACAGGACACATCTGAATGAGCTTGAGGATGTGGAGGTGAGGTCTGGCTCCACCCTGTGCCTGCTGGAAGATCAGGCTGCAATGGAAGGGCTCCACACCTTAACCTCTCCCCTAGTCGGCAAGGATTAAAGTCTGCTTGTAGGGACGTTGACCATGACGTGTGATATTCTGATTTTAAAGTCGTTGACTTGCCACGGGTCAGAATCACCTGACTGAAGAGCTGATCCAGCTGCCTTGATTGGTGCAGGAAGACCCACCCCCATTGTGGGCAGCACCCTCTGTTAGCAGTCCACACAAAACGGCTGTGGCACAAGAAAGGTGGCCTGTCTTTGCTCGCTTGCATTTCACTCTTGCCATCTGTGTTGGTTGACACTGTCAATTGTTTCAGTGATGCCACACCCAGCGTCAGGCTTCTACCCACTGCCCTCTTGAACACTTCCAGGTTTTCAGTGCCATATTGAGACTATTGAGTCATCCAGCCTCAGGAATAAGCAACTACTAGGTTTTCAAACTCCGGTATGATTCAGCTGTTTGTCACTAAGGCCCTCACCCTAGCTGCCTGGAAGCCAGTCTTCCACTAGCCGCCTTCAGATGAAGATGTAGAACTCTCAGCTCTGCCTGCCTGGATGCTGCCATGCTCCTGTCTTGAGGATGATTGACTGAACCTCTGAACCTGTAAGCCAGTCCAGTGAGATGTTGTCCTTTATAAAACTTGCTATGGTCAAGGTGTCTGTTCACAGCAGTAAAACTCTAAGACACATACACATATAATATACATATACGCATACACATTTATTCAACATTAAATGCCCCGACCTAAATGCCCGGGCCCTTATTTTCTTGCACCTCTGATCATGGAGAGACCCAGACCCATTTTCTGAACACCAGCTCACTCAGTTTCTATCTCCTTTATCTCCACTCTTCCAATCAGGCATCAGCAACCCTCCACGCAGGCCCCTGAGGGTCCACCTAGACTCCATAGATGAATGTAGGAGGGGATAGTGAGTGAGAGGGTAGGACCTGGCTCCTCACAGTGTGGCCAGCAGCGCAGACACTACTATAGAACTTGTTAGAAATAAGACAGTTGAGCTGCGGACTCCGTGTGCATCTCCACAAGTCCCCAGGTGAGCCCCGTGCATGTGGGAGCTGGGAAAACATGGGCAGGGCTCCCGGGATGCAAGGGGTTCCCAGCCATGGTCTAGAACTTCAGATGACCTGGCTTTCCCCCTAGGTGCCCACATACATACATGCTGTTTTTCCCTGGCCCCAGGCTTATAGCCTGTGAGCTGTCTTTGCCATGCTCCTTAAATGTCGCTAATCTACAGAAACTGTCAGCCCAGCCCGAGCCTCCATCTTGTTCCCACAAGCACAAGGGGAAATGGCGTTTTGACGACATTTCCACTCCTGCATGGGCATCACAAAGTTGTGTGTATTGTTTGCACGCTCAGTAACACTGCAGGCACACAGGGGAAGACACACGTATTCATCTTTCGGTTTCTGACACCCGATTTCAGGCACGTCGTGGATGCGCTAAAAAATGCTTTATTGAATAAGAGGAAACAAGCTAAGCCTGGTGTGAGGGTTTCCCCTTTGTCCATTGAAGTTTAGTTAGGATGAAGTAAAATTACTGCAGATTTAAAGCATTTGGGGAATTTCTGTAAAACCTTACAACCAAAGTGGAAAAAGCAGATCAAAGGGAAATTAGAGGCAATTTGTGTGTGTGTGTGTGTGTGAGAGAGAGAGACAGAGACAGAGACAGAGAGACAGACAGAGACAGAGACAGAGAGAGACTGGGATTTTAATTACAGAATATTCTTCTCATAGAAGTGAGGAACGCCCAGGGAAATACTTGAGACCTTAGCGTGTCCCTCCTCATGTTTTCCCCTCCAGCTAACATGGGACCAGCTGAGAAGCCTTTGTCAATGCAGGGGAGAAAGCCCACAGCAGAGCACTTAGCACTGAGCTTGCTAATGCATGCCTTTCTCCCCTCCTGGCCCCGCAGGGGTGAAAGCTCACATCCTGGCTATCAGGATTTGCTGCTGTGAGGTCAGAGGTGCCAAAAAGAAACTTGCTGGGCTCCGTCCATGTGAACCTTCACATGGGAAAATTAGTCTGTTTGTCTCACTGAACAGCAATGCTAAGAAGATAGAAAATTTATGAGCAGAATTATGCCACAGCAAATAAATATCTTGGACCAAATGTCAGGAATTGTCTTGGTTTAGGATTTGATTGCTGTTTGGTTGTATTGGGTTTTTCATTTTTGAGATGAGTTCTCACCACAGAGCCCGGGCAGCTGCACCATGACCAAAACCTAGGCATTTCCAAACTATAAAAAACATTTACTTTATGTGTATATTTTGTCTGTATGTATGTATGTTCACTGTGTGTGCCTGGTGCCCCCAAAGGTCAAATAGTGCATTGGGTCCCTGGAACTGGAGTTAGGGGTGATTGTGAATCATATATGGGAGCTAGGAGCTGTACCCTGGTCCTAGGAACTGAACCCCGGTCCTCTGTAAGAGAAACAAATGATTCTTCCTGCCAAGCCTGCTTTCTGGCCCTGAAATGTAGGTTCTAAAAATAGAATACTCTTCGCTTTGTAGGATTCCCACTCTACTGTAATTTTCCTCATTTTGATGCAGATTGATGAAAATCAGGTTGGATCTGTGCTTGGGAATGTTTCACTTTAATAATCCACTGGGTCGATGCACTTAAGGTGGTTGAAGAATTAAACTAGCTTGCTTTGTTTCTCTCTCTCTCTCTCTCTCTCTCCCTCCCTCCCTCCCTTCCTCCCTCCCCCCTCTCTTTCTTCCTTTCTTCCTTTCTCTCCCCCTCCCTCCCTCCCTCCCTCCCTCCCTCCCTCCCTCCCTCCCTCCCTCCCTCCCTCCCTCCCTCCTTTCCTTCCTTCCTTCCTTCCTTCCTTCCTTCCTTCCTTCCTTTCCTCTCTCTCTCTCTCTCTCTTTCTTTTTTTCCTGAGATAGGCTCTTGTCTGGCCTTGAAATCACAGAGTTCCACCTCCCTCTGTTTCCCTGCGCTGGACTTAAAGATGCGCACCAATATACCCGACTCACTTAACTAGACCCTTGTATTCTCTTAAAGCCTCAAAGCTTGGCTTGTAGAAGAGAGAGTTAACCTGTCTGTAGTGGCCATGCAGTGTGTTCTTGTCCCCATCTTCACAGCATACACAGCCACTCACTGTGGGGTAGGACTTGCTGACACTCAGCCTGGTAGCCCTGCCAGGCCAAGTTCCAAATAGCAATCAAAATCAAAATCTGACCTCAGAAATCAGGAGAGAGACAGAGAGTGGAAAGGAGGAAGAAAAAGGAGAGAGATGGTGACTTGTGTGACAGGGAGGTAGAGGAAGAAAAGAATGTAGAGATGAGAGAAACGGGGGATACAGAGAGAAAGAGAGAAGCTTTAGCCACTGACATTTTAGTCACCTCTGATCTGACTCTTCCAGAAGCCCACTCAATCCTGAGCCATAGAATTTAGGTCGCACACATGCAGCATTACAGAGTACACGGTTACAGAGTACATGGTTACAGAGTACACGGTTAGAGTACACGGTTACAGAGTACACGGTTAGAGTACACAGTTACAGAGTACACGGTTACAGAGTACATGGTTACAGAGTACACGGTTAGAGTACACGGTTACAGAGTACACGGTTACAGGAGTACACGGTTACAGAGTACACGGTTAGAGTACACAGTTACAGAGTACACGGTTACAGAGTACACGGTTACAGGAGTACACGGTTACAGGAGTACACAGTTACAGGAGTACACGGTTAAAGAGTACACGGTTACAGAGTACACGGTCACAGAGTACACGGTTACAGAGTACACGGTTACAGAGTACACCGTTACAGAGTACACGGTTACAGAGTACATGGTTACAGAGTACACGGTTACAGAGTACACAGTTACAGAGTACATGGTTACAGGAGTACACGGTTACAGAGTACACGGTTAGAGTACACAGTTACAGAGTACACGGTTACAGAGTACATGGTTACAGAGTACACGGTTAGAGTACACGGTTACAGAGTACACGGTTACAGGAGTACACGGTTACAGAGTACACGGTTAGAGTACACAGTTACAGAGTACACGGTTACAGAGTACACGGTTACAGGAGTACACGGTTACAGGAGTACACAGTTACAGGAGTACACGGTTAAAGAGTACACGGTTACAGAGTACACGGTCACAGAGTACACGGTTACAGAGTACACGGTTACAGAGTACACGGTTACAGAGTACATGGTTACAGAGTACATGGTTACAGAGTACACCGTTACAGAGTACACGGTTACAGAGTACACGGTTACAGGAGTACACAGTTACAGAGTACACAGAGTATACAGTTACAGAGTACAAGGTTACAGAGTACACGGTTACAGAGTACACGGTTACAGGAGTACACAGTTACAGAGTACACAGAGTACACGGTTACAGAGTACACGGTTACAGAGTACACGGTTACAGAGTACACGGTTACAGAGTACACGGTTACAGAGTACACGGTTACAGAGTACACGGTTACAGAGTACATGGTTACAGAGTACACCGTTACAGAGTACACCGTTACAGAGTACACAGTTACAGAGTACACGGTTACAGAGTACACGGTTACAGAGTACACGGTTACAGAGTACATGGTTACAGAGTACACCGTTACAGAGTACACGGTTACAGAGTACATGGTTACAGGAGTACAGGGTTACAGGAGTACACGGTTACAGAGTACACGGTTAGAGTACACAGTTACAGAGTACACGGTTACAGAGTACATGGTTACAGAGTACACGGTTAGAGTACACGGTTACAGAGTACACGGTTACAGGAGTACAGGGTTACAGAGTACACGCTTAGAGTACACAGTTACAGAGTACACGGTTACAGAGTACACGGTTACAGGAGTACACGGTTACAGGAGTACACGGTTACAGAGTACACGGTTACAGGAATACACGGTTACAGAGTACACGGTTACAGAGTACACGGTTACAGAGTACACGGTTACAGAGTACACGGTTACAGAGTACACGGTTACAGAGTACACAGTTACAGAGTACAAGGTTACAGAGTACACGGTTACAGAGTACACGGTTACAGAGTACAGGGTTACAGAGTACACCGTTACAGAGTACACCGTTACAGAGTACACCGTTACAGAGGCTTGTGATTTGTTGTACCAGGGTCTGTGGCCACTGGAAGTTCCTTTTAGTAAAAACAAGGGAGCAAAAAAAAGCCAGATCCAGTGGCCCTTGTGTTAAAATAGAGTTTGACCAAGTGTGGTTATACACACCTCACCCAGCACCAGGGAGACAGAGATAGGCAGATCTCTGTGATTTTGAGGCCAACCTGGCCAATATGGCAAGACCCTGTCTCTAAACTACCTAAATAACAAATACAAATACATTAAGTTTACTTCTCGACCATTTTAAGAATATCCATCTAGAGATTAAGGAAGTCCACACTGCTGTGCAGACATCTCCCGAACCTTTTCCCTCTCCAAACTGCAGCATGGAGCCCATCAAATCCAGTTCCTTACCATATGTAGTGGTTTGAATATGCTTGGTCCATGGGAAGTGGCACCACTAGGAGATGTGGCCTTGCTGGAATAGGTGTGGCCTTGTTAGAGAAAGTGTGTCTCACTGTGTAGGCAGGCTGGAAGGTCTCCTAGTACTCGAGCTCTGCCCAGTGCTGAAGAGACCCTCCACTGGCTGCCTTCAGATCAAGATGCAGAACTCTCAAGCTCCTTCTCCAGCACCATGTCTGCCTGCACACTGCCATGCTTCCTGCCATGATGATAGTGGACTGACCTCTGAAACTGTAAGCCAACCCCAACTAAAAGTTTGTTTTTATAAACGTTGCCTTGGTCATGGTGTCCCTTCACAGCAATAAGACCCTAACTAAGACATAGTGCCTTCCTCCAGCCCCTGACTTCTCAGTGCTTTGCAGGTTTACCTGCTACAGCAGGGGCCAGAGCATCATTCTTCTTAAAGACTGGGTAATACGACATGGTGTGCACCGACCATCTACTTTCATCCAGTGGGCTGATTGATACCTTCTGGCTAGCAGGAATTTGGGTATACAAATTGTTATTTGAGTCTGTTTCCATTCTCTCGTCTATATATACAGAAGTAAAATTCTGAATTATACAACTATTACCTTTCACTCTTTGAAGCAACTCTGGCTGTAGTTAAGAAACTTTGTAGCTATTTGTAGGAATTTCATCAAACTTTCTCATTTGCTTTGCGGTTTTCCTTTTCTTGTTTCTTGCCTGCCTCTCCTTTTCTTTTCCCACAGGATCTAATGTAGCCCGGGGTGGCTTTGAACTCCTTATGAGTCAGAGGACGACTCTGAACTCATTCCTGCCTCCATCTCACCATGCTGGGATTAAAGGAATGCACCACCACACCCAGTAAGGTCTATTTGTTTGTTTGACCAACAAGGTAGAAATACAGAAGAGGCCATCTGCAAACTCATCCCATGAGTGTGGAAGTCAGAGACCAGGAAATGAGATTCAGTTTTACCTTTTATGTTAGTATACTAGGCAGTCTCACATGTCACTAATTACATTTTAAAAAATTCAATAAAGTAGCACTTTTTTCAAGTATGGCAAAATAGCTACCTTGACATTTTATAAGAAGACAGCCTCAAGTGACCTCTGTCTGAGGCGAGCACAGATTTCTCTGGTGAGGTTTGAATGTTGGTGAGAAAACATCATTGTTCCCAGAGCTTGGCTTCCTTTGCCTGCATCACCCTCTGCCCTTCTGGAAAGAACTCAGACTAAGGGAGGGACCTGCCTCCCATTCAAAGACCGTCTCCATGGCAACCGGCCTTCATCTTCAGTGTAAACCAGGAAATTCTATTAAAGGATGAGCCAGGCAGTCAGCTGCTTCTGAAATGGGGGTTGATATCAGCTGTTGGCTTCACTCAGCTGTGCTGTCCAGTAAGCTTTTGGATTTGGCAATCTTGCTTTTGTCCAGTGTAGGAAATTAAATAAAACTATGTGAAGCCAATATGTGAGTATGCAGGCTGGGCCCTGTGGTGTGCCTTCAGTGCAACCTTGGGAGCTGTGATCAAAGCTGGATTGATAGAGAGGAAAGGGGTCAACTGGAGAGGACAGAAATCGGCTGCTCCCGGGGCGGGGGCGGGGGTGGGGGTGGGGACTCCATTGGTGATGGATTTCATCCCGGCTGTGAAAACAACTGGATCCAAACACGAGCAAATAAAGCAAATAACAGAACTGCCTCACACTGGGGACTTACATTTTTCTAGAAGCATCTTTTCAAGCTTTGCCACTATTGGCCACCGGGCGGGAGATTGTGGGCAGCTTTGATGGGCCAATGTGATAAGAATGTACGAAATCAATGTAAATTTCAGATTCTCTAGATCTTCAAATAACTCATTTCAATTCCAGTTTACATGATAGGGGGTTTCTCAGAAGTTCAGAGAATTCAACTACCCTGCCCCCCTTGAGAGCGACATCACCTGATCATATTGTAAACGAAACTTCCTATTGGCTTTCCTCTTTCTTTGTAAAGGGTAATCAATCACCAATCATCATCTTCCCTTGATTTTCCAATACTAGTCCTAGGTAAAATACCAATATTCAATAACAGCCTTGAGATGGAGTGGCTGACACATTTCTGGAGATGGAGGCCTGTAAGTTTCCGTAATGCGCTGGAACAACGCACTTTGAAATGCTGTGAAGGGCAGGAGAGTTGGTGCAGTGGTTCAGAGCTCCAGCTGCTCGCCCAGAGGAACCTGACCTAATTCCCAGCACCTACATGGCAATTCACAAGCATCTGTAACTCCAGTTCCAAGGGATACGATGGCTTCTTCAGGCTTCTTCCGGGACTGAGGACACACACACAGATGTGCGGGCAAAACACCCTTACACATAAAATAATTATAAACAAGTCTTTTTTAAAAGTAGAAAAACATATTGAAGGAGGTCAGTTTCATAGTATGCAATTCATTTTACACGCTCAGAATTTTCAGTGTGAAAGTACAAAAGAATCTGCAGCTCACTGGCAGTCAGGGTCAGGATCAGGGTCAGGGTCTGATGGAGTTGGGTGTTTCCAGGTTCTTGGTCTTTTATTCAAGGAATTGAAATGAAGACTCCCCCAAAATTGCAAGAATAGCAAGTTTTTATTTTTTAATTCAAAACAAAGCAATGGTACAAATTAGCAAGAAACACACAGTCAAGACTGACAGCAAGACATTGGGAGCAATGGAAATCATAGACTGTGACTATCATTTGGAGCTTTGTAATTTGGGTGGGTTTCTGTTTTGCCTGACAGGCATGGATTATATAAGCCCTTGCTCCCTGTACCTGTCCTTTCCCATAATACAGGAGTTTCAATAATCTGCATGCCTGCTTATGCAGCCTTCCTGGTCTCTGTGCCATCTAATCCTCAATTTTGTAAATCTATCTAGACTGTCCTGTACAAAACGTAAACTCCAGCCATGGTCACTCAACATTGACTGTTTTCATTTATTTCTTTTGTTTTTTTCTCTTTTCCTTCTTTTCTTTGTCCCTCCCTCTCTCCCTCCCTCCCTCCCTCCCTCCCTCCCTCCCTCCCTCCCTCCCTCCCTCCCTCCCCCTTCCTCTCCTCCTCCTCCTCCTCCTCGTCCTCGTCCTCGTCCTCGTCCTTCTCCTCCTCCTTCTTCTTCTTCTTCCTCATTTTGAGACATGGTCTTGCTATGAAGCTGTGGATGGTCTTGAACTCTCTATGTAGACCAGAGCTTGAACTGACAGAGATTCACCTATCTCTGCCTCCTGAGTACTGGGTTAAAAGTGTGTGTTCCTGTGCTCAGTTGGATAACTAGTTTTGAGTGAGTATCCGCTTTTGGGGGATAAAGTGCAGAAGAAGTCAGACAAAATTTCTGCATAGTTTAAAAAATAAGGAAGAAACAGGGAAAGGGAGAGGGTCAGAGGGAGAAGAATATGCAGATACTATGGAGAAGTTTCCTTTAACTTTTGAATAATTTCTCAAAAAACTAAGGACACAATTACCAAATTGTGGTCTCCCTTTTCCCAGCCTGGACCTGCTTGCTCAAGGGTGGAGCTTCCTGCTCATTCGTTCTGCCACGCCCACTGCTGGACCCTGCCGCTTTGCTGCTTGGAGGCACACACGTGTTCGTCCTGCTACTGGACCCCGAGTTACTTGGCGGGAAATCGGGTTCCCTCCCCCTTCCTTTATAACTGAATGTCTGAAAAAAGTAAAATTGAGCTTTGATCAGAATGTTGTCTTAGCTACATTTCTTTCTCTTGCCGCCTAGCCCCTCTTCTCTTCCAGGTTTCCAAAATGCCTTTCCAGGCTAGAACCCAGGCTGTGATCTGCTGGCCGGACACAACACCAAATGACAAGTAAGCAGAAAAGCAGCTGAGTGCACTTCACCCCTCCGTCATGTGGCTGGAACCCAGTAGTGAATGAAAAGGCAAAGAAATGCATTACATCTTTCAACAGGGTGGCACTGAGGGAGTAAGGAAGTAGTATGTGCTGGCAGATGGACAGTCTGAAAACATTGTGCTAAATGAAAGTGAGAGGGCAAACCTACTCCATCTTGGAACCAGCCTCTATCTTTTTTTTTTTTCAGCCTCCATCTTAAAAAAAAAAAAGGCCTGAGAACTTGGCCCACAGCTGAACCCAAGCTACACACAAGGACCAGGAAGGACCACGGCTTGTCCTGGGCCAGAGTTACTCCCTAGCTACTTCCTAGCAACAGTCAATCAAAGATTAGTCTGACTGTTTCAGATGTACCTTCAGACTGTGATTGTATAAGGTCTTGCTTCAGAACCCACCTGTAAGCTTACAATAGTGGCTCAGTTAAGATGCTTGCCAGGCTGGACCCTCAGCCACTTACTTCCACTGCCTATAAAACCTTGTCCCATTGAAAGTTCAGGGCTGCCTCACCAAAAAACTGTCCTGTGAGTAGGCCCAAGCTCCAGTTTGTAATCAAGAGACCCTAATGTGAGTGAGTACATCAGAAATGGCTCCTTGGGGCTTTTTTGGAGTTCGAGAACGCGTCCTGGCACAACAAAAAGAGCTACACACAAAAGAAGATTCCTTTAATAAGAAATATCCTGAGTAGGTAACCTATAGACACAGAAAGAGTCTTGTGTTCCACAGGCTGCAGAGGAGAGATGAGAGTTTAATCGGGGGAGAGTGTTCTGTTGGGGTGTAAAATGTTTTGGAATTAGATAGTGCTAGTGGTTGCCTGAGCCCATGAAGACATGAAGTGCTTCTCAAAGGTGCATATTAAGATAGCTAATTTCCAACTTAGTTGTTATGTTAAAAAAAAAGCACAGCAAGGAGGACTAATTTAGATAAGACAGTAGGGAAGATTCCTCTGAGAAAGTGACATTTAAGTTCAGACCTAAAGACTAAGTATGAGTTAGCTGGAATGGACGGTCATGAGCACTAGCAGGAAGGTAGTGGTACTCTGTGGCCATTCAGTAGTGTCTCCATCTTACCCCAAATATCAAAGCTAGTGAATGCTTACAGGGTGGTGATCAGCCCTACTAGGCAGCCAAGGAGAGATTACCCTATGCAAATGTAAAATTACCATATGCAAATACGAAACGGGCTCACAGAAGGACCTTGTGCAGCATGACATTAATGTGTTAATGTGAACATTGGGGATGAGGACTCAGGAAGAGGGCGTTTTGAGATGTAGTGTAGAGATACGGTTTTGCACAGTTAGCCACTGAAATTCGTGGTGATGGGAGCATCCTGCTGAGCTCCCGCTAGGCTGGGGAGCAGCATCACTCAGCTTTGATGGGATCTGGGTGGGAGTCCTGCCCTGTGCTTTCCCATTGTGCTGGTCATCCTGGCTCGGAGAAGCAGTAATGAGGCTCTTCAGTGCTAGCTTATGGAGGCTTGAGTTTCGGTTTCATGAGAGGTTCTTAGTCAAGATAGGGTTTCTCAAGGACCAGGCAACATTTACACCGACATAATTGTGACTGTGTGTCTGTGGGAGGCTTTAGCTTGTTCCAAAACAAATTCACTCTGAGTCTACTCCCCCATTCCGTGAGTTTTACCACCAAGACTTGACAGCAGAGAATGAAGCTAATACAAACACTATCATGGGACTAAACACGTCATAATTGGTGAGGTTTTTTTTTTTTTTAGGTCTCATACAACCCAGGCTGTCCCTGAACTCGTTCTGTAGATGAGAAGGCGCTGAACTTAGGGTTCTCCAGGCTCCTTCCCTCTGAATGCTGGGATTAGAGCCATAGCACCAGAATGTCTGGTCCAGGGACTCAAAGTCTAGCCATGCACTCTACCTACTGGGTTCCATCCCTACTCCCTAGATGTCACCAACCCTCTGAACTTAGTTTCTGAGGAGGAAAGTGAGCTGGGCTTATGACAAGGTCAGACAGAGGGGACTGTAGGACCGGGGCAAATCTGCTTCTACCTGTTCATTCTTCTTAGTCAGCTGCTACCGTTTTGACTTCAAAGCAAGCTTCATCTGAGACCCGGGAGCGATTTCATGACCGCTGATGTAAGGTGGAACAGTGGGGCTGTGGCAAACCTTTCTGGATACCAACTGTGAACCCTGAGGCTGTGACATCGTGACCTGTGACCTCACGGCTCTGCTTCTTTCCCTTTTCACTCTTTTTCTGAACACATTCTCACAAATCACTAACAAGACAGACAATTATTATTTAGTAAGGAACAACAACAACAACAACAACCACCTCTGTGCTTGCAAAGCCTGCTCAAGCAGGACAGCCTTGAGAGGAGAGATGCCACGCTTCAATTGAAAGACTCCACGAGGAGCCCCTCGCTCAGGCCTCAGGACAATAGCGGACACCCAAGAACTCACGATAGACCGAGCTTGTTGCAAACCACATGAGGCTTTATTCGGGGAAAGCCAGAGCTCTGGGGACAACTCATATCCCACTCAGGGTAGAGGAGTCGACCTCGAGGGGAAAGAGGTCTCAGTTTTTATAGGCCCTCAGGGGAGAAAGGAGAAAGGGGGGAGTAGGGAATTTCCACATCTAAACAATGTCTATTCTCAAGAAATGGGTATAGGAGGGGTACAAGGAAAGAGTCTGGTGCGGGTGTAGCAACTCAGGATTGGCCGGGCTGTGGTTGCTGGGGAGATTTTCTGACTCTTTCTCAGCAACCAATATCACAAACACTTGGCAATGGGCTTCATCAGTGGGCACACACAGGTTCAAGGAACGGTCAAAACATTGGCAGACACACAGGTTCAAGGAGTGGCCAGAGCATTGTGCACCTCTATTTTTCTAAATCAGTGAAGCTAGTTCTGCTAACACTGACATCTATCTTGCCAATTTCAGGGCTTCTGTGTCCTTTTACATTCTGTCTGGATCTTTCAAATGGCTGACGTTTCTAACTACCAGAAAAATAAGACAATTCGGAACAAAGGTGATAAAAGAAATCTTTGAAGTAACAAATCTTTCTAGATTCCATTAGGCTTTTAAAATATTAAAATAAGACATCCCTCATGCCTGCAAGTAAGCAAAGTGTTGTGTCTAAGCTGTGGCAGCTTCGTTTTGATGAATCCGCCTCTTGCTCACACACGAAGTCAGTAAAATACAGCCTGCCTGAATTCTTTGCATTTCGGACAAGCTTCCTCCGTACTTGTCACTGTGACAGGTTGTTATTTATAGAGAGTGGCACACTGCTCAGTGGCTAAATGAAGCTCTAAGGAACAATGGCAGCAACAATACGTTGCAGGCAGCCGCGATGGCTCAGGTGTTGGTTTGCTTAGGCAAGAAAAAGAAATGTGTGCCTTGCTTTATAGGCCTCCCCGAAGAGCTTCTGATTTATTGGTCTGAAGTCACAAAGGCAGCACACAGTTTGTACTGCAAGCCGACCAGGCTAGTCAGGGAGAAAGGAAAGTCACCTGATATCCTATTATTGTGGATATTGTGGAATGAGTGACGCCAGCTTCGAATCTAATCCATCCTCCCGTCGTGTTCCCAGTCTTTTGACACGAGCCCCTGGCCACCCTCTCATAAGCTACTTGAGTGAGCAGTGAGCAAAGCTGAAGGCAGAGAAAGGTGAGCGTGAAGGAGGCTCCTTTGGGGCATCTGGTTCTGGTGTTCCACTTCATGCAGAGGTGCTTTTGGCTACAAGACTTGCTAGTGTGTGAAAGTATTATGTTGCTGGGTCTGTGCACACATTTATAAGTTTTAGTGTCTCAAGGGAAGAAGAAACTAGGATTCGTCCCTCAGAGACTCATGACTGTCCCTCCACTTACTTCCTCAGAAGACAATACAGTTCCTGAAGATTTTCCTTGAATGCCTCCAATGATCAAAACTTCTGAGGAGACAGAGAGTTTATAACTCAATCTTTGCAGAAGTCCCTTGCCCATGTGTGAGTCTACAACAGATTTGATATTTCCCCCTAAAACCATAAAATCCACCCAGTCCAGTTTAAGGGGAAACATCGAATCCATTGTAGACGACTCACACACGAGCAACCAAAAGCACCTCTGCATGAAATGGAACACCAGAACCAGATGCCCCAAAGGAGCCTCCTTCATGCTCACCTTTCTCTGCCTTCAGCTTTGCTCACTGCTCACTCAAGTAGCTTATGAGAGGGTGGCCAGGGGCTCGTGTCAAAAGACTGGGAACACGACGGGAGGATGGATTAGATTCGAAGCTGGCGTCACTCATGCAAAGGGAGTCATGTATATGGTCATCTATAGCATTGCTGGAACACAACTCCACAGCTGTTGAGTGAAAAATCCAAAAATCAAAACCGAAAAATCATTGATTCTTGCTTCATCACAAATATGACAGTAACCCAGAGTACCCCTAAATTTAAAAGCCAAACCAGATAACTTCTAAGGAAAGAGAGTAGGGGACTCTTCGCTATCTTGCGTTAGGCAAATCATTTAGCACTTAAACAGGTGCGCCATCTCTCCATCTCTACGCAGCACATACAAAGCATATACATTTAAAAGTGGATAAACTGGTCCCACCCTTTTCATTCACAGACCTGTGCATTGCCACAGTACCCCCTCCCCCCATTGGGTCCCTTGGTCTGGCCCAAGTAAAAGACTATGCCTCTGGTCCCAGGTGTGGCGCACCTCTGCAGAAGTTGGTCAAGGAGGCCCCAGAGGATCTTCCCCTCCTCCAACAATATGGGTTCTTGCCAGTCCTTTGGGTTGACAAGAGAACCAGAGAATAACCCCTAACACACACACCTTGTTGCAAAATATAGAGAAACCAAACTGGTACTGAGTGATAAAATTCCTCCATGTTGGCTAGCCTTCAAAGTGCTGGAAGTTATATACGCTCTCTGCTGGGCAGAAAGGGCATCAATGATATTACTCAGCTGTGGACCCTAGGAACCAAGAGAACAAACGGACTGAACAGTATGCTCCCACCCATGCTATAGTATAACAACTATTGTGTGTCTCTGTGTCTGTCTGTGTGTGGGGCAGCTGCCCTTTGATTGGACTTGAGGCCTCCATTGGGAGAGAGCACATACCTGGCATTGTAAGCTTGGCTAACCATCAGTACCTGGAAGTCCAGACCCACATGTGGAACTACGAATGCTGTTTAACCAAATTGATACAGCATCTGTGATGGTTTGTATAAGCTTGGCCCAGGGAGTGGCACTATCAGAAGGTATGCCCTGTTGGAGTAGGTATGTCACTGTGGCTGTGTGTTTTAAGACCCTCATCCTAGCTCCCTGAAAGCAACATTCTGCTAGCAGCCTTCAGATGAAGATGTAGAACTCTCAGCTTCTCTTGCATTCTGCCTGCCTGGATGCTGCCATACTCCCACCTTGATAATGGACTGAACCTCTGAACCTGTAAGCCAGCTCCAATTAAATGTCATTACAAGAGTTGCCTTGGTCATGGTGTCTCTTCATAGCAGTAAAACCCTAAGACAGTATCTAACTGTCTTTTAAAATATTAAGTTTATACTCACACACTAAAGCTTCTTCTAGCCTTTTAGAAATGCAAGCTAAAGACCACAGTAAATGAGTTAGGGATCTGGGAGGAGTTGGGAAGATATTTGATCAAGATATATTGTATGAAATTCTCAAAAGGCAAAATATACCCCAAGCCACAAAAAGACACACTGACATACCCATTTGAATAGCTATGGTTAAAAGGACGGGGTCTGGAGAGATGACTAAGAGTACTGGTTGCTTTATCAGAGGATGTAGGGTCAATTCCCAGCACCCACACAGTGTCTCAAAAAGGCCTGCAATTCCAATTCCAGGGGATCCCATACCGTCTTTTGGCCTCTGTGGACACCAGGAATGTGTCCAATACACATAAAATGAAGGATCACACGGTATGATGACAAGGTGATGGAGCAACCAACTGGGATTATCACCTTCTGCGAGATTATGAAATTGAACAACTACTTTGGGAAAACTTGTGAATTTTCTGAGCACTTAGACATACTTATATGCTTATAAGGTGACTTGAAGTCTAGAGAAAACATAGGTCTATGTGAAGGCAGATATATGCTATAAATGTGTGATCTGGTCCAGCAGGTTGTTCTTTGGTGACATGTCCTGATGGGGAGGTGCCAGGGGGTGAGAAAGATAGAACCCTATAGTTCCTGGAGGAAGCATTACCATCTCATGTGGCATAGCTTTCATTTAAATCACACACACACACACACACACACACACACACACACACACACACACACACACACACACACACGTGTATATACTTCAAGCTCGTTTCCCTATAGCTTTTTCAAACATCTTTAGTATTATCTTTCCTTCCTCCTGCTTCTAACCTCTCCCCGTTTTCCAGTTTCCTCCTTCATAGCACCAGTCCTACCCTGCCCTCTTGAGCTCCTTTCTCACATGGTTCCTTTTTCCTTTCCTGGCTCTTGAGGTTACTTTTGGTTATATACTTACTCCCTTCTCCAGGGCTGGAGCTTGGATCTACAAGTAAGAAAGAACACCTCACATTTGTGTCTCTGGGTTGCCTCACTCAGTCCCATTCACTTATTTACCTGCAAACCTTATCATCTCATTCTGTTACAGTCGGATACCACTGCATTGTGTGTATGTGTATTTCATTAGCATGTACAATGTTTCCATTTCCTAGCTTTGTGAATAGAGAGGCAAGGGAGCCAGCTGAGCAATCATCTCTGTGGTAAGAAACTGCAACCTTCGAGTATAAGCCAAGGACTGCTATATACCTCCCAAATCGTTTATTGATCGATTGGCTTGAGGCAAGGCCTCACTATCTAGCTTAAGATACCTCCTCCCCAAACTCACAGTAGTTGTCCTGCCTTAGTTCTAGAGTGCTCAGACTATTGGCACATGTCTACACTTAGCACTATTACGTTTCTTTCTGTTGCTGTGCCAAAATGCCCTGATGAAAGCAACGCAACGTAAGGAAGCGTTTCTTTTGGTTTCACGTTCCAGGTGGCAGTTCATCATGGCAGCGAATTTACAGTGGCAGGAGTTGGAGGCAACTGGTCACACTGGACCCATACAGAAAGGCAGAGCTGTCCATTCTGGCGCCTCCAGATTCACCTTTAGTCCTGTTGCAGTGTGTCTGCAGGAGCCCCTCTTCTCAGTGCACCTCTATCCCCAAGGGAATGGCTTGGCGCAGAACTAGGCTCCCCTTAGCTCTTTCCCACTATTACCCTTTTAAGCTTTTCCTTAAAGCCCATCTCAATTCCGTTGTGACACCTGCCCACCCACTTTCTACCAGGGATCAC
Organism: Mus caroli; assembly: GCF_978045245.1. Lineage (NCBI taxonomy): Eukaryota > Metazoa > Chordata > Mammalia > Rodentia > Muridae > Mus > Mus caroli. The sequence continues at coordinate 122,530,168 of NW_028227261.1, forward strand.
ATTTGCCTAAGACCCAGAGTGTGCAGTAGCAACCAAAGAAGGAACACTTACCCAACAAGGCCAAGGCCAGGTAACACCACCAAGGAACATTTCAAATGACAGGTGCCGAGATCCCAACACAACATCATGAAAAACATTCACTCACATAGTGTCTTTTGCTGTACAGAAACTCTAGCTTCATCAGGTCCCGTTTATTGTTGGTCTTAGTACCTGGGCTATGCGTCCTCTTCAGAAACTCCTTTCTGGTGCTGATAAGTTCAAGCCCATCACCTATTTTCTATCACATTCAGGGTGTATGGTCTTATGCTAAGGTCCTTAATCAATCTGGAATTGAGTTTTGAGCAGCATGATAGATATGGATGGATTCTGCAATCTTCTACACGCAGCCATGCCATCCAGGCTGAGCAGAAACATCAAAGTTGCTGTCAGTTCTACAGTGTGTTTTGTTTTGTTTTGTTTGTTTTTTGGGTTTTTTTTTTTCCAATAAACAGCTTTGCACTACAACTTGAAATCAGTTATTATTCAAGATTGCTTTAGCTATGCTGAGTTTTTTGTCTTTCCATATGAAGTCGATTCTTTTTCAGTTCCTATGAAGAACCATGTTTGAAGATAAGTCGTATACGTACAATTCTAAAGACGAACACATTCTGACAATTCCTTTGCTTCCCAGAAGATAAACAGTTAGCATTCATTCCCTCAGTAATTTCTGGTGTTTTGAGTGCAACAGTGTGGCTATGTTCTGGCATATGGAGGTTATCACTAGTCACTGAATAAGGACAAAAGAATTAAGTTCCACACTTGGAAATTTAAAATCACCAGGAAACATTTACTCATTCTTAGAAAAAGCTTCCTGGAAAGTAGCCTTTGGAATCTTACAAGACTCAGGTTATACCATGAAAGCTACTGATTTCAAAGGCTGCCCGAAATAACTGATATGAAAAGGCCAGGTGCTTTAAACAGAAACTTGATGCTGCCAGGGCTGCATGGCCGGCTCATGGCAGAAACAGCAGAGGCTAGGCATGAAGGCAGGCTGGGGCCAGCCCATGGGCTAAGAAAGCAAACTGTACTTTAGTGTACCATGTCATGAATCACAGATAACACTTGTGTGAGATATGTCAAGTACCCTCAGGCTCTTTGTATAGCCACTGGACAGTTCTAAACATTGTTTTGTGATGTAGTCTTTCCTAGGTAAAGGTTTTTTTTTTACTATACTTTTTTTGTATGAATGCTTGTCTGAGTGTATATATGTGTATCATGTGCATGGTTGGTGCCCATGGAGGTCAGGAGAGGGTGTCATAACCCCTTGAAAATCGAATTATGGGGTTGTGAGCCATCAAGTGGGTGCTGGGAATTGAACCTGGGTCCTCTCTGTAAAAGCAACAAGTGCTCTTAACTGCTGAGCTATCTCTCAGGATTTTTAGTGGGCCCTCTTAGGATTTTTAGCGAGCAGGAGGTATTTATAATTCAACAAAAACATTCTTAAAAGTTATACCAACTGTTAAGAGTATATACTAAAAAGTAACACGGACCTACCAGCATGTTATTTCCTATGACTGTATACAGTTACAAATACACACTTTATACAGATGTAGGGGAATTCTGCAAGCAAGGGATTGAGATTCTATAAAAACCATAATAATCACCTAAAGTGTCTCCACACTATGACCCTGTACAGCGAAACAGGATACACCAAACACACATTCCTGAAAACTAAAGTTTCTTTCAAAATCTAACACTGAGTTTCAAGTACTACCAGAAATTAATTAGAAAAGCCTCTCAAAGGAATTAAAAAGAAGCCATTTAGATCAAGGGAGAGAGCTTAAAAGAGGAAATGCACAGGGTAGAACTTCATTTAAGACTACAGGCACTGTAGTCCTCTCCACAGCTAGCAGAGACCAGGGGCTGTCTATAGATGGGGTCTTGAAGGGGACAACTGGGAGATTATATGGTAGACATATTCAGGATGCTGACTGCTGAAGTGGTATCTGTCAAAACTCAGTAAACTGTACACTTTGAAATGAAGCAGTTTATTGTACATAAGTTACGCCTTAATTAAATATGACTTCCTAGTGGACAGAAACAAAAATACCACCACCACAAAGATGACAGAAGTTCAGACCAGAGCTCACTTCCTGTGTGCTGGGTGGATCTTCTGTCAGTTGGCCCAGTACTTGTACTTCATTTTGGGCATTTTGTCTCTCAGACGGAAGAAGGAATTGCAAGTGAGTGAGTGCCAACACTGAAGCACCCTCCAGGGTCACAGGGTCACAACACTGCAGTCATCCACAGCAGATATCTGGGTTGAGGACGTGTAGAAATGTTTCCTCTGCTGATGAGTGCGCAGCTCTCACACAACTGACTCCACCTACACAGATGGAGCTGGTAGAAGAGCAGATCCAGGGACCAACGCTCACCTTAGGAACCCAGCCTTCAGCATCTTAGAGGGGCTGCTTCTACGGTGGGGCTGACATGAACTTGTCATTAGTAACAGTAGCTTAGCTTATCAATACTGAGGCAACGAGGAAACTAATGGATAGATATTAAAAATATGTGGTTATCTATAAGCGGGAGGGTTACTTGATATAAAAGCAAAATGCTTACCGTAGCTTAGAAAAAACACTAAGAAGTTTGCAATGAGAAGTCAGTCACTTTTATGCTGTACTCCATAAAAATGAAGGCCCATGAAAAAATAAAGAGGATTTTTTTTCTCACTTGTGTGTGTGTGTGCGTGCCTGAGTATATATGCACCATGTGCTTACAAGAACCATCATGAACATAAGGAGTCAGACCACCCGGAACTGGAGTTGCAGAGAGTAGGGAGTCTCCATGCAGGTGCTGGGAACAGAACCCTAGTCCTCCACAATGAGTGCTCTTAACTGCTAAGCCGACTCTCAGTCCGATGATTCAGTCTCTAGCATGACTATGGTACATCGTACTGAGTATGCTAGGAAACTGGTGATTCAGCTATTGGTCTGCATGAGGTAAACACCACTGGGCAAACCCACAGCTCAGTCGCGTAGAGAAGCCAGCTACCATTCCTACATACCAGCCTGAAATAACAATCTGAATTTTATTAAAAACAAAAATAAATCAAAAAAGCTTCCTTCAGTTACAGAGTATGCACAAGAATTTCTGCATTATATCATCTTACAAGAAATACTTGGACAGGAATAAAAGTAGATAGATAGCTTTACTAGCTTGTGAAGAGAGGAGTTGACTACACACACACACACACACACACACACACACACACACACACACACAGGGAAGGAGGGAGAAACAAAACCACCTGTAATCTCTGGCTGCAGGAGGAGGGGGCCTTAGGAGCATGACAGAAATTTGAAGGAAAAAGATATTCGCTACTCAAAAAAATACTTCAACAAAAAATAGCCAACCACTTGTAAATAACTCTAAGCAGATGTTTTCAGTATGGCAGTATGGCGCTCTTAACTGACTTACTCAACCTAGAGCATGGCTTTACTGCTGAGGAGGACCTCACTCCACATTACACAACCTTGCTTCCTTTCCTGGAAACGGAAACAAAATGCCACTAGTGTCTGTGCAGGACCGTCTGGTTCTTGGACATCAATGTATAAACCTGTCTGCCTGTTTTCTACTTCACCCAAGAAGTGAGGCTTGAATAAGTTGTAGAACAGGGATTACTGACCATCTGGCTCCTTGGTATGTTGTTATTTGAAGGTTTTACAAGTTGAGACATTGAGCAAACTGGTATGGATTTCAAGTAAAGATGGTGTGCTCACGTTCAGCGATAGTGGAGCTTTAAAAATGCATGTGAGTGTGCCAGTGCACCTACTTAAGGCTGCCCAGGACCACAGTGTCGGAAACCCCAAGGAGCTGGGCATACACAAGCAACCAACTGCGTAACAATCTTTCAACACTGGTACCATGAGCAAATCCAGTGTTTTCTTCCATTTGCTTGTTTGAATACTTTCAAGTGACCAGGACAATAAAATTTCCTTTTAGTTGTAGGATGCAGACCTTGCAAAACAACTGGCTAGAAATGAGCTTGCATCCATGTAATGTGGAATCTCCCAGGAAGTCAAGATGCTTTCCGCATGCTGCACAGCAGAGACCATGGCCCTCCTGTGGAGTGCCAGATGTCTGCACAGGCAGCAGTGGCAGGCGGTGTTTGGTCTTGGACTCAGTCTACAGCTATCTTCTGTGTCAGTTTTATTTCACTACTAACGCTGAGCTCGGCATTCACGTCACCTAACAGAGTTTTCGGCTATAATCTTTTTTATTTAAGTGAAAGAAGAAACTTAGCTCCCAGGAGCTTTCTACTAACAGGTTTTGAGGAAGGCACATCTTGCTATAAACTCTCCCTTACCTTCACTGTATACAGAAGGGATTCATTATAAAACTCGGAGAGGAAAAAATAACAGGAAAAAGGTTATCTGTCTTAGCCTTAAAGAACACCTTCGCTAGCTTCTCGTGCTCATCTGGAACAGAGCAGGAGCATGCTAGATGTACATCTAAGTACCACGGCGATCATCTTTCTGTTCCAAATGTTCTCTTTATAAACATGAACACTATAAAAGCGAAGCTGATGGCATCTAATTTAAAAGACATTCATGCACTGGTATCAAAATGTGTTAACATGGACTGAAAAAATAGATCTTAGGGATTTATTTTTTTAATGGCATTTTATTATTACCTTTAAGTTACTTTGAAGGTTGGTAGTAAACTTATTGTTAGCAATATAAATATTCTCTTTGTAAGTGTTCAAATTCTCTTAAAAGCATGGGAAGGCAACAGACTCAGGAAAGGACTTCAGAGGAATCAAGTCCTCTGAGTAGCTACGAAAGTGGGTTTAATTTTCCTCCTTTGCCTTCCTTACTCGGGCCTCCTGATTTGCCTGCTGTATTCCTTATTTGGTATAACAGACCGATAGCTCAGCTCAAGCCTCCTTTAGCTGGGCCAATGATTTGTGTCTCTATTATTTTTCAATTTTCTTCAAATATATCATAAAACAACTCAGTAATGGTTACAAGAAGGATCATTTAAGCTACATCATCATCTTTCAATTTCATCTGCTACTAATATTAAAAGTCAGAAAGGCTTCTGTTTTCACACAGAATTGAAAATCCATAGGGTGTAAAAAGAGCATGTCACTCATACCTCACTGACGATGCTCAACCTCACGAAAGTCAGTAAAGTGGCTCTCCTTAAGCACAGCTGCCACCACTCACCTTTAATATTAACAGGTGGGACTACAGTTAGTATTGATCCAGGATGTGTTGGCACAAAACCCTGTCTTTGAACTCAGCCTCAACATTCTGTCCCTCTGTAATGTACCAGCAGTTATTAATACCCTGTCTTTACATTGGAGCATACCATCTACTGGGGAAAAAAAAATCAGATTTTTGAGATGAGCACTTTGAAGAAAATTCTTGAGGTCCCACCTTTTACTACAGAGAAAGGATGATGCCTGCAAGCAGTAGCCAGTGTGCTACCCCCTCCTGTTAGGTAGCTCACTCCAGGAGCATGCACATACAGCCAGGTTCACTTTATGCGCTCTGAAGCAGAGAACGCTCGCCTTCCCAAGCCACAGGTGCCATCATCTGATGCAACAGGACAGTGGATTTTATATCCACCAGAAGAAGAAAAGTAACTGACATAACAAATGCAGCAAGGAGAGGCATTTGGCATTCAGAACACGCCAAAAAGCTAACACTCATGAACTGTTATAATGGTTTGTCTTCTCTTAAAAAAAGGTCTTTGCATATTTTAAAACGTAACGGTCCCAGAGAATCATGAAGTGCCTTGTCGTTTCTGCTGTTGGCTTCTGATGACCTCTAGTTGTTTTTTGCATTGCTGGTAATAAGTAGAAAGGCTTTTGTTTTCATCTAAAAGCTTTTTATGTTCCTGTACCAGACGAGATGTATTTTGCTGGTCCTTTTCATCCTGGTCCAATTCTGCAACTAGTTCTTGCCTATAAACAAATTACACAACAGACATTACACCCGACGGGAAGATGCACACTGGAAGCTGATGAAGGAAATTCAGCTAATTAGAACCTTTCTCCCTATCATTCTGCAGCTTAAGTATATTACTCCAATATGATCCTAGGACAGAATAGAGACCACCTCCCACTCATCTATTGTAGACCCACAAGATACAGCCCTTCACTAAGTACTCAAGCAGTCAGTAAATCAGAGAAACACTGCACTAAGTTTGAGGGGATTTCATCTGGTGCCCTCCTCTCTTGGTAGGAAGGAAGAAAAGGGGGCTCAGTTCCAGAGACAGCATTGTGTCACAGTTCCTACTTCACGGCTATACACCAGGGTCCTCTGATCCTTACTCTGCAGTCACAGGGCTACTTAACTGCAGCTCTAATGGAACAGCAAGAATAGCATTTGCAAAGGGGAGGTCCTCATCCTTACAGGCAGGTAAGCTTCAAGTCCCTTTACTTTGAGAACATTAAATATTAGCCCTAGAGTGAGAGTACTGGGTGTAGATAAATAATAACATCTTATCAAAAGGAACTTCTCAGTAGTTACCATTTAAAGTAAGTACTGAGGCGGGTGACTGGTGAGTGGCAAGGCCTTGCCACCATGCCTGATGCTGATCTCGGTCTCATGAGCTCACACAGTGGACGGAGAGAAGACTCCCGCCAGCAGCTGTCTGTGACAGGCACACACATGCATGCCATGCCATGTCTACATCCACAGCGCACATAATAACACAGCACACATAATAAACAACTACTTAAAAAAAGTCAAAGCAAGTACTTAGAACAAACAAGTGTTACATCCACCTATATCCAACATTTCTATTTTTTTAGCAGAGAACTCTTCCTTCACACACTTATACGACAAGGCAGATTAAATACGGAAATATTATAGCAGGCCTCCTCTCCAAATAAAAAGTGCCAGGAGGTCCACAGCTACTTCTCCAGCTTTCAGACCATAATATTCAACTTCCTACTTATGGTAACTTTAAGATACAATCATTTACATTACTATACTATTTTCCTCTTTTCCAAAGTTATTCTTTTATTATTATGTTTATATTATTTATTGCACATGCATGCTCGTGCACGCATGGTGTGTGGAGGTGAGAGGACAAACTGGGGAGATGGGCCTCTTCTCTCATCAGTGGGCTCTGGAGATGTCAGTTTGGTCACAAGTGCCTCTACCCACAGCCACCTCACTGACCTAGTCTCCCTTTCTGAAGCACAGCACAAGTTACTGTGAAACACAAGACATTTTACTTCAGTGCCAGTTACTGTTAAGAATCCTACTTCCATATATACATTTATTTATCGTATTTTTCCCTACAACATTTTAGTTGGCATTCTTCACAAGTCTAAAATTTTACAAGGGTCATGCTTATGAAAAGTGAATGCTAACCTCTTACATAAACCAAACCAAACCACCTATTTAAAAATAAGCCAGGAGATTTTAAAAGCAGAAGGCAGGCAGTTTCTACGGCTCTCTGAAAAACAGAGATACAGGTAACTATAACATTACCTCCAAAACAGTCATAGATACAAAACAGTAGCCCTGTCACAAGTAACCTTGCTTTATTCAACACACAAGACCGTGCAGACAAAACGCCTCAAAGATCAAATTCAACTGAGTGCTAGGAAAACATGTTACCTTACCTTTAGTGGAGGGAGAACCTATTGCTATTGTAGTGCTAACTCTAGCCTCTGACAATCCAGATGTGGGTATGCAGCCAGCTTCTTTTCCTTACCACTATATGATGCTGCTATCAAAAGGCTGAGTTCTGGATGAAATCAGTTAAAGGGTGCTTACAGTTTAACACACACCTACATGGAAATACTTTTAAAGGTTTGGATTTATTCATTAACTTAATTATTTTTTGAGAAGAGTCTCACTGTGTAGCTTAGGATTGCCTCGAATTTACAAAGCTCTGCCAGCCTCTACCTCCCATGTGTTAAAACTAAAGACATGTGTCACCACAGCAGCCTAAAGATTTATTTTGCATTTTGTATATGTCTATGCGTGTGTGGCTATATGCACAATGAGTTCGGTGCCCTAGAGGCTGGAAGGAGGCATCGGATGAATACCCTGGTGCAGTAGTTCCAGATGACTGAGCTGTCCAAGATAGGCGTGCTCCTCTGTAAGAGCAACATATGTGCTCTTAGTTTGCTGAGACATCTTTTAGCCCCTAGAATTATGTTTAATGACTAATTCTAGGACTTTTAAGATAAAAATTTCTTAAAGTCTTTTAAAATAATGCTCCTATTTCAATACATTTTAAATCCAAAATACCAGTATTTTATTTTAACTTATTTTTTAAAAAGTATTTTAGGGTTTATTTGTAAAAAAAAAAGAGGGGGAGGGACACTTACTTTCTCTGTAGTAACAATGCGATTTCAGTTTGAACTTTCATATACTCCTGTGCCATTTTACAATGTTGTTCGAACACTGCCATGGATTCTTTGGAGTTTGGGCACGGCGCTAGAGGCTGGAAAGAAAGCAGAACTATTAAGGTTAAACCTTGGTGTCTACCTAAGAGGACGGCCAAGGCAGAGGCGGTTACTGACATTCTTAGAGCTCTAAGAATGTCAGTAATGTAAGTGACAGTAAGTGAGCAGACGAGCCCTGGCCCCCCCCCCCCCCCCCCGGGGCCAGCGGACAGTGCCAACCCCTCGGCTACACAATGAGCTAGGGCAGACCTTGTGAACAAAATGAAACAAAACATATGGGTGTCAGAAAGGGACTGATGGGGGAGCGGTAGCAGGGTGAAGAGGTCGGAGTGACCAGAGGTGAGTGGGTTAGGGTGATCAGGATGCACTTCAGCCATTCACAAACTGCCCAAGAACAAATTCACTGGAAGTTGTTTTCTAAGTGTTCTGCTGTATCCTGGTGACCTCTGTGCTCCTTATCAGCAGCTCAGAACGGCTGAGGAGAGCATGGCATGCCCTGCTACAGAGCTGGAACACACTGAAGCCCCTTCTGTTAAGGGACTGGGCTGTGTTGTCCAGGCAGATCTGCAATTTTCTGTCCTTCCATGTGGCCTGGCTCTCAAGATGCTTACAATTCTCTACTCATAGAAAAGCGTGAAGACACGTTACACATACTTTCAGTCATCATGACCCTAAGGATGCAGCACACAATGTCTTAAACAGGGAGGAGCTCATGAGCTTTATATCATAGTACACTTAAAATCCAGGAGTGCAAATTCTATATGTGGCAGCCCGACAACAGAGAGGGAGGGATTTTAAGAGGACTGTTAGGATACGAACGTAGAGTTATATCTGCCCTAAACCAGTTAACTTTAAAATAAGGAAAAAGAAAGATAGGTTTTCAGATAGGCTCTCTTGTGGCTCAGGATGACTGACCTCAACCTTGTTTTGTAGCTGAAGCTGACCTTGAAACCCGGGCTCTCTTGCTTCTGCTTCCCAAGTACTAGGTAGGATTAGAGATGCGAGCACCATGTCTGGCAAAGACTTTAAAGCTGAAGGTGGGCAACTGAAAGCAGAACTACGTAGACAGGAAACCACTGCGAATGTCATGAAGCCCTGGCGGAGGGAGGAGAGAGAGTGCTTCTTTACCTGTAGCTGGTGATCCAGTGTAAGATACGCCATTGGGATGGAGTTATCTGAGCCATTGGTATCTGGAAGGAAAGCATACAGTTCATTTACTAATTCATAATTATTCACTTACTGAATGATACTAAGTAGGAAAAAGCATGAGATGTCATCCCTCTCCCTGAATATTATTAAATAAAAGTTACTGTTATGGGTGATGGACAGGGTATGCTTCTGAATTCTGAAGGAAAGAAGGGGAACACATGATCTCGTATATTAAAACACAAGCATGGTCTACAATTAAGTTGGGAGGCCTGGCTGATCCTAGCCACACAGGCCAACATTCCTTTCCTCGTGTTCTGTTCACCAGGGGGCTGGGTCAACTGTCAGCACCAGTGTACACAAGGAAGGGAAGAGCAAGTGTTCTAGACTCTCCAGAGGTTCTTTTCAGTTGATGCAGATGGGGATGTGACACCTCCTGCCTGTCCCTCATCAGACACTACTGGGGAGAATATACGACACAAACAACAGAGGACAAAAGGCATTCAGAACTCTGAATTATCACCACGTTCCAAACAGTTACACTAGTGAATTCAAGCCGCCAGCCAATCTTATCAAAGCATTCAAAGGACAACTGCCCTCCCACTGGGGTGCAAGTCACATGTGATGACAATGGGGAACCCACACAGAGTCCAATGAAGAAAGCTAAGGAAAGGCGCTGACCCACTCGAACCCTGCTTTCCATGAGACAAAAATGAGAAGAAGTGATAGACCCTAACTAAGAGGACAATGAGCTGTCTCCCACGCTCTTCCCCTAAACCACGGCTACTCTCCCCACACTGCTCCAGCACGTTCTCTCAGGGGTACTTGAGAAGGAAGGAGAACTTGCCGAGATTTCAGAAGCACTCTGTTGGTTCATGAAGGGACAATTAGTTAAGGTCCTTTATTGGATTTCATCTTTGTTCTCTAAAACCAACAAGTAGCACGCATGGCATTTCACTTTCTCTTTTCTGCCTGAGTTGGATTACAGCTTCTAGTTCCTAATATAAACACCTGGTCACAAGATAGCATAGTTACAGCATGAAAATTTATTTTTATATTTACTAATTAAACATGACCTCTTTTCATGAAATACTAAAACTCACACTTGTTTTGGTTAATTTGAGTTAGGCAAAATTTCTGTTCTTTCAAACACAACAAATGTTAGCACCATCATTTCTTTACAGGTGCATTCCCTTAGTGGTGGTTTGAATGAGAACGGCCCCCATGGCTCAGACACTTGAACTATACACTGGACTGTTTGGGGAGAACTAGGAGATGTAGTCTGGTGGAGGAGGCATGTCACTGGGGGTGGCCTCTGAGGTTTCAAGACTTGTGCCATTTCCAGGGTCTGTCTCTCTCTGGCTCCTATTTGTGGCTCAGAATATGAGCTGTCAACTGCTGCTTTAGCATATGGTTGGCTGCCTGCCTGCCACCATGTTCTCTGCCACGATGGTGATGGACTCTAATACTCTGAAACTGTAAACCCCCAATAAGATGCCTTGGCTATGCAAGGATTTCCTATTCTTTATCACAGCAATAGGAAAGTAACTATGACACACTTGTGGATGTTTTCTTTTCTCTCTGATATGTGACTGAAAGTATGAACAGCCATGGAGATCACTGGGTTTTACTTAACTAATCTGTGTCCTAATTACTAAAACATTTAGCTTAACTATAAAGTCAGCAGCTTACCATGCCATGTGGCAAGTTCACTGTTTACCGTGTATCACAACTCTAGGCATGGTCACCACGAATGGGCTAAGTCTCATACTTATCTTTGCTAGGTTCTAAGCATAGAAGAAAGTGGGTCTGTGTCTCTGTAAATTCCTAAGTTGTGTCTAGATATTGCTGTTTCTAGGCCCTGGGGGAGTATGTGTCTCACTTTACAACCATAACAGTGTAAACTGAAACAGGAGAGTATTTATCTGCTAAGATTTTAAATTATATTCTTTAGATTTTCTCTGGAAGAATACAGAACAATTTAATAGTTATGCTATTTGATCTTATGTTTACACTTCCGGTTATTTCCTGGGTCAAGAAGAAGAAGAAGAAGAAGAAGAAGAAGAAGAAGAAGAAGAAGAAAAAGAAGAAGAAGAAGAAGAAGAAGAAGAAGAAGAAGAAGAAGAAGAAGAAGAAGAAGAAGAAGAAGTAGTAGTAGAAGGAGGAGGAGGAGGAGGAGGAAGAGGAAGGCTTTCCTCATCTGTTCTGTATAACCTATCCTATGTAGTGACACAGCTGCAATTATTTCAATGCAAAGACAAAATTTAGCGGGCACTGCAGCCTGGGCCCAGGTAAAACATTTAGTGATTGAGAGGCTGCAGCATAACCTGTACCACTCGGGTCGAGGAGAAGGATACCTGGGTTTACATGCGTAGAAAACAGCGGATAGCAGACATCTAAAGAGCTCTGATTTTCTCCTGTGCCACACTGTTGATTCCCATGTACGAATCTAGGCTGAAATTAGGAAACCCTCTAAGGCAATGCTAGGGAGAATAGTCCCTTAGTTTAGGGGGGTTGTCATCATCATCATCATCAACAACAACAGTTCAACAACAACAGCTCAATAACAACAGCCCAACAACAGCAGCAGCAGCTGCTGTCACCCCGATGGCTGGAACACTTCACTATGCACCACCGGACAGGAATCTGGGTGAGGTTTTGCTACTGTTAGTGTTTAACTCACCCAAAGTAGACAGGACACACCCCTCGCTAAACCTAGTTCTAAATCATATGACACAGGGAAAAGCTGCTCATTTAATTTTTAAAATGAAACTATAAACTTGACTAGGACACACCAGGTATCTATAAATACTGAAAGCACAGTTTGTGAAGACAGTAAACTAACTTCAAAATTTCAGTTTTATTGGTACTTTTTTTTTTCTTTTTGTTTTTGACAGGGGTTTCTTTGTGTAGCCTTGACTACCCTGGAACTCTCTTTGTAGACCAGTCTGGCCTTGATGTCACAGAGATCTGCCTGCCTCTGCCTCCTGAGTGCTGGGATTAAAGGTGTGTGGTACAACAACCTGCTTAATTTCAAACAACTTCATTTTCCAAGGTTTATAAGACCACCTTCCTTCCCTTCTGTTGTACTAAAACACAGAACAAGATCTTCCTTAGATACAGTGCTTACGTGTGTGAAGACATCACAGTACTGTGCACTCATGAGGAAACTCTATCTCTCCCTTTGCACAGGTATTTTTAATCCGCCATTATGACAAACTGAGCTATTTACACTGGAGTTTTAATAAACTAAAAGGCTTTCAAATGTCTATGCATTTGAAATAAAGTCTCTCATGAGCTATGAAAAGTTGCCAAATAGATTTCTCACTTGGACACATATTCTGTGTTTTTAAAAACCAGAGGCTGACACTCAGGAAATAACACAACAGTTAACAAAAGGGATCTCATGAACTTCCAAAGCTTCTTCGCAGCAAAAGAAACATCTAAGCTGGTCGTGGTGGCCTTTAATCCCAGCACTTGTAAGGCAGAGACAGGCAATTATCTGTGACTTTGAAGCCCACAGGGTCTACCATAGTAAGTTTTGAGACCAGCAGTAATATACACGCTGTGAGATCCTGCTCCTCCTACAAACCAAGCAACCAACTACTAACAAGTTAAATACAGTCTATAGAGTGTGTGTGTGTGGGGGGGAAATCTTTCATGGCTGTGTATGTATATTTATAATAAAAATAAAAGAACAAAGAGCAAAAAAAAAAAAAACCCTGAAGAAAATCAGTATGCAGACTAATGATGTCATTAGTCATGTATCATGTATCAGGAATACACACAATGGAGAATACACACAATGGAGACTACACGCAGAACTGAGCCGTATTTGGGAGGAGTTGGAGTAGGGTTCGATATGGTCTAAATATACTGTATTCATGTATAAAACATTAATAATAAAAAGTAGAAAGTCAAGTAAAGATGCTGGTGGTCACTGTTAGCAATATGGGAATTGTAATTACTGAAAAGGTCCAACAAGAACAATCATGATACAAATATCACATAGTGAAGTACAAGAACACGTTTCCGAACTGGAAAAATCTGACTATTTTTAATATACGTGTTTAGTATGTGGGAGGGAAAAACACACACAGGGTAAAGCAGTTAGTCTCTGCCATAACACTCCAAGGGCATTTCTAAAGCTACTGCCAAGTGGTTGATTTTATAAACATGAAGATCTAAATAATGACATCATGCTTGTCTTTGTAAAGATTAATGCCTCAAGTCACTCCATTTTGTATTACAAGGAACGAGACTGGTCACCTGTGGAATCATCAGGGGTCCACGGGTGACTGCGAGCTGGCTTCTCTGAGGTTGGTCCTGAGGTAGTGATCATTCTGACACTAGGGCTGGATGACCGACTGCTCACCTGTGAAGAAACGGCAGGAGGAAAAGCTGTCACTTCTTTCTTTTTTAAACAAAGAATTACAAGATACATCTTCATGTCCAGTAAGAGGCAAAAACTTTCCATCTTTACTAGTAGATGCCTAAGACTCTTGAAAGCAGCATTCTAAGTATATAGTCAATGTAAATCAAATTCACTATGCATTCATACATAGCATCTCGTCCAAACTTATAGAGAAATAAAGCCCACAAAACAAAAGCTGCCAATGCTAAGACTTTATAACCCTGGATCGTCTGTTATGTTGAGAGGAACTAGTAATAGAGCCACCAATTCTCTGTAGGATGAGAAGGCCTGCTTAATCCCCGCTTCAAGCCAAGGCTCAGGAATGCTTTGTTCTGTGGGAAAGAGAAAACTAGCAAAAAATGAAAAACCTTCCAATAAAAGCAGTTGGCAAGCCCAGCATGGTGGCAGACAGCTGTGATCAGCACTTGGAGGCAGAAGCAGGAGGAACATGAAAGTCCCTTGTACAGGGACACCACATGAAGGAAGACAGAACTGAGCATTCGTACACGACAAGTATGAGAAATGAGACAGACGCATGTCCCGTGTTTCACATGGTCAGATATGGTCAAATTCCAGAAAACAGACAAGCAAAAAATAGAAGTGGCCTCCCGAGGGAAATGGCAGCTACAGGTGAAGTGTCCCTAAGTCAACAGATCTGAAATTAGAAATGCTTTGAAACCTGAAACTTCCAGTGCTCACAAGATGCCACAAGTAGAAACTGTGTACCTAACAAACACCTCATGTGACACAAGTACACTGAAGCCATCATTTAAGTGACCTGCAGGCGATGCATATTGTGCAGAGAAAGCAAATGCAATGCAAGTTCAGGCCTGGGTCTTATGAGCCAGGTGTCCCATCACATACATGCGTATATTTCAAAATCTGGAAGAAAACCCCTCAAAGTCAGAAACACAACCCATTTCATGCTTTTCAGAAGAAATATTCAACACACACTCACAAACCATGAGCTACAGCCACCACGGAAGCTAGAGAATGCTGGCACAAGACTGCCCGCAGCCTGGAACAGTGAAGAATGTGCTTAGAACAGCATCTGAAATGATAACCCCCACCTTACCTACCACACAAACTCCTACAACAGGAATGTCTAAGCAGGAACTTTACTTAACAAGAATTTTTTTTTCCTGGACCAAAGGCTAAAATTCAATTACCTTGAAGAAAATCCTGATAAGAATGGGTACTAGTCTTCTCCATGCTGAAAACCGTAGGTAAGAAAACAGTAATGAACTTACAAAACTACCAAACAACACAGAAATATGATCTACAGCATCATAAAACCAGGATAAGCAAGAACATTGCTTTTAAAATTCCTGGGTTATTCAGGAAAAGCAGGCTTGGTACAAATGTTAAAATCGCAAGGGTATTTACTAAAAGTGGCACAGTCTAACTCTTAACCTAGAAAGGCAAAGGGGATGAGAAATGAGAAAGGTACCTATTCCACCTCAAAGATGGTAAGAGGATAAAGAAGAGTCTAAAATAAAGATGGACCAGCTTACCAGGAAAAGGAACAAATACAAACTAAAACATTAAAGCACAAAATGAAACAAAGCAAAATCCCCAACCCTGGGGTAGAGATGGCTTGGTGGTTAAAAGTGCTTCCTGTTTCTACAGGACTGACTTTCCAGAGGGCTGAGGAGGTTCACAGCTCTAGCACCAGGAAATCTGATGTTCTATTCTGGCCTTTTTTGGGGACCACACAAATGTAGCATGCATATGTGCACATACACAGAGACAAACACATAACATAAGTGAAAAAAAAATTAAAGTCCCAATCCAACAGTCAGGATGAATTAAATGTGATCCTAAGAGATGAATCTAATTTACAGAAGTTAAAACAGAGGCTGGAGAGATGAGGGTTGTTAGGAGCATCCCTGCTCTCCTACAGAGCCCAGGCCAGGTTCTCAGCACCTACATCAGATGACTCTCATGTGCCTGAAACTCCAGCTCCGGAGATCTGACACACCCAGCCTCCTCTGGTGCCTGCACGCTCCTGCACATCCACACCTCCCATTAAAACAACAACAAAAATGTGAACCATTAGAAAAAAATGAAGTTAAATAGAAAAGATAAACCATGTAAAAAAGCACTCTAGGTTATGTTAATAGAATATTAATGTTAGAAAATATATTTTAAAACCAAACTAAGAAGCACTGATGTGAGGTGTTCTACGACATGGAAAATCTTGGGGATGTAAAAGGGTGAGGAGCCCTAACCCTGAAATCCAGCAGGAGCCGCTCACCAGCAAAGAAGCAAGCATTCAAACAGTCAGCAATGGAAGGCCCTTCTCCCTTCCCTGCCCTAAGTTTCCTAGGCATTTTGCCTGAAACTTCACTTACAGAAAAAGATGTATACCAATTTCCTTCTACACACCAGGAGCTTGGGGTTCATCTAAGGCACCTCTAATTCTACTGTATAATCTTGCTTATCCAAAGAGAAACAAAGAAACAGAAAGGATTCCTTCCAACCCTGAGCTGTTAACTTGAGAGTAACCAAATGGTCCATAGGGCTAATGCTAAGACAACTGAAACTGTCCCTGGAGAAGCCCCAGGTACACCTGAGGAGCTTACTCGGCAGCACTCTGAGAAGCTCGTGGGTTTTTTATTCCTGAGAGCTAGCACTACAAGTTTTCCAGCATCAAAACTCTAATTCCTGGTTTGGCCCATGCTGATGTCCCTAAAGTCTAGAGGAAGTAATTCTTCAGGCTGCTGAAGGCAGCAGTGAGAGCCGTGTCTCTGCCCACTCAGTCTCAGCTTCTGCCCCACCATTTATTAGTCCCACAGCTTTAAGTAAGTTCCAAGACACAACAATCAAACGAGGGCACATTAAAGGCCTTGACCAAAGAACAATGCTCTTTAAGCTGTGGCTAGAAGCTGAGTGACACAGCTGAGTAAACACAGTTGAGATCATGCAGTGGTGCACAGCACTAACTGGTCCCTCCCTAGTTCAAAACCAGGTCTATAAGGCACCACAAGGATGTTTTCCAAGGAAAAATTCCTTGACATTTTGGTTATTTATACTCAGTTCCTACATAAACTTGGGCCTGATATGCTTTGTATTATTATCAAAGATTCCTTTACAAATTAACTTCTCAAAGACAGAGAAAAACTAGTATGAAAATCTAAAGTTCTCAAAAACAACATTAACTGTGCTCCTTAAAAGTATCTGAAAAAATATAAGGCATAAGTAAGAAAATTAAGTGACATTTGACATTAAAAATTAGCTTGTGGCTCACTTACATTATAGCTCCCAAACAATCATGGAAACCACTGCTTTTAGGATCTGTTCTTCAAATTTTGCTGGTAGAATTCTGATGGCCCTAAATGCTCCCCAACTATTACAGCTTTTCGAGCTGCTTCTTCCGGAAGACATTCCCAGTTTACCCTCTTCTTACATAAACTAGAGTTCAAAGATGCAGAGCAACAACTGACAGAAATGCCACATGGCAACTTGGGGCAGCAAAAGAATGTAAGTCAAATATAAACTCCTGGCGTGAGCTGCCGGCAGGAGACACAGACTGCAACTGGCCTTTGGCTGGAATCTTACCTCTGTATTTATGAACAGGGATGGAAAGTGACTTTACAGACAAAAAGAAAAGTTTATGTTTTAATGGCTCATCTAGAAGACCAGAAAATAATTCTTATTAAATCAAGAACTTTCATACTCAGTTCTATCACACACATCTGAAAGCCTTTCGTACCTTTTAGAATTACTGAAGTCACAGAAGCACAAAATGGACTAGGGCTGTTGTTTATCTTATAAACTTTAAAGCACAGATGTAGCAGATTTAAATGGGTACTTCTCTATGGCAGTCCCAGGTACTCCTGAAAGCTCTTAAGTCCAAATACATCCAATCCCAGTCTGAGATTTGCTCCATTATAGCTTTTTACTTTGTGAGTCAAGACCTCACTATATAGTACTAGCCTTGAACTCACAAGGGCATCAGGAGCTCTTATCCCCCGAGCTCGCCCCTCCCTCCCCCGACAGAAAGAACAGAATGTAAGATTTAACTTCTTCCCCAGTGCTATCTTCATTTCATATCTGGACAGCAAGAATACTATCACGAAGACAATGAAGTATTACCAAGAGCACTGGCAGGCACATCCTCACCTGCATGGTAGAAGGCCTATAACACATCAGCTCCTACTGTACGTCTGTACTCTCATATTCAGTACAAACTCCCTAACAGGTGTTACAGTGCCTAGCTGCATAGACTGTTGAAGCTCAGGATAACTAAGGAGCAGGTTGGGTTCACACTGTGTGTCTGATTCTCTAGATAATGGTAACTGTGTTGCTGTGGAATGGTAGTTGCATACTGGATAGAATCCCAAAAGGGGTATGAGGCCTACATTACATCATTTCAGTGAAACAGGAAGGCTCACCTATATGTTTAACAAGTAAATGTATCTAGTCACCTGTCTAGATTCACTATTATGATATTTAGTATGGGTTAACTTGGCTCAGTGACACAATAGTTAATCATTACTGGAAAATTACAGACAATTAGAAACCATAGCACTTAGCATTCACTTTGATCACTTCAGTACAAATTACATGTAGCTTTTTGATTATTCTGTTTGTTTTTTGAGATGCTGGTCTCAAATTCATCTTGCAGACAAACAAAAGATGAGCTTGGATATATAACCCTGCTGCTACCTCCGCCTCCCAAGCACTGGGTCATCCCCACAGCTATTTCTCTGTGTGCTGAGAATAAAGCCCAGGCAAGCACTCTACCTAATCTAAGCTAATCCCCACTCCTGTAATGTAAGACAGAACAATAAAGTTTACAGTGTGCCACTGAATCTGACTTGCATTCAAAATCCCTTAAGAGGAACTGAAAACATGGAAGAGACAGAGACTAAGGTTCGGGTTATTCTCTAATTCTTGGGTGACCCATCTGCCAAAAAAGGATTCAGTGTCTAGGGTAGACACAGGTAGTGTCTATTAAGGGCCTGCCTAGTACCAAATTCAGTGCATAACAAACAGCAGTATTATCAGTAGTGTTCTCCAACTGTAAGAAAAATTATCAAGTAAGTATGGTCTGATTAAAAAGGACTTGGTACCGGGTTGGGGGTGGTGCTTGCCTAGCACAAAGAAAGTCCTCGGTCTGATATCAATGCTACATATAGACAGGATGTGGTGGTGGACACCTATAAGCTCCTGGGGGGTAGGGGCTGGAGAATCAAGAGGTCAAGGTTATCTTTTGCTACATAGTTTGAGGCCGGCTAGAGCTATATTAGACCTTGCATGAAGTCTGGGTGCAGTCAGTCTCAGCCAATGACTGCTAGCAACACACTGGTACAAGAAAGTTGGGTTTCCTACTGGGGTGCTGAAGGTTCTCTATTGGGCTCTACAGAGCATTTCTGTAAGAGTGCTTTAGAAGGAAATTCAGACTTTGATGTTTGATTTGGGGGAGGAGAGGTCCACTCTTGATTGCCTGCTGCCCAGCAGGGGCAGTTCTACAGAGAGGCAGATGGACAGGAGAGCGCTGTATGTGGGAAAGCATCTCTTGCCTTTCTCATCTGTAGGGAAGGGCAATGTGTTTTTATGTTTGGGGTGGCAATGACCCTTGTACATTAAGGGGACTTGCTTTGTCTTATTTTTCCAGGGTCTGAGCACAATCATTTTTGATATAGCTAGTAAATAGGGTTGTTTTTTTCCCCTCAAATATTCTAAAAGGCCAGGTAAATTTTGAGTACTTCCTAAGTGTCCCACATTAACTATAAACCATGTAAACTTTAAGTGGTGAAGAAAGTCTTTTACATATTTACATTGTTATGTGTAATTAAGTTTGCTCTTCTTTCAATAGAAAGGGAAGTACCAAAAAAGCCCTACATTTTAATTTATAGGTAAAAGTAATTTTATTGAGATTATTTTTCAAGTCACAAGCCCAAGTATACACAAATGGTCGGTTCATTTTCTTTTTTTTCTTTTGAGATGTAATGCTAAGCTTCATTAATAAACTCTTCCTTTTCAGGACAACTGTACTGCCTGGGTTCGATTTTTTGGTCAGGCTCTTTCCCAATTTCAATGCTGGAGGCATTGAGGGGGGAGACTCAAAATAAAATTATAACCAGAAGAACTGCCCCTGAGCAATTCTGGAGAGCTGTGCACTGTACAGCTATGGAAACCCAGGCTGTGGGCATGCTCCTCCCACAGACTGACTGCTAGCCTCATGAGGAGGGCTCCAACCCAATGGTCACCCAGGCACATTCCTGGTGAAATGCTTTCAGAGTATACTATGATTATTCTCTGTCACCCTTATCCTAAAGTGGCACACTGAGGTTATAATACGTCAATAAACTTGAAAGAGGATGCAATTTAAACACTAGTTATGCCAACTATTTTAGAGCAGTGTTACTGCCAAATCAAACCTTCTCTTTCCCCCCTTATCTTCTGGAATGCTGTATGGCAGACAGTTCATACCAATGATTGTCCCATAGCCACAGTCTGCTTCAATCCCCAAGTTTTCCTACTTTGAAGTATTGTACATTAAAGGGTTAATAGCCACATCTAAGCTGAGTATGTGCAGTGGGGAAATAAGCAAGGCTTGGTATATGAGTATTCAGACAGAAGCTCTTAAACTAGCTGCTACTGTGTCTTAGAGGAAAGGCTCACTGTCAGAGAACACTGGGCTAGAGCTCAAATAACTGGAAATATTGATGGCAATAGCAAACAGAGCTTAAAAGCTTGTGTTCATCAAGACCACAGACTCAAAGCAAATACCAGATGTTAATTAAAAGGGCTGACTAAAAGCCTTTAAATATCAGTGAGGAAAAAGGGGGAAACTTGTCAAATAGAAAGTTCTGGGGTATACAATACACTGGAAAAAACCATCATTGAGTAAGTCTGACAAGGTTTACATTTATTGATGACTCTAAAATATATAGTAATGCATGTATCTATATTTCTATATGTCAGGATTATATGTATATACAGTATGGATATATATCGTATGAACTGTCATAAAATATTACCAGATTTAAATAAAGTCAAGGCATTATTTTTCTTCTTTTATTCACATAAGGCATGTAATAATACTAACTGTCCTGGAATTTGCTATGCAGATCAGGCTGGCCTCAAACTCACAGACATCTCTCTGCCTCTCAGGTGCTGGGATTAAAGGTGTGCAACATTGTGCCCAGCCTATCAAGATACTTTTTATGTTTATATATTATAGGGAAGTATAAAACATTATTTTATTAGAAACTACAAAGAATTTCATAAATTCTTATAAAGATGAAATAATGAAACTTTCTATGATTAAAATGTATATTTTCTCAAAGTAAATTACACTGATATTTTACATGTATACATGAACCATACATTATACCATAACTTTATTACATATGAATACTGTACTCACATGAAAACAAAAGAACAAAATACTTTATACTTAGTCCTCATTCATGTTAGAAAACATGATAAAAATGTATGTCACATGCATGAATTTTAACTAATTAACAGAAAAACCCCCTTAATGACTCAGCTACTTTTACATCTGACTGATTAGAACTCTACAGAAGAGTTCTATGGTTTATATTATAGCATTATCTAGACTATTTTCAAAGATGCTATAATAAACCAGAGACAGGGGAATTTACAAGGGCATTGAAAAATCTATAATAACCAGAAGTTTTCTTACATTTAGCTATCAGCTTAGTAAATATTTTCAAAGGATATTTAAGAAAAATATAACTCCAATGGGATATATCATATTAAAAGATGTTAATATTCTCCAGGTGGCCTCAGGAGAGCATCTTATTAGGGAGGTATTTTCTCATTAGTAAAAGGTATTAATACTGATTATTCACTTTAGAGGACAATGATAACAATGCTTTATTAAGTTGTTTTCTTAGAGCATGCTGTACACATGACGCACTGCTCAACAACATGCTTTCTCGTGCAGATCAAACTGAATTAGGAGCATGAGTGTTTTCCGTCTTCCTTACGGACTGATGTTCTCAGTAGCAATGAACTCTCCGCCACTTTTCAGGCTAACTACTTTTGCAGAGGAGATTACGGTTCGTTCTTGATCTCTGTCTATCCTAGTTCTTCACAGACAGACAATTTGAATGTTACATCTTACCTGGCCAGGTTCTGTCCCAGTAACAGTCAAGTCTTGGATGGATCTACGCCTTGGTTGCCCGTTACCTTCAAACAAAACAACAAAAGTAAAACTTCAACCTAGCCAAACAAGCAAGAAGGTGCAACTGCTGCAAAGGAAGTGCAATCTGCTGCTCCTGGGATCTATGCAGTTCGCTGCAGGAAAAAGAATGAGTAAATTTCATGTGAAAACCCACCAACCCAAAAACTGAGAAAGAAAGAGACAGAGAGAACTCTAGTGCATTAACTCAAAAGCTGCTGGCCCACAACAGAGTATGTCCCATACAGTGACACTCCTACCGAATGAAGAGCAGCTCAACTGTCAGCTTCCACCATCTTCTGTCATGTGTTTAAATAGATGGCTGCCTGAAGGCTGGGGCTGATGACGGCATCTATTTCAAGGGCCTTACGTTACAGTTTCACAGCAAGACAGCTAGCAGGTTATAGGACACAGCTGACTTTAGCTGGCAGCAGTGTCTAAGAGGATGCTCAGGTTTAAATTATTGTACTGAGTCACATTAATCCCATTAGAATTGTCGGATTCTGACATTCATTAGAATGTCAGAATGCAGTAATTCACCATCAGTAACAGCTCAGTTTCCCCTTGGAGACAAGGTTTACTCTATGCTCAAATATATATAGCTTGCTGAGATGGGCTATTATGAACAACTATGTTAGCAACAGTTTTTAACTCAATAAAAAGAAATTCTCTAAGCAAGTCTTCAGCAGAACAGAATGACCTAAACAACAGGTTCCCGCAGCACCTCTCCTTGGGAGCAGGTTTGCTTTCAAAGTAGCTTTACAACGAGAGTTCAGCTGTTACAAAGGAAACACTCTGAGAAACAGCTGGTACACTAGTCACATCTCCTTTGACCCCGACAGTGGCACCATGTAATTCTGCAATTAGCAGGCAGCACTCAGAACTCACACCCTAGCAGTTATATTCAGATGAGCAATAAATCATTTATATTTTTTCATACTTCATCATCTTGGATATAAAAAAATTGTATCTTAAACCAATTAGCTCGTTTAATATCTTAATTCAGGCGCCCTTGTTATTGTTTTACATATAAACTAAATGAACTTCAAATAGAATTAAGAATGTTTTATGAAATAATTCATGTAGTAAAATATAAAACTCAAATTCAGTCACTCTTGAAAGTATAGCTCGTAACTGCCCATTTTAGACGGCCTTAAAATTCTTTGCATACTCTGAATTCAAATTTATTTCAAATTTCAATTTATTCTGTAATGTTCCAAATTTTCATCACAAAGTAAAACAACAAACTGCATTTACTGAATCAGACAGTTTCACGAATACTTTAACTATTTCTGTTTCCCCCAAACAAAAAGGATACTACTATGACTAATGAGCAATTTTAGGCACATTTCATTTAACACCCTCATTCTAAAATTAGCACAGATGGGACAGACTATAAAAGTGTCTGGAACTCTCTTTTCAGATCAGCAACATCTGTGAATCTGAGGAACGACCCAGCATGTGTCTATATGCCATGACACCGCCATCAGTTTCCCCAAACATGAGGTCAAGCCTAGCTGAGGGACAGGGAGAGGGGAAGGGAAACTGTAAGGAGATAGGATAAAGAAGGGCTGACAGGTAACAAATGCTAGAAGATGAGAGCTTTCATGCTATAGCATGAGTGGAAGCAAGCAGTATTAGGCAGTACATTTTAATGAGCATGACCATGTCAGAAACCACCTGGCAAACAGCTCAGACAAAAGCAAAAGAGGATTGCAATCAACAAATACTTGTTGCTCCAATATTAAGTTTAAAAGCCATAATTTAGAAATGTGAATATGAAATAACTCAAGCTCCTAGTGTTGCAGATGAAAATTACTGCGTGTGTCCTTAGAAAATCTGAATTCCCAATTGTTTGCACTGAATACTAATTTAGAAATGTACTCATTTTATACTGCAAATATGTCTGATGTGTGTGTGTGTGTGTGTGTGTGCCTACTACAGCATGGGTGCGGAGGTTAGAGGACAACTTGTGAGAGGCAGTCCTCTTCCTCCACCCTGTCAGGCCTGGCACCAAGTCCCTGTCTGTGCCTGCTGGGCCATCTCGGTGGCCCTGTTTAAAGTTATCTGATACATGCACACCTGCATTATGTGTGCTCTAGTAAACAGAAAGGCAGAAAAGCCTGAGGCAGCAAGATTGATATAAGCAGTGACCAGCAGTCTGTGAATGACACCCTGAACACTGCACTGTAAACAATCCTCAACTGCTGCTGGGCTTGGTGGAGCACACATTTGATTCCAGCACTTAGGAGGCAGAGGCAGGGGTGTATCTGTGAGTTCATGTCAGTCTGGTCTATATAGGGAGTTTCAGGACAGCCAGGGCTCTAGACCCTGTCTCAAAAAAGGAACAACAACAAAACAGTGCTACACATCTATGATTTGTCAGAGAAAAACCACAACTTTAAGAACATTTTTTAAAGCTCTCATTGCCAGCTCACGCTATGCAGCCCCCTCTAGGCATCATGGTAAAAAGGCAGGCAGTACCACCAGAGAGTGCTGCCCCAGCTCAGTGCTCCTTCAAGGCTGTCACAGACACAATCCAACTCTTTAAAAGCTGCTCTGTTAGCTACGGGTGAGTTCCTAAGCAAGTGTGCCCGTCGTCGCTGCAGAACTCGGTCAGACATGACTCCTGAGGTCTCACACAGTCCACCCCTTCGCTCTCTCATGGTCTACATCAGTCCACAGATTTCACTACTGATTCATTACAATTTCAAAGCTCACACAGACTCTTGTCTTCACTTGAAAGCAAACTATTATCCTGGAGACCCCTCTTGCCCAACTTATTGGAAAATGTGCGGTTTTTAAGTTCTAAATAATAAAAACTACTCACCCATAGAGTAGGATTGAAACATTGTATAACATTATATATGTAAGCATTCAATTACTGCTTAGTGGTAAACTGATGGCGTAGTTTAAAAATGTGTGCTCATTAGGTTGCCAAGAATCTGTTACTAGTTTCTACAAATTATGCCCATTTCCTTGGAAGGACACCAGATAAGTGTTTTCAAAGCAATTACTAGAGATTGATGATTTCTGCTTTGGAATTATAAGCTTTATTAGATTAGAATTTGAAGCTTAACCTGTTTTCTTTTTTCTTAAAAAAAAAAAAAAAAGTCATTTCTTTTGGACATGGGTTTCACCTTGCAACTCCCAAGTCTGGCTTTGAACTCAGAGAGATTCACAAGTTTCTGTCTCCTGAGTGCTAGGACTAAGGACAAGTGCAACTAGACCTCAATACTAGTTCAGTTTCTAGATTATAAAATGTAACCCTGGTCATTTAAAACATGACGGAAGCTTTGC
Organism: Mus caroli; assembly: GCF_978045245.1. Classification (NCBI taxonomy): domain Eukaryota; kingdom Metazoa; phylum Chordata; class Mammalia; order Rodentia; family Muridae; genus Mus; species Mus caroli. The sequence continues at coordinate 122,555,608 of NW_028227261.1, forward strand.
GCAGTGGCAGTATAGTAGCCAATGAGGCTTATCCGAGGCGTGTTTATTTCTAATTTAAAACTTAAAATATGATGGAGAGAACCCCTGGGTATTTACTATACAGTTAGATTAACTCTATTTAGTTAGTCACAGATACAAAATTCTATTGGATGGGAACAGGAGTATCTTATCAAGGCCCCCTCCCCATTACTCATTAAAGGCTTATGATTGTTAATGAGATTATCTGCGCCAGGTAGGGGCCTTTTTACTGTAGAAAACCTCAAATCCCATTATACTGTTTTTTTCACATGGGAAATGTTTAATAATTTATATAATTCTACTTGAAGAAGTAATTAGAAACATCAGTGTCTATGTTTTATCCTCAAACTAGTGAAGAAGGCAAAACAATGTCTTGGTCTCGCAAGACTGTCCCTGCCTCCAAGTCACCCTTCCCCCTTACTATGATCATCAATGCCCACACACAAAAGGCAGCAAGGAACCCCATGCTGTTGCTTATCTGCCCTTTCCACCTCTCTCTTCCTCACACTTCTGCTATAAAAGTAAATACACAACATAGCCAATATCTTATAAAACTGTGGAAATACATACATACAAACATACATACACACACATATACATATACATACACACACACATACACACACACACACACACACACACACACATATTGGCATCTAAGAGGCCTTAAATACAGTTAACAGACCTAAATTTAATAGATTTAAGGTTTGTTTCCAACTTCAAAAATGACACTATAAACAGTAACATCAGATAAACTCAGGGTGTTTAGGGAACTGGGCAAAATATTTTATGTCAGTTAAGAATGGCTTATAAAGTATTATTACATAAAGAAAAATAGCTAAGATGGAATGTCATTTTTGGTGAAGGTATTCTATCCTTCTGCATACCAGCCCATGTTATCACAAACTCAGAAACCACAAAGGTACAGTCGAGCTGCACTGTTCCTGCCCTCAAGTGGCAGTATTTTAAGGCCCTGTATATCTACAATGGATCCGAGGATATTCAAGTGGCTTAACATGGAATCAAGCACTATAATTAAGACAAATATTCCTTCCACTACTTTAATAAAATCAGTAAGATATATCTTTGTTCTGCCCCAAGGTTTTACTTAAAGCAATCTAATAATGCCTCTCTCATTTCTATTTCTCAAAAGAATCTATTAGAAGTTACTGGCAGCCAACAGTGGTGGCAACGCCTTTAATCCCAGCACTCAGGATGTAAAGGCAGGTGAATCTGAGTTGTAGATGATGCAAATATATATGTTTTTGAAAAGCATAGACTGAGTAGGGGAAGACTGGGATTTCTCGGTTTGTCTGGACCTGTGCCAGCCATTCTACTACCTCATCAAGATGAAGTCATGCATGTCAAACCAAAATAGGAAGGGGATTTGTTTGGAAGGAGGGATTCAGCAAGAAGAGGGAGATGACAGGGGATGGGGTAAAAATGAACAAAATCCACTCTCTACACGTATGGAAATAGCAATGAAAGGACAAATGTGTTCCTATCAAGTCTGTGTGAGCTTGAAGCAGAGCTGTTACTGAGAGGGGGGTTCATGCCAACCAGTACAATGGACTCAACCTACTGCACTCATCCAAAGTGAAGGATTCCTGGGACTATTTATCTGTAACCGTAAAACAGCTGGGTTTCAGTGCTGGTAAACAGGAGTTCAGACATAACAAGAAATATCTAGACAGAGCATTTGAGAGAAATCTAATTGATGGAAAAGAAATTCTGTTAGTGTTAACGAATTTGGGAAAATAAATGCTATTTATAAAATGGCTACAGAAAATGAGATATTCCTAAAGAGTAGGCTCTATTACTAAATTTAATTTTAAGATATAACTTAGAGATACAATAGTGTTTGGCTTTAAAGCCTATCAGTTTCAATTCCAGATCTTGTATTCTTTTTAATTAAAGGCAAATTTGCTTAGTGTTTGGATATCTGGAAAGACCTAACAAGAATATTTAAAACAATTTATTGCTGATTAATTCACTCAAATAGCACTGATGCCCTAGCAATAAATAGCAGAATTAAGGTACGTGTATCTTAAAAAGACCCAATGTCCTAGTCCTCCTAAGTGAAGCTTACCCACAATGTAAGCACTAGGGAGGCATGGAATGCTCTGTCTCCTGTGACTTCAACAAAAGAGTAAAAACGCGTGACTGGAGAGTCAGAAGATCCTGTCTAGGAGAATCATGTACCATCAGGTTTTAATCCATCATCTATGATACGGCTACACTTTCAATCTAGGTACAAGCATGATAAGAAAGTCCATTAAGATGACTACTCTAGCAAAAACCAACCAACCAACCAACCAACCCTGTCATCCCAGGAGTTCCCAGCTTCAGCGCTACAAGTCTTTCAGGTTAGCTCTCCAGCAGGCTGCCCAGGGCTATTATAGCTTGTCAGGTGCATCTGCCCTCTGGTCACTGTGCAGCACTAGCTCCTGCCCCTCTAAACTATTACTATTTCTTCTTTCTTGCCTGCCTTTTAGAATTATAAATCTAATTTAAGATTAAATTACTATTTGTCTAAATATTTTTCTGATTCTGTAATGTATTCAAGGTTATTAGAGCTCTATGTAAATTTAAAGTCTGCCATTTTTGGGACAGTATATCATCCCTGTATGTTATACCTATCAGTGAAATAAAATAATTCCAAATATTTTGCTAATTTCTCAAAAATTCTTTATTTGAATAAATAAAAACTAGTGCATTAGAAATGAGCTAATATTTGAAGTGGTGACAATGTTATAAAACAGAATATCTCTTTAATAATTAACAAAACCACTCAACTACAATTTAAATGAAATGTTAAATAAGTATTATCATGGGCAAAAGTAGAGAATGCCAAAGAATCCACCCAAATCACACATGTGAGAAATATGTTCTCCATCAAAATCTTGGGAGTCAGGCAACAAAAGGAAAAATTTTTAATTTTTTTAACATAAGGGTAAATAATCATTTTTTTTAAAAGATCTACCTTTATTTCATTTATGTTGCCCACCTGTGTGTGTATATGTATGTGTGAGGTGTGTCTGGAGAACAGAGAAGAGCTTTTGTGAGTCTGTTCTCTTTTTCCAACATAAGGGCCCTAGGGATTAGCCTTAGGTCCTCAGGCTGAAGGGATCTCAGTGGCCTAAATGATTATTTAAATATATATAGGGCTCTTATGCCATTTAAGTTTTTTATTAAAAAAGGTGGTTTTTATCCATCTATGAATTTACCTCCATAAGATATAAAAGCATTTGCCAACTGATACACTGAATCGGGTATAAAACATAGCTTGTAGACCTTCCTCTTCATAAACTAGCAGCAGAGCTAACTAGCTGTCTGAGTAGTTTGGGTTCTGGCAAGGTGCACTAAAAAAATAAATAAATAAAATAAAAATTGGCAAGGCTGGCCTGGCTTCAGCTTTCTGCTCTGCAGTTAGTTAGTAACACTGTGCAGCTGCCTGCCCACGGCTCCCCGTAGCCAGGCTGGACAGGGAGGGAGGGAAGTTTCAGAGAGTGGTACCCTCTACTAAAACACACCCAAGTGTAGCTTCTCTCTCACGTCCAACAGAAGAACAGGGAAATGTGCAGGTAGTGTCTGTCCTCCCTTCTGTTATTTTCCTTTCACCTGATTCTTATTGCTGGAGATGTGAAGATATGTTTGCAAATTGGTTTTTGTGTGGCAATCTACAGTTTTCTCTCCATCTCCCTGGGTACAGCATGAGAGGTATCATATCCTATGCAAATTGGAGCAAAAAGCATTTAAAAGTACCGGGATCATTAATCCAGTTCCACAGCCGTTACACCAACACAGGTGGTCTATGGTACCTGATATGACGATCTCAGGGACATCCAGAATGTTGCCAAATGAAGCGGTTTTACGGTGGCCCCGTTTAGGCTTGGAATAGGCTGAAAAAACACACATGTACAGTATACATGCAAACAACCACACACAGTAACACAGGAAATGACTGCACAACAGAACAGTTCTGAAATAGTTGTGTGAATTCATCTCATGCAAAAGGGCATGCAGAACTATCTAACTCTTCGTCCATGCTTAGGGAGGTGATGTTAAAGAGCAAACAGTTTCAGAAGTTTTACACACTGGTTTTAATTAGCAGGAAAAAAAAAAAAACAACAACCCAACAACAAATAAAGAGAGACAAAGCTGCAGGACAATGAAGAAGCTAAATTTCCAATGTGTTCTTAGAAATAGTGTACCTAAGTAAAATCACTGGTATGAGGTGAAGGTAGGGAGGTCAGGACAGGAGGTGCAGGAGTTAGTGAGACAAGCTGCCATGTTTGTGCTTACGGCACAAACAGGAGCAGGAAGATCCTAAGTTAGGTGCTTCCTGGAGTGTGCTATAAATCAAATTCCGTGATTATCAACAGTTGTCATAGCAAAGCATTAAAACATATTTCCCTAAGTTTATCTACAGTGTTTCTAATAAACTGAATATTTATTACAATTTTAAACATTTAGAGTATATAACTGTTAAACAGGAAGGCTGTCAAAGCTGGAATATGAACCTTTCAAAGTAAGATAATTCATTAAAAATTCAAATTATTTAAAATTCAAAGGATGTACTGTCTTACATTTAGGTAGAGAGGACAAAGTAATTTTATGTATGATTATCCTTAAACTGGAAAAATGTCATTCCTATAATATGTAATTACAAATCTGTATCTGATTAGAAAAACAGGCTTAGCAAAATCATAAACTAATATGATAACATTACTTCCCCTTTTGGGGCAGAATCAACATTATGTGTGTATTCTGAATGATAACTGTGAACTGAAGTGGACCCCCAACAATGCTGGCAGTATGTCTCTGTCTACAGACATCTGTGCTTCATGGAGACCAGCAGACCAATGATGGGGACTGACCTCTACTGAACCTGACATTTTCTGAGGATTTACCTGAGGTAGAGACAGCTATTTCCCCACTCATTTCTAGTCTTTTCTTTTCCTTAGCATGGGCTCTGATTTTACTAATGCAGCAATTTCAGCTATGGCTCAGACCCCTTGTGGAATGAGTGTGGAAGCTGCAGAAATCGGTTTCAAAAGCTTCCCCACTTCTGTTTCCTTTTCTTTCCTGCTACCTGAGCAGTGAAGTGACGGCTTGAGCTGTCACAACCATTTTGGACCACAAGGTAACCTTGAGGACAGAAGTTAAACAACAGAGATTGTGACACAGAGACAGAAAACCAGTGCCTAAAGACCACAAGGCGAATCTAGACTTGTCTCTGTGGGCTCAATAGCTTATGTGTTTAAACACTGTCTCTTCAGATAGTCCTTCCTATCTAAAGGCTTTTAGTGCAGGCTGATAAATCAGTGACTGTGATTAGTTTAGACAAGTACAGAACAGTTCATCTGGATGCCACTTTCTACAAAGAGAACACACAGAATCAGAACAGTTTACTTAGAAAACAACTCCGTTTACAGTTTTTTAAAAGTCTGTATATATAATTAAAAGATATGTAGATACATGGAAACTATCCTCCGAAGAGGAGGATTTGTAAGTTTTTACTGTTATTTGTTTTACACTTTTACATGCTCCAATACAATGTTCATTTTTACAATTCACTCTTGTCTAACCTTGAAAGATCAGAAATAACAAAATAAGACGCAAATTAAATTGGCACCACTAAAGTGAAACCCGGTTTAGAAAAGGTGCCAATCTTTTTAATTCTGGCTACATTGTCTATTGTACATTTTAAGAGCTGACAAAATGAAATTTAAACACTATCAAAACCAATGTCTGATAAAACTACTACTATCTATTCTATCATCAGGTAAGCAAACAGCTAGCTGGGCGACTCTGGCCGCTGGCAGGAAGAGCAGGACAACAGCTCCTGGAGCACAATTTCCGGCCAATCATGTTTCATTTCTTGGGCTCAGCATAAAAACACTGGAATTACTCAGCCATAGAAAATACTCTGGTATGGAAAGTTTGATTTCTGAAGCTAGTTTGAGGAGAAAATATATTTGATATATTTGTTATATTTGAAAGTCTGTAACTAGGAAGGTGTATTTTATAATCCAAATATATTTTAAGCCATACTTGTCTATTTAAAATTTGAACCAAAACCTTTACTGCTGAAAGCTTAGAAAACACCGTGAACCCACCATCTGTTTTTAGAAAGCAGATATAAGACACAACCCATTGGCCCTATTGACTACAACCGTGAGTACCATGTAAAGCCATAGGCATTTTTCTCTTTGGGCTTGCAGCCCCTTTACCTGCAGTTGCCACGATCCTGGCTTCTATTTCAGACATGTCAGCACTCATCCTCTTGCCCTCGGAAGTGGGGGGCAAGCTCTCCACACTGCTCCCACGAGAGGCTCCCAAGCTCAGGCGTCCAGATTCACTCTGTTAGGATTACAGGTCAATCTCAAATTACTGAGGATCTTTTCCTGTAGAGATCCTGGGCAGCCCAGGATGCAGATGGTGCTGTTCTGAAGCAGGGAATCTTAGAACGGAGGAGGGACCTAGTAAAGCACAGTAGGCTCAGATATACACGGCTCAAAGCAATCACTTATTGCCAACAACAGCCGTAATACAACCAAACAGGATGAAAAGACAGCCTTGTGAGAACTTCTAACTGGTCCACAGAACCTAAATACATTTCACACTGTTTGTAGGACCCTTAGTTAGAGATGGGTCACCGGGAGGAAGGGGCAGGGCTGACAACAGCAACAGACAGGAGAAAGGAAAACAACTTGTTTGGTAAGAAATGACAGCAAAATTTCATGTCTCTTACCATAAGCTTATTTGTCTGGTACAGAAAGAAAACTCAGGATTGTTACATATCAGAAGATTACAAATAATCTATAACTTTAGCATAATGTTGTGACTATTAGTAAAGAAAACATACAATTTTACTTTTAATAACAAACCTGTTGCTTTGCCTGGTTTTTCAACAGTTTTGACTCCAAGCGTTTAATAGTGTCGTTTGTGGCAGGAACCTGTTCCATATTTGTGTCACTTTTATTACTGGTATTTGTAGAAGCAATGTCCATGAATGAGCCTAGAAAAGCAGACACATTTCAGACTACAGGCTGGGAATAATATGAATGCCTTATTCAATAATGGACAAGACATACGTAAAAGTAAGACTTCCACACCAGTGAAAACACACTAACAACCCATTTTAAATCAAAGTTACAGACAGCACAATAAAAAGCCAACCAGTCTTCTACATAGCCGTAAATAACAATAACCCAAGGGGTTAACCCTGAAGTAGAACTGAGGGTTATTTGCAGAGATGGCAAGCCCGGACGATGAGTGAGTTTGACGAAGAACCAGAACTCAGTCTGGAAAGCATTGTGTCTGTCCCTATCAGACATCAGGTTCTGGATCTCTGAGGATGGAATTCAGGTATAACATGAAAACAGATGCTCTTTCTCTTCCAGTCCCAGGCACTCAGGAGGCGTGGGTTACTGTGCAGACACAGCCAAGTCCAAGAACCACACCACTCACAACCAACCCCCCAAATGGCACAGTTACAAACACACAAATCTCTTAAGGAGTTGACCCCAAGCTCCTGAGGAACATGCACTTTGCCAAGAAGCACAACAGCAAGGCCCGAGGAAGGTGCCAACATTGCAAACACAACGAGTGGATGAGCAGAGGCCATCAAGGCCGTGTGAAGCCTAAGATGGTTAAGCCGGGTGTGCCAGAGGCCTCACCACAACCTCAGCCGCCTGGCTTTCCCTGCTCACCCCAAGCTTGGGAACTAGATTTGAAGCTACACGACCAAGGACCATAGGCTCTGCCAATCAAAGCCCAAGGATCAAACCAAGACAGAGGCTCCAGCTCCAGCTAAGGCCCAGCTTCAGCTCCAGCTCAGGCTCCCAAAGGTGCCTGGTCCCAGTGAAGGCCTCAGAGAAAAGGCTCCTGCCAACATGAAGTCAGATGGACTGCTGGGACACACCTACTTACACACTGTTTGCAGATGACCAGTGACCTATACAGTTTTTGTAAGTAAACTTGAGGTAAGATCTGTTTAAAAAGATAGAGATGAAAGCAAACGAAGAGGTATTTGAAGAGGTAACCAAGGACATGGCGATTAATGGCCAAACCCTTGGCACTCCAGTACTTAGAGCTCAGGAACAACTAGCAAAACAAAACCAAGACCCTGTCAGGAACAAGCTAAGGATGGTCTCCAACAGACCAGTTTCTTGTGTAAGTCTCTTTAGAAAAAAACCAAACCAAACCCCCAAAAAGCAGAACAGAACTAGTAAAGGAATCCAACATTCACAATAATCTGCAGTAGTTTGGGCCAGCAGTGCCCACAGAGAAATAGTTGGGTGTGGGGCATGCATCTTAGTCAGAGAACTCCTGAGGTTTTTGAGGCAGGACTATGTATGAATTTGATGGATGCTATCTTGAATCATACAGTGAGTTCTGGGCTAGCCTGAATACAAAGTGAGACCTTATCACAAAAAGATGAAACTAAGAAACAATGTAAGAATAGCATTCACAGCAATATAATATTCATCTTTTAGACTTAGCTAAACAGTAACAGCAGCCACAGAAGCTTAACCTCAGGGCCTTCATAGAGCAAGGCCCCTGGAAACTTAAACTGCAGTGAGTGAGTCCTGAGAAATGAGGAACTAAAATGCAAGCACAGACATCATTCCTTTCTTCATGACAAATGTCATGGGATGGAGGGAATCCTGCGGCTGCTCTGACTCCATCTGCTTACCTGTGCTGGTGGCTGAGTTGCTCTGCCCTTCATCAGAGTACTGACAAGGATACTGTAAAGGCTCATCCGCTCCTGGGAAGTACTGTATAAAAGCAAGTCACAATTTAAAATGCCTTTAGTACAGAGTAGAGCCTGTTACATGACATGAGTTCAAGAGCATCTGCGTCACTGTTGTAGTTTAGGGTGCACCCGAGGTGGATGTAGCTCAGTTTCCCCTCAGGCGTGTACTGACTGTGGAGCAGCATCTGTTTTCTGATCAAAGATGATGATATGTGCTCCTTTTGGAAAATTTAGCAGCAGACAATGTCATGTGCCCACACAAGCACTGAGATAACAGCAAAGAGAAGCTCTCGAGGGGAATAGCAGGGTCACTGTTCATAGCGTACCAGACTTGCAAGAGTGACATATATTGACAAACTGTTGCAAAGACTATTAGTCTGACAACTGGGAATGAACACTTCTGAGCCAGCTTTAGAACTCACATTTTAAACATTAAGAACATACCTTATGGAAGCCCTCTTAAGAACTGGGGACATAATATTAAAATATTTACTGAACAATGAAGTTTTTTTTCCAAATTAGACACGATGGAACAGTTATCATTTTACTTATACATCTTAAAGTTTAGGTGTATGAACTTAAGTCACAGTTACCACTTACAGTTCTTGTTGGAAAAAAAAAATCTATTTTCAATAAAAGAAAAAAAATCTAAAATATTTGAAATGACTCTAAAGTGTTTAGATTTGTAGAGTAGGGAATTTGGTTATCTAAAAGGTTTCCTAAATTAGGATTCTATAAGGCCTAGAAAAAAAAGTATAGTTTTTATTGGCATCTGAAAACACACAATATAAAGTCCAAACAGCAAAAATTAACATTCCTCAGTTACATGTCTCTTAAGATACAGTACACTGTATAAGTGAATGTGTTTTGATGAAAATCTGACAAGCTGAGTTTAGTTCAGCATGTTATCAATTACATATATTTGTAGGCACTGCAAAGCTTTAGACACCCTCTCCCATCCTCTCTCATAGGCTCTGTCCCTGGCACAAACATTAGTATAGGACAGCAAGTCCGACACCTAGTCTAACTCTCTTGCCATTAGAGAGAGCTAGATATTGTCTGACAATAATGCTTTCTCTTCTAACTATGTGAGTAATAAACGCCTACTCTAACTTGAGTAGCACTGGAAAGTAGAATACAGGAAACTGTTGCCATTCCTTCACTTTAAACGCCCACTAAAAGCTGGCATATATTAAAGTCCCCCTACCCAAAGCCCCTCAAAAGAAGGATTATACCCGCATCAAGTGAGTCATTATTTTCACAATTTCCTCCATTGAAGGGCGCTGAGAAGGGTCCTTAGACCAACAGCGTGTCATCAAGCTCTCAATGGGCTTAGGTAAATTTTTGATCAGTGGTGGTCGAGTGCCTATAATTGAAAATTAGAGAAAGAAAAGAATTAGCTACCTAAAGGGCAGTACAAGATTTTTAAAGTTTACTTCTAACAATATTGGAATTAGCATTTTCATCTTTTAGTTTACCATTTGCTGTTTGTTTGTATGCATGCATCTTTCTCTCTTTATTTGTTGTGCCTATTTTTTTTCCACAAAGGGCAAACTACAGGATAACTTACACTGCAGTCTGTAGCACATGGTGATAATAACAGTAAGAACTAAGACTGTTTTACTTGGGCTAATTGCACACCTTTAACCCTAGAACTTATGAGGCAGAGGCTGGTGAAGCCATAGGTCTCGTTCAGCCAGGACTGCCAGTGAGACTGTCTCAAATATTCTTTCAACAAGCAGCAAAGGCTATGCATTGAGAAAAACAGTAGCTGACTTGAGGAAAGATGAATTTTTAGACTACAAAAAATTCAAATGTGTTTGAAAAAAAAATCTTCCATTTATACAAAGTGGCCAACCAGTGTCACATTCACTGACTACCCTTAGCTGTGGTGTCACACTCCTTCTCTTCCCTCAATCATGTTGTTGCACTCACTGACTCCCCTCAGCTGTGGTGTCACATTCACTGACTTCCCCATCTGTGGTGTCACACTCACTGACTTCCTCAGCTGTATTGTCACACTCACTGACTTCCCCATCTGTGGTGTCACAGTCACTGACTTCCTCAGCTGTGGTGTCACAGTCACTGACTTCCTCTGCTGTGGTGTCACACTCACTGACTCCCCTCAGCTGTGGTGTCACAGTCACTGACTTCCTTAGCTGTGGTGTCACAGTCACTGACTTCCTCAGCTGTGGTGTCACACTCACTGACTTCCCCATCTGTGGTGTCACACTCACTGACTCCCCTCTGCTGTGGTGTCACACTCACTGACTCCCCTCTGCTGTGGTGTCACACTCACTGACTCCCCTCTGCTGTGGTGTCACACTCACTGACTTCCCCAGCTGTGGTGTCACACTCACTGACTCCCCTCAGCTGTGGTGTCACACTCACTGACTTCCCTCAGCTGTGGTGTCACACTCACTGACTCCCCTCAGCTGTGGTGTCACACTCACTTACTTCCCCATCTGTGGTATCACACTCACTGACTTCCCCAGCTGTGGTGTCACACGCACCAGTTGCAGTTACCACTTCACAAGCTGAAAACTGTCAACTGTCTTACAGTTTTTAAAGCCTGTGGTGGTCTTACTAAGTCTCCCACACCAGGGTAGCTTCATATATATTACAATCTTTGTAGTTTATTCAATTAACAAGCTAGTTCTTTTACTCTGTGCTTCACTGACAATCCTTTACTGAAAACTGATAGAGGAAGCACACTGTCTTGGTCAAGGCTCTTACAGTTTCTATACCAACACTAGGATGTAACATTAAAGTTGGTAGAGGAGACTGACAAAGCAGCTAAGATGACTTTGATGACGTTTTGGTTTGGCCAGTCTACAAGTGCTCTGAAGAGTTAGTGCTTGTTCTTCGATCACCTGAGGACGAGCATACAAACATGTACTCATCAGAGTGATTAGAGGCACATGAAGTAACATGGCACTGCAGCTCCTTCACTGAGACTTTCCCCGAGAAACTGTGAAGTGTCTATTAGTGAAGGAGACATCCTAACACACATTTACAGACAGAAGCATCACTGGAAGTATGTGACCAGACATAAGAACTGAGCCCATGAAGTCACTATGATGAAAAGAGCACTTCCTTGAGTCAGAGGGCCTGGATTTGGGTGGTAGCTCCATCACTGTCTCCTTGTGATATTAGTGTATGTAAGTATGGTTGAGAATATAAATACCACACATGTGAAACACTGTATGCTGTGCCTTTTGGGGCTTAAGTCACAACTCTTACCAGTAGCTTTGCTTTCTCTCTTGATGAGAGAGAGACTTGTTTCCTACGAAAGCTCCCCAACTATAGACAGGTGGGAATCAATATGAGCCTTTCTTTCTGTACTTTCCCCCAGTGTTTCTCTATCTCTGAGATAGACTGTGGCATTGGCCAAGGACTACTGTGTCTTTCCCTAACCAGAGCAGCTGCCAGTCTTGGCCCTGTGTGGAGGAGTCTAAGTTCTCCCCACAGGAACCAGAGACAAAGGTACAGAAAGGAAGGTGGTCTGGTAACAACTGTATTTCAGTATCAGATACACATGGTCTCTGAGGAAGAGGATAGGAACAGTTTTCCAAAGATGAAATATACAAAGTCTATTAAAGAAGAATTTCTTTTGACAAACCATTATGAACAGCCCACATGATTCTGAAAGCTGGGCCACCGATCTCATCGAAGGGTTTCCGGCGTGTTATCACTTCCCAGAGGATAATACCCCAGCTGAAGACATCACACTTTTCACTGTAATTGCTACCTACAAAAAAGGCAGGGTCATCTTGAGACCTGATCCACAGGAATTACAGAACAACCAGTTTTATAAATTTTAAAAGAATGGGAATTTTGGAGAAGAGACTGCCACAATTACTTAAACAATTACTTTCTTTAATACTGTCAACAAATATTTTTACTGAGTTAAATAAATATTAATAATATACTCAAAATCTATGTGAGAAAGTCAGTTATTGCCTACTTTTTCAACAAGATGCACTGGTCTTTCTGCTTCTCTGTATAGACTAATCCATACACATGTAGGCACAGTTTGAACACCCATATATTTTTTTCTGTAATTTTTCAACTTGTCTTTTAGAAGAAGGTATTTTATTTTTATTTTTTGTGTATTAATGATGTTTTTCCCTATGTATGTCTCTGTACCATATGTAGCAATGGCCATGGAGGCCAGAAGAAGTCATTGGGCACCAGGAATCTGGAGTTACAGACCTTTGTGAGCCTCCAGGTGGGTGCTGGGGTTTGAGTCTGGATCCTCTGTAAAAGCAGCAAGTGTTCTTTACCTCTGAGCCACTGCTCCTGCTGCTCAATTTCTTTTGGAAGCACTCATTTGGGGATGGAACTCAGGGACTTTTTCATACAAAGCATATGTTCTATGACTGAACTCTATCCTCAGCTCCTGTAATTTGTTACTTTAATAGGTTTCCTGCTCTGTGGCTAACAGCATTCTTTGCTATCAGAATAAAGCACTGTTTTAATTTAGTGGTTTAATATATAGTTAAAATTCTTAATTTAAAAACTACAAAGAAAACTTAAGTGATTAAAATTATGAGAAACAAATAAAAACTAAGCAGATTATGAACAAAATTGTACTAGTAAGATGAAGAACACACCAACAATATATATATCCAAAACTACTACCACCAATAAAAAATGTACATCCCAATTATTATGATAGATTCCTAAGCAAAATAGTATATAATAATATAGAATGTATCAATAGCAATCGAATTTTGGCTACAGCTGCTGCCTGCTGATACCTTTCAGAAATTTAGAAATTTATATAACCTAATAGTCTGGAAATGATTGAGTACTTTTTATAACAAACAAACCTCTTTGATTATTTACTACAACAATAGTGCACCACTGTAATGCACAGAAAGTGACATTAAATAAGTGACTGAATTATTAGAATAGGCACCTGTATTATCCAGATGAAAGAGAAGACATTATTTAATTTTATGTAAAATAGCTTTAGTCTGACATTTTGTTTTTGTATTTTTTTTCTTTCTGCATAGCCCTTTCTGTCCTAAAACTTATTATGATGTAGTGGATGAGGCTGGCCTCAAACTCAAAAAAATCTGCCTGTCTCTGCCAAGTCTTTGTAATTAGACTTGAGGGAACAATATTCTTTAAGTCAAGTGACAAGTTGCATAGCATTTCCCTCTTTCTCTGGGATGGCGAAACACAAAACAATAAAAATGTTTAAAATTCACCAACAACCAGGCTGGTTAACAGCACTGACTGCTCTTCCAGAGGTCCCAAGTTCAATTCCCAGCAACCACACTGTGGCTCACAACCACCTGTAATGGGATCTGACGCCCTCTTCTGGTGTGTCCAAAGACAGCTACAGTGTACTCACATACATTAAAAAAGGAAGAAAGCAAGCAAGCAAGCAAGCCAAGCCAAGCCTGATTCTTGAATGCACTTTGCACATTCACACAAATGGACATTCACACAAGGCCCATTTCTTTATCTCAGTGTCTCTTACTTAAAAAATAATTTGACATTTCATATAGAAACTTAAATATACAGACTAATCTTATAAATTCTGAGTGAGCTATGGATCCTATTACAGATGGTTGTGAGCCACCATGTAGTAAAAGAAAGCAACTGTTAGCATATCCTTTACTGTACCTTATCTGTACTCAGTGGCATGTGGTCTTTTTAAGGCATGCTGATTTAAGCCTTCGCTCTCTTTTTAACTGATAGCAGATGAGAGCAAAGGCACAGCTTTCTCCTTATTTTGGGTGTATACAGAAGTCTCCATAGTCTCTGACCTAGGGGGAATACAGAGCTATTGCTCTGTGCCTTTGTTCAGGAACACTTGTCAGCTAATCAGTATCTCACCTGGTTCTCTGTGTGGTTAAAGGACTCTTCACCTAACACTTGACTGGTTAACTCGTCCCCCCTCACGGCACTCTAGAGCACGCTGAGAGAATACTCTAACACGTACTTTCACGCTTCTCACATGTTCAAAGCCTTCCTGTACTCAGGCAGCTCTACTTAAGCAGCGAAGCCACCATGACCATCCCTGAAAAGGGAAAGCACTGCTCTGGATAAGTTGTTTACCTTACAAAATGTGTACTGCGGTACATATGAGCTCCTTTTTCTAAACAGTTTTGAAAGCATCTCAAGCAAAGGTGATCAGGCAGACAGGTTCTCAATTATGCAACCTGTGAATAGTGAGGATTGGCTATCCATGTTTGAGAATCTGCACAGAAAATGTCAATTTAAATTCTGCCATAAAATTTGGGCTCTCGCCGGGCGTGGTGGCGCACGCCTTTAATCCCAGCACTCCGGAGGCAGAGGCAGGCGGATTTCTGAGTTCGAGGCCAGCCTGGCCTACAAAGTGAGTGCCGGGACAGCCAGGGCTACACAGAGAAACCCTGTCTCGAAAAACCAAAAAAAAAAAAAAAAAAAATGGGCTCTCAGACTATATACTCAGGGAGACCTTTTTCTGTACTCTTCAGAAGCGACACGATGTGCAGTGTTAGAGTGCATCCTGGATTTAGAAGCTCTGGGGCACATTACCGACCATTCCATGCTTCTCGGACTGTACCTTCAAACACTTCGGGCGCCATCCAAGCAGCACTCCCTTTGTTATTGGTCATGTGTGTCTGGATGTCACAAGCTGTACCAAAATCGCAGATTTTTAGAACTGTCCCTCCTGCAACCAGCAGCAAGCTATTATAAAAAGTTCAAAATTCACAGTCAGTACTTGATTTTACAAGAAAACAAAAAATAATTATGGAACTGGAAAAAAGCTAAGTTAAAGAAACACAATTATTAAACTTTATAAAACATTACTTGGTCACTATACAAGACTTATATCTGTAGGAATATCAGCAAAAATTAAAAGGCCACAACCTTTTACTCATAATTGAGGGAGACCATCATATTCATATTTTGATGTCTTCATCTCTAGTTCCATGACAGTTCCTGACCAAATGTTCCTATGGCTGAGCTCTGAGGTTTCTGCAGTGTAGCACTGGGGTGCTGAAGTGAGAGTCTGATCACAAACATTTACACTACTCAATGGGACAAATAACCTAACTGAAGATAAAGTAAGATACATCAACACAGATGGGAAGCAATAGCACTGGTCTGTTTCTGCAGTATAGGAGATTGAATCATGGGTCTTGTGTATGCCAGACAAATGTTCTATCACTCAGTTATAGCTGCAGACCAATGCTTCTTATTTTATGTGTTAATTTTGAAGATATGTCTCAATGTTTAATTTCAAAACTGTTTCTGAATTTCGAATGTGTGTGTATGTGGGGGAGGGTATGAATCTCCTATAGTTAAGACAGTCTCTAGATGCTAGGAATGTCTCAGGACTTCAACATACTAGGTGCTATGACTCAACTACAATTACTAACTAGCAACCTTTTACCACAAAGCTGTACTTTTGACAATAAACAGAAATGCAGATGGGTTATAAAATGTGCATAACCACACCATAGTCGCAGTCAAAAGAAGTAAATAAAAACTCACTATTAGATATCTTATTAACTTATTGTATGTAAGGTTCTACTTAAACTCTAACTGGAGAACTAATTCTTTAATTCAATGCAATTATAATGAGCAGATAAGCCCCTGTTCATCATGTTATACTACCAAACACTCCTGTTGTATTTCAACTCTTCTAAGTATGCACATCAACAACAAGATTGCCATCATCTCACTGTTCCTGTTCACATTCCTGTTACTCAACCATTTTAAAGGTTCTTTTGAAGGGTCAGGATTCTCAGCGACTATGGAGAAATCTGGGCTGTTTACACCTGTACTCAGATTCAGAAATGCTTTTATTCCCTCTAAGAAAAGCAAGCACCCCACTGGTACAGTTCTCCACCATGTCTACCATATGTAGACCCTGTTCCTCTTAGGAATGCAGCAAGGCCACTGGCACAGCTCTGCACTGTGCTTACCATGTGCAGACCCTGCTCCTATTAGGAATGAAGCAGGAACAGTCTTCAGACTTGTCTCTGCTCTTCGAAAACTATGCAAGAACAATTTTATATACTGAAGGTACAAAATGGGCTACCAGATTCTAATTATTACAATGTAAAGTTGGCATTAATAAAAATATCTCCCAGCCGGGCGTGGTGGCGCACGCCTTTAATCCCAGCACTTGGGAGGCAGAGGCAAGCGGATTTCTGAGTTCGAGGCCAGCCTGGTCTACAAAGTGAGTGCCAGGACAGCCAGGGCTACACAGAGAAACCCTGGCTCGAAAAACCAAAAAAAAAAAAAGCTTTAAAAATATCTCCCATAGACAACATTCTACAATAATAAGTTTAGATAAACAGTTAGATGATAAAAGTAAAAAATAATACTGTAAGCAAGAAGGGAAGAGAAAGGGAAAGGCAAGAGCAACAGTTACCTTGAACCAGGCAGAGAAGGCGAGAAGCCAGTGCCACCCTGCTAGAACTTACTTTGGAGGCTTGAGGTCCCTGTGAATCAGCGCTTTGGGCTGCATGCTGTGCAGGTAAGCCACTCCTTGGGAACACTGTAAACACCAGCTCATGGCGTGAGCAGCAGTGTAGTAAGGCAATGGCTCAGCACCATGCAGCACTGTAAGAGAAAGGCACGACAAACTAAAAAGAACTTTACTGCTTCTAATATGAAACAATATAAATGCATCAAAACACCCAAACAAGTATTCTTTTACAAATACTCCAGTCCCACTTTTAAGCCTTTTTGAGATTAAAAAAAAAAAACAATAATATTTAAGAAATTTTAGTAAATAACTCCATATGGTCATTCAAATAAAATCAGTAATACTATCACACTTCTTAAAATTGATATTACCTTTCACATAATCACATAAATTATAAGCAATCCTGTTCATTATGAGGTTGAGTCGGAGAACAATAGTGAGACAAGATGGCCATATAAGATGCTTACAACTACCCTGTGTATTGTAGCTAAGAAAGTAGCAGTTCTTGCAAATAAAATGAGAGCAGTAGACACAAGTCAACAACAAAGACAGTGGGTATAGCTAAACGTGTATGTAAAATAACGGTAACTTAAAAGTAAATGCTACTGGTTTTATAAAGCTTTCAGGGACAACTCACACATACGTGAAGTTGGTATTTTTAAGGTGAGAGCTTTGTTCCACAGTGGTAATAGCAGCAGTACAAAAGGTTTTTGTGTGTTAGCACTGGTAGTTTGAATGAGAATGGCCCAATGGACTCAGGTGTGGAAACTTGGCCTCCATATGATGGAACTGTTTGGGAAGGACTGGGCGGTGTGGCCTTGCTAGAGAAAGCAGGTCAGTGGAGGTGGGCTTTGAGATTTCAAGACTCAGCCATGCCCAGTGTGCTCACTGCCTCCTGCTTTTGGATAGAGATGTAAGCTCTCAACTGCTGCAGCTCACATGCTTGCTGCTACAAAGCCCCACCCTCTGAAACCATACACCCGATTAAACTCTTATTGAGTTGCCTTGGTCATGGTCACGATAGGAAAGTAAAAATCTAAAATGTTCTGTGACGTTTGTTCTCGCCACTTTATGTTTTGAAAAGGAAGTGTTATAAAGCACGGTAATATGAAATATAGCCAAGAGTTCTAAAATGAAGGCTTCAAACTAAAAAACAGAAGAGTGGGAAAAAGTCTACACACATGTATTTAAAAACAACTGTTACTTCACAAACTTTGAACATAGTATATTGTTAACTTAAAAATTTATATAAATGTCATACCTCTTTCTCGCCCTAAGTCCTTAGCAGTGAAAACAGAACCAAAAACAAACAAATGAACAAACCCAGAAAGCACAATGACTTCCTCTGAGAGCTCTGAAGGTAAACTGTGACAACAATAGGTGATTGAGTTGTTCTTAAAAGCCTTCCAATTGCTTCAGTCTCCTAGGTAAAGCAGGGTTAGCAAATACTCACCATTATACAATGAGCCCCCCTCTGCATATTCCATCACAAGACATACCTAAAGAAAATATATGCCAGAATTTACTGGAGTGGCAACATTGTTGGGCCCTCCCTCTGATAACTTAGTTCAACCGCCTAACTGTCCTGAAAATTATTCTTTTGGCTCCTACTCTGTGAATGACACTAACAGAAGGAACAGGTATCTGTGATCAAAGAACTTGTCTTCAAGGTGCCTGCTCAGATTAGCATAATATTACTATACATTACATATTATCACTAAATTAATATCTATTATAATATAAAAATACAATAATGTTATATATTACTATAATTATATAAAACTCATATATATTATAATGTAATAATATATAGTTATATATGATATAGTATATTATAATGAATATTAATATATAAAATAGATCACAAAATTTTGGGGAAAAAATAGAATTATAAGACCTTTTGAGGACCAGTGCTAATAAAGCTATGTTCTAGAACATCAAGTCTTATAACGAGGTGAGTTATGGATTTACCTCGGTTAGTGAGGAGAATGGACAGGCAGGGGTATGCACTACTCCACGACAGCACAGGTTTTACTCAGATGGGCTATAGTAGAAGAAGCAGAACCCACTGACTGCTTACAGGTAGGCAGTTACAGGGCAGAAAAGAGGAAAAGGAAAGGACTGACAAGTTCCCCTTTGTTGGCCCCCTCACTGACCACTGTTAGGTTAGTTAAGGAAGACAGATGAGTGGGAACATGGGAATGTCAGGTGATCTGTCTTGGCCAACAATTACACGGTCCATCAGTGGGGAAGGTAAAAATTTAGAAGAACAAATTACATTTTTTCTGGAATTTAAAATATTTTGAGAATAATTGTTTACTCAAGATAAAGGAGCATTATAAATTGGTGTGGCCGAGGCTAATAGGTACCTGAGATGGCAACACCAACATACTGTCTTGTTAGGGCTTGAAGCAAACGAAATGCAGAAAATATTTTCAGAAATAAAACTACAATGGAACAGATGAAAACAGCCTTATAAATCATATAAACTGATACACTTGCCACTGTTTCCTATAGGGAGATGGAGAGGGAGACTTACTGGATTCAGGCAGGCTCCATACAACTTCACAATATTAGGATGGTTCACACGTGACAACTGCCGGAGCTGTAACAAATTATGGATCCTTCAGAAGTGCTAGGTTTTCAGGTGCTTATGTACCCATGCTGTTCAAATCTTACTGTCATATAGAACATTTGTTTAAATCATACCAGGTATGCTCTGTTCCCATGATGGCCACAGGCAGTGGCCATCCCCAGTGCCTGTAGAATCCCCATCCTACAGTTCAAGTGGGGTCACAGACATAATCAAATATATGAAGACAGAGAGGTCATTAAACCATGCACAAAGTGCTGTAATGGGGTTAAGAACAAGGCAGGGTAAACTGAGGAAACCAGCTGCCAAAAGTCAAGGCACCATCTCAGTTATGGTACTGACTGAGCCACCCACACCACAAGTGTGGTACTTTCCTACAGGTATCAATTTACTTATTCTGTATCGATTCCTGATGCGTCCAGACTCTGAAAGATAGGAACTATTACTTCCATTTTAATATGAGACCTTGAGGTTAAGTTCCAGAGAGGATAAAGCAGCTGTTAAAGAGTCTATAGTCAGATTTGAACTTCTGTTTACCTGTCATGAAATACATGCTCTTTCTGAATGGTTAGTTGCCTCTAATTCCATTTCCTGTCTTGTAGTTACTGCAAAGAGCTTGGTGTGTGTGTGGTGTGTATGTGTGGGGGGATCATTCAGTTGTAGAGCATTTGACAAGTACGCCTTAGGCTTTAGCTCCAGTCCACCATATATCCCAAGTCGATCCCCAGTATAAAAAAGTGGAGCGGAGCTTCAGGGGTAGGAGAGAAGACTGACACTCCAACTTCCTGTCTCAACCTTCCCCAAGCCAGGAATTACACTGAGGCTGGTCCCCAGTGTAAGGTTTCAAGTTTCTGCACTGTCTTTCTCCTACAACATCATGCTGCTCCTTCTCTCTCCCTTGTCCCCCCTGTCTTTCCCCTGCTCTCTCCTGCTTTTCTCCACAGTGCCATAACTTAACCTCTTTTTTATCATATGCCACTGGACAGTTTTCTTTACAGTTGATATTCATGGACTTTTTTCATCCTTAGAAAATTAGCTGACTCTTTTTTAAAATGTTATTTCATGTAACTTTTTACTATTATGTATTTATTATCTGTCAACATTCCATCTTGGCAAAACTCATCATTAACTTCACATAGCACATTATTCAAGCACATATTTCTGTTTTCTCTGAGTCTCATAAATAGGTGAGGTTTTTGTTGTTGTGTGTCAGGTATAAACTCAGAAGGATGAAGAGACTCTGCAAGGAGGTAATAGTATACCATTTGGAAGTTGACAAGCTAGTGATGAGTAATAACTGACCCAGCAGACCTAGAACCAAGCAATGAAAACAAGTGAAGCAACATGATTAATTTCATAAAATCTATTATGTAGAAGAAACTCAAAAGTTATAAAGCTGATGTTATAAAGGGCTCACTAACAGATTTTCCTAGGAGACAGCAACCACACAGACTAAACTTTAACTAAGGCATTGCTGCCTTCAAACTACCCCAAAGCTAAGTAGTATGCTAACCAGACAGAAAGTGATGAGCAAAACTACTTTGTTATCATGTAAATGTCTGCTCACCAGGATTCACTGGCCACCCCCAAAGAACAGGCCTCTAACTGGCTGCTTAAGGGGCAGCTCAAGGTCACAACTAAAGTTAAGTCCTGGGCTGCCTTAAAGCCCCCTGTTTTCTTCTTGAGAAAAACATAAGTCTGCCAGATGGGCAAGAAGACCCTAGATAACAACCATTTGAAAAGAAAAATCCTGGTTATTATAATAATTCTGGTGCTATGCAAATCTCTCATCTGTGTAAGTGGCCAGACTTACAGTCTCCTGACTGTTACATTTTTTAAAGTGTAACCCGGGGCCAGGACCTAGAAGAGATTTAAGGATGACAGAATCTGTGGAATGCATAAGTCTTAAGTGAATTAAGACTCTTTTATTTGAGGTTGGTCCCTCTTTGGGTGCTAGCCACAGCTGGCCACACTTTCAGTAAAGAGCTTTTCCTTATTAATCTAAGTATGTGGAGTAGTTTCTCACTAGAAAGGTGTATTATTTCTACAACATTCTAAGAAATTCTTAACTTTAGGTATTGGGAGGAATAATACCACTTTAAAGTTAAGATAGGCAACCCTGAGATACATCTGGACCCGTGGGTAAGTGCGCTTGAATTCCTGGAGCGACTCACGTAACTATACTCTCCCCTAGTAACTTTTAACCAGAATTTAAAGCAAAAAAATGAAAGACATTCCTAGGAAGGCACTGCTTCAGTGCAGTCAACTGCTAATGCCCATGCACACAGAGAAGAGAAAGGTGAGAAACACTGTGTTTTATATAGTCTTAAAACCAGAGCATCTCTGGTGAAGAATTAGTGGATACAAATAACAGCTCAGCTTACCTCCACAATGAAAGCCTTCCTCTCAGATTCACTTTCTATCTGTTTAATAGCAACATCTTTTGCTCTCCACTTAGCTTTGCAAACTACTCCAAAAGCTCCTCTTCCGACAACCTGAGTTAACAAACAAACAAACAGAAAACCCCCAAAAATCAGAAGCAGAGTTTAATATGATAGAGTCAGTTTTTAAGTCTCATCAAAGGTTTAGAAACCACCATTATCAAAATTTGCTAAGAATGAGTTTTTCATTAAACTGAAGATAAAATGCAGTTTTAATCTTTGAAATGAACCTCTTAATTCTAAAGCAGAAACAAAAAAATACACGGAGGACATAAGGCAATTTTTAATCACAGTAGAAAATTAAAGTCAAGATGATTGAGAAGTGGTTCAGAAAAATAAAAATGAAAAAGAACATATACTATTTAAAGAAAATAAAATCAGCTTTCAAATAACTCTAATTGGGGGTAGGAAATGGAAGGAAAAGGGCTAAAGATATATATAAAAGGCCCACTATGAAGGACACGCAAAATGTGTTACTGTCTACACAATGACCCCCACCCCAATACCTCATATTACAATGCCCATTTATAAAATGCCCAGGAGAAATCTAGGGACAGCAAGCAGGTCAGTGATTGCCTTGAGATAAGGATCAAAATGGAATTAATGTAAACGGTATCCTGCCAAGGTGGTGATGTGTTTGAAAGTTGACTGTGCTGGCTGACAACTGGGTAAATTCACAAAAGTCAATAAATCACACTTCACATGGGTAAGCCTTATGATAGGTAATTAGCTTATTACTTTTAAAAAGTTATAAAAATACAGACCAACCACATGCCACATTATTGCTAAAACTAATGGCTATCACATGGGCACACTGCTCTGTCAAGTTCCTCTATTTAAAAAAAATACTTGGAAAAATCCAAGTATTTTTAAAAGTATTAAAAAACAAAAATGAAAATTAGCGTGGTATCTGTCAGATCAAAACCGTTAGACTGTTACTGTGAAGGGCACTAGGTTCGCACCTTCATCTCCAATCTCGTACCTTCTATGTAGCTAAATGCTATGGCAAGGTCCTTTCCTCAAGGAAAGGTTCACCCCACTCAATACATCTTTATAGACTGTTAACTAGTGGGCATTGAGAGAGTGCTCTGCCCACATCCCTCTTTATAAAGCCTCACAAGGAGGTGCTAGTGTTCTCCTCATGTTACACATAAAGCACATGGTTTTAAACGTGCCAACTCACTCAGCTCTACACAGGTAACAAGCAGTACAGGACAGTCAGTTAATGGTAGGCAGCCCAGCACTAGAATACCAGAGGCTCTAACATGTATGGCACACTTTATATATTAGGATCAGTTATGTGCTCCTTTGGTGTGAGTCCACTTAAGACAACTTATATAAAACTCAACATCAAAGTTGGGCGTAGCTAGTGATCAAATAGTTGTTCTTCAAAATCTACACTGGATCGATCGATCCCTTCACAAAGGGAGCAGGAGAATACACTAGGGCCGGAGCTGTAACCTGGGGCACGTGAACTAGCTAGTCAGGTTCCAGTTCTACTTCATAGGCTGTGTAAAGCCGTATAACTACTTCTCATATTCAGTGCTCACAACAAGATGAGCACATTTTGGTGGTGTTTTCCCCCCAGATTAGCACAAGTAATCCATTTCCATTTTAAAGGTAAGCAGTCATAGGGATGCAATTACACATTACACAGTAAGAAAGTATTTTGAGGCAGGATCCGAAACCTACAGCTTAGAATTACCAGCATGCGCTATGGTAATTCATACTCAGCTTAAAGGTAACAAGGCTGCTTATATGCAAAGTCCCAAGTAAGCCTGGCTCTTTTGGAGACTTTTTCCATTTCCTGGTCTTGGCCATTCAGAGACCATCTTGTTTTCCAAGCCTCAAAAAGAACCCAGCACTGGTGATTTACACTCAGCATCCAGTTACTTTAAGAAGATTTAGGAATTGGCTTTGGTTTGAACATGTCAGTCTTTATAATCAAGCTTACAGTTAGGCGTCCTGCTCACTGTTAGGTAAATTAACATCTGAGCTTTTTTTCCTTTTCTTTTTTGACAGTAAAGCATAGATGTTTATATTTTCTTTAGTGAGTATCTATAAAGTTCCTAAGTTATTTTCCTTACTGAGTGTCTATAGGGTTCCTAAGTTATTTCCCTTCATATCTATGGAGATAAGAGTATCTAATAGGGGGTTATAGAATCAGGCTCTTCCATAAACATTATAAAACAACGCCCAGAGTTGGGTTTGAATTAATACAAGGAGCCAGAGCACTCATTTTTCTCACAGGAAATTAGCAGCAAACAGATCCTACAAGATTTCAACTTCATGGTCATAATCAACTTAGACGATACACACAGATCAGTCTGCCTATAGACATTATCACTAACTATGAAGGAATGATGATAAAGTATTAAGACATTCGATACACTTCAATCATGTGCCCACAGATTAATCAGGGCAAGCAGTACTTAGCATTATTAAGAACGTCTGCTCTGAGTGTTATTTGTATTTGTGGATTCTGTACTTGTCATAACTATGCCGAGTAAGCATGACCATCTGTGATCCACAGGTGCCATCTAGTGATGAAATGACGACTCACCCTGAGTTTTCAACTTCAAACCAGGGGAACTAAATGTGAGCAAATAAATACACGATAAACTCTCTTTTGCTGTGAGAAATCAATTTCACAAAATAATCTGAAATAAAAATGGTCACATTCCTATCTGAGAACCCATGGCCTCAAGAAATCTCCATTCTCATTTGAGTCATAAGTTACTTCATAAACACACTGAGGTTAACAGATCCTAAATGATAACACAAGAAGGCAAGTTGTCGAAGTTGCTGAAATGTCTGATAGAAATAACCGTCATAGTTTTACAGGAGTCAGTTTAATAGCATGGAGCCAGTGCTTAAAGAATTATATTTCTTTAGATCATAAAGACTTCTTTTTTTACATATGGCATTATTAGGAGTAAAATATTAGCTGTTAGAAGTAAAAAGCAAAAACTGACTTTTTGTGAGATGAAAATGAGACAGGGAAGAAATCCAAGGCTATACAACAAGACTACTTAGATTTTTTTTTTCTAACACTTTTTTTTAACACTTCAGAATGCCAAAGGCAAGCATTCACAATACACTAAAGACCTCAGCAGCCTCTCTTTCCCCAACAGGCTTGGAGATTCAATGGTAGAAAGCAGTTCAAACTTTCTCCCACCCCCACTTTTTCCTTTGATTAGCAGAGGCAGACAGCCTGGCAGACTGTGCTCTATAAACATGGGCAGCTACAGAGGCATAAGAACACTGATAAAGAACACACAGCAGGCTTTACCCCAGGCTACCTTGGACCCAGTTGAACATGACAATGATTCAGAAAAAATCTTGCAAAAGGAGTAAGTGAAATTAAAGTCTGACCACAGGGAGGAGGCTACTGTGGGGAGGGTTGAGACCTGAAATGGATTCATAGCTGCTCAAACACAGACCTTAATGCAAAGTGCTTAAAGTGACTTTCTGAGGATTGATGACAGCCAAAGGGAAAGCCAAGTCAGGAAGCATGAAGAAGGTCTTTCTTCAGTGATACAACTGAACTGCAAACTGCATTTCTTTAACCCTGAAATATTTGAGTACCTAGTACATCCAGCTGCTGTTTCTGAGGGACTGAATGTTCTTTAGCTAAACTGACAGTACCAAAGTGGAGGAGCCTCAGAAATAGAAAATAAGCTATGGCTCACAACCATCTATTTCTCAAAGCATCATATTCAACAGGTTAACTGTTGGAGAAGGGATTTATAAAAGGTTTTCACCCTTTCAGAAACAGGAGTGAGTGGGATGATAGAAGCTTGCACATAAAGGGGGTGAGGGGGAGTCTCCAAAGACAGCTGCCCTCAATCTTTTCCATCCTTGTCTGTCTTTACCATTACTCTACTGAGGAGTTCATGGCTTTCCCCCTTGAGTCAAGTTGGTCAAGAATTGCTTTTATCAGTAGTATAGTGAACTTCCTGGAACTTCAAAATCAGGGCTCAAGAAGCTTTAGCAATTTCTATTTTCTTCCTCTTAGAACCCAACATCATGAGATAAAGGCCCACTTGCTACGGAAAGGCCTCATGGAGGATGATTGGGCATTTGCTGAGTATAACTGATGACCAAGCAGACAGAGACACTATTCTGTCAGGCATGAAGAAGCAACCTTGGATGCCTCTGTTCCATGTGATGGTAATATGTATCAAGGCACTTGTTTGGTTTCCACCCAGGGGCAAGGGACTGAGGTGCCTATTTTACATATCAAAGCAGACCTGGCCTCCAGGTTCTCCCAGCAACTCTCAGTCCCTGCCTGGCATACTCTGCCCTCCTCCTTGAGCTCTTCCCTCTATCCTTCTCTCTTCCCATGGTGACTTCCCTGGCCTAGTTCCTTGGGGCCAGTGAACTTGTCTGAGAGCAGCTTCCCAATAAGCCTGCCTATATATAATCTAATCTGGCTTGAGTTGGCTCATTTCCTCAGTGAAGAAATAACCTATCACTACATGGACTTCTGGAATGAATTCAAAGAAACAGACAGGTATGAAAAGAAGTGTGTGTCTATAGTAACTACGAATTAGAAACCAGTGTTAATCATTAGAAGACAAATTAAGAATAATTCCATCTTGGTCTTCTTCACCAACTAATAAATGTTAAATACCAATTTGAAGCTTGCATGGCTAGTGCTTTACCCAATAAGCCGTCTCTCTGGCCAGCCCAAGTTCAATCCCGGAACCCCTACAAAAAGCAAGATGCAGTGGCATGTCTATACATGCAGTGGCATGTCTATCTAGCACTTCCCATCCAGTGAGATGGGAAACAGAAAGAAGATAACTGCCTGGAAGTATGCAACATAGCAACAGAGATAGAAATAGAGACAGTCGCAAATAAAATGGAAGGCAAGAACTGATTCCTGAAAGTTGTCAGGTGTTTGTGGTGAAAATGTGTGCACTTGTGGGCAAATAAATAAATAAATATTTAAACACCGACTCCATTCCCCTTACTTTCAGAGGATCACATTTCCTTTGACCTTATTAAGATTTGCAAATTGTGTTATTTTTCTAATTTATCCAACCCTCACATTCTGGAGAAACTTTATTTGGAGAGAATTTATTACAACTTGAGCCATCCTCAGATGCTAGTAAAGAGCTGGAAGTTCAGTTCAGGTGTTACTGTATCTTTCGCTGTATAGCACACCGTATCTTCACATGCTCTCTAATGGGCCACACACCACAGTATACACACACCAGAACGAGCTGTACTTCACTCCAACGAGATGACCAAACAACGTAGACTATTGCCATTATAGGACTCATTGGTTAAGAAAGTCTATTTCTAGGGACGGAGAGGCGGCTCAGCAGTGATCAGTACTGGCTGCTTTTTCAAAGAGCTTAGGCTTTGTTCCTTGCACCTCTAGAGAGGCTCACAACCATCTAATAACTCTTGTCCCAGGAACTGATGCCCTCAACAGACACAGTACACAGACATATATGCAGGCAAAACACTCATACTCCTAAAATGGTATAAAAGTAATAACAAAAGGCCCACCTTGTCTCTGTCTCTCAGGCTCAGAATGTAAAACAACACTTTCCTGATGGAGGTAATTTCCACAACTGTAAGAATTTACGAACTGGCAGAGACAATTACAAAATAATGAAATAAGTTATACTTTATTTGCTACCTCATTTCTAGTTTAAGCTGGTAATATGTTTGCTCCACAAACAAGAGGACTCAAGTTCAAACATTTGGTGAAGTGGAACACATTTATAATTCCAGCACTAGGGAGGCAGAGATGGGCAGATCCCTGGTCAGTTAAGCTAGCTAGCCCACGTGTATGTTTCAAGCCAGCAAGAGAGCTGCTGGCACTCAAGGAAGAACACAGTGGGTTATCTGACTTCTGGATTCCACAAACGGGTGTACAGGTGCACTTACACAGAGGTTAACATGCACACAGGCAGCCTAATTCCTTAAGGACTAAATATTACTCCTTCCCTTCATGTGAATAAAATTAAAAACAAACAAACAAACAAACAGCAACTAACATATGGAAACAGCTGTACCGAGCGTGTTCTTAATTTACTATTAAATGATTCATGTTAATTGTCTCCAACTCACTTTATTTAGTTCAGTGGCTATGGCTGTCGACTTAGTATAGCTCTGCTCTAGGCACTGTGTAAATGGACCCCCAGCTATGCTGCCATCATAGAAATCTGGAACATAACAGAAAAGCATAGACCCTAAAGTCATTAGCTAGGATGTGGCGTCTCCAACTATTCAGAGCTTCAATATCTATTAATAAACTGTCAGAGTAGAAGTGCTGACAAGACAGACTTGATAACACACAAGCAAAGCTCCGGGTTTCGCTTTACTACAGGCTTTTAAAGCCTCCCACAAAACATCTTTGCCACCGACATCTAACTCTCTAGAACTGTAAGGCACCATCAACTCCTCCGTCAGTTGTTTTTGGTCATATTTTATCATTGGTAAAGACAACTAATACCTCACCTGACTCACTTAACTAGCCTTTCCTTTAAATGTACGTCGGATTATGTGTCACCCTACATGCTCATGACACATAAATAATCTCTGTAGCCATCTCTTTACTGCAACCATTCCAGATGTCTACTGAGATCAGTGGCCACCAATTTCACATAGAAGAACTCACTGGTTACTTTTGGATATTCATAACTAACAATCCCATAGACTCATTTATTCAGGCCCTATAACTTCAGGCCCTCTTCTAGTATAAGCTACTTAATAGTTTATAGTCACTGTTAAATTTCTTTCTACCTAGTCCCATCCTAGTATATTTTAGCTTTAAAAACAAAATCTTTTCCATGCCTCTTCAATAAAACATAAACAGACATGTACAAAGAGTAGCTGTACATGCCAATATGCTTAGCTGTGGTCGGCATTCTGGGACTCTTTTACAAAGTAATCCCTATAGATACAGTCTATGTACTTAAGTGACTCCTGCTAGACACAAATATTTATTAAATATAATGGAATAGAAGGGATCAAGACTGGGAAGAACCAGATCTCATTTCCAGTGTAAATTCTGGCTTAGTCAAATTATGTAAAATAACCCTGGCTTACCAAATATTAGAAAATCAGACGTGCATCCAATTCTCATAATTATGCTGTGATCATTTTATTTACTGGTTTAACAAATATTTAGAGAACTTTTAGGTGCTATGCACTTTGATTAGAAATGTAAATAAGTTACTTTACATCTGGCTGAGATGGGTACACAATTCAGTTAGGAGCCATGAGGACAATAGAAATACTATGCCCCAAGTTCCTTGGGAAAAGCTTCTCTTAGGAAGGGACATTTGTGGAGGGACTTGAATGGTGAGAAGGAACTAGTCACGTGATATTTTGGAGGAAGAGCACAAAGGCAGAAGAACACGTGCAAGGCAATTATTCACTAGTGATATTTTGAGCCAATGAGATAAATTTATTTGGTATGTAGCTGCAATCCTGTCTCTACTTACTTACAGGTTTAACATTGTGACTCTGAGAAAGTAACCAATCTTCGGATTCTTGCATTGAGCTGTACTGTACAGAGAAGAAATGTGAAATGTGTAGGCCCAACCTCTAGGAAGGAAAGGAGTGTTCTGAGCCTTCCTTCCTAGAATTAGGTTCCACTGTAGACTACTGCAGTGACACTGCACATATACCTACAGGACGCAGACTCATGAGAGAGGAAGTTCAAATTCCAGCTCTACCACTGACTGAGACAAGAGGCTTTTGGCAAACCAAACTCCGTGACCAGTTGTCAGTATCTATAAAATGGGGATATCATTTGTCTGTCTACCCAACTACATTTCCTGGGAGATTATGACTACGGTCTAAGAATGCCCAAACTTACTGTGGAGAACAAGATAGTTCATGTTGGAAACGAGGTATTTATTTTTACAACAGGAATAGATTTCTAATAATTTTGTCTAATCTATCAATTTAAGAGAGAAATCACAGGTCTCCAAATTGAATGACCTGCCTCCATATATTCTGACACAATACAGCATCTAATTTTCTAAATCTGAGTACATTTTCCACCAAACCATCCAATCCTGAAGGTTAAAAACTGAGTGACTTATAAAAAGTTAAGTACCCATGTAGATTTCTTAGGCAGAAAACTGATATAATCTGACATGAAAGTGAAGAGCCACAGTACCCTGATACTGCAATGACAGAAACACCTACTGTCTTAGAAATGTGTATCTACGAAATGATTCCCCATCTGCCTGGAGCTAGATGTCTTCCCGCCACAGCTTCTAATTATCTTTGTGTAGCACTGAGTCCATTATATTATGGGCTGAGAAATAAAAAATGTGGTTTTCTCAACTTACTGTTTTGCTTTCTGTGGTGCTAGGATTGAAGCCAGAGCCTCAAGCACAAAGGGCAAGAACTTCAATACTGAGTTATACACCAAGCCATTCTTTTCTTAATTTATAGGGTGATATACTTGTCCATATAAAACACTGAAGGCATGTAAGATAGTTTTCATGTTGGGTCATCTTTCTGTTTTCCTATTTATGATTTAAACTAGAGATGGAATGTAAGTTGAAATAGCTTGAGTGCCCATGATGCATCGCTGACTGTACAATCTGTTTAATATGCTCACATGAAGACTATAATGGAAATTATGTAATGGTTTTGACATCAGAAAGGCCTGAATTAAATCGGGACTATAAAAATAAACTAGGTTCTAAGACGAAACAAATTTCAAAAATGTACCAGCTTTGGATTGAGGGCTTCAAATTGATTATTGTCTCCCTTAGCAACTGGAAGGCCCCAATGAGGCAAGAATGTGAAAACTTTAAAAAGTTGTGTGCAAAAAACTAAGGCTGCAAAACCAAACAAAGTAAGCTCACGGAAACATGTGGTAGACCATGAAGTACAAGTTATTATTATATAACAATTAGTAGTCTACAAGGACAGCAATTCATGAGAGTACACGTAAATGCTTATTTAAAAGCTGCGATTCTTGTATACTGACTCACTGAAGTTTTAGTCTTAAAAAAGAATGTTATCCATGAAAGCTGGACCAACTACCCGCTTCTGAAAAAAGGAATTTATCTTAGCTTCAATGGGGGTGGGGGGGCATATAAAATGTTTTCCTCTTAAAAAACAGGCCTTCTTTTAGCATATGACCTTAAAGCAGGTCACCCTTCCTGTCTGGAACTTTGCTTCCTAACAATATGTCAGGCACTATATTGGATTTTCTGCACACACTGCTTAACTGGATTTGTCACACTGATAAAGTAGCAATCACTCCCATCTTACAGTTAAGGAAATGAACACACAGAAAGCAGTAAGAAACCAAGTCCCACAGTGCTCTGTCTATCTCTGAAGCGTCTTCCTCTGTCTCAAACCTTCCCCTATCCAGCACACTTTTTCTAAGACAATCATGCTCTCAATGAACACACCCATCTCTGGTTAGTTTTTGTGATACAAAGATATGACTTAGTAGTCCTCTAAGGTAAAGATGTATTTATTGAGTGTTAATTTGCTTGCATCTTTTAACTCCTTACTACAATGCTTTAAAAATGAAAAGACAATTCAGTCTAGCTATCAAAAACCCACACATCAAGGTACAGAAAATGCAGTGCTCTTAAAAAGCGGTTAAACTCATAGAAACTGCGTGAACGCGTTTCTAACCAAAGCTTCAACGAGTTCTAAACGGCATTTTGAATATATGTACAGATTTTTTTCTCTTTAGTAAATATTAAGACTCTTAGAAGTCACTGGCCCCACTGTGAATCTAAAAATAGGCGATGAAGAAGACACCCTTCCACCTGAACATTGAATTTATTCGGTTTTTCTAACAGCGATTTCTGGTGTAGCGTAATATTCTGACTGTCACCACAATCACTACTTGCCTTTTCAGACTATGCTACTTGAAACATGTTTTCATAACAGACTTAACGTTACTAGAGATTGAAATTCATCTACATTAGCGCAATAGAAGGCAGAACTACCTACGGTATCAGAGAAAGAAGAATCCGGGACCAGGAGAAGCACCGTGAGGCGTTCGACGTTCTCTTTACCAGCCTGTCCCGAGCATCCTTTCGTGTCACACACCGCGCTAGAAGTCACACAGACAGACAGACACAGACAGACACACACACACACACACACACAGACAGTCACACACACAAAATATCCTGGACTCTAACACCACTACCAGCGAGCTGAATTCCCGCAGCCACCAAACTTTGCTCAATTTATTTACGGATAATTGAACTGCCGACCACATATGAATCAGGTAGAGAATCACAGATCCAGACTCAACCCACGAAGCCCATCGGGAAGCCGCCTCCCACCCGGGATCCCAGGCGGCGCGGGGCAGCAGGGCTCGGCCTCGCTCACCTCTTCCACCTCGATCTCCTTGTAGTCGATCTCTTCGAAGTTCAGGACCTGCGACGGCGCTTCGATCATCTCACTGGCAGAAGACGAGGAGGAGGACGAGGCGGCGGAGGCTGTCGACATGATCCCCCGCGGCGCCCGGGGGGCCGCGCCCGCCCTCCGGCCCGCGCAGCGCCCTTCAGCCCGGAGCCCCGCAGCCCCGCCGCCCGGCGCTCCGTGGCGCGGGACCGACCCGGGCCACCGCCGAGTCCCGGCTTCCGCTCCTCAGCGCTTTCCGTCGCCGGGCCCCGCCCACTACACTTCCAGTTCCGGTTTGAACTCGGAACTGGGAGGGAGGAGGCGCGCCTGAGGGACCCGAGCGGGGAATTTCCCGACCCGGGGAGCGAGAGAGGGAGAAGCCGGGGTAGGGGCGGCGTGGAGGAGGACGAGCGCGGAGCCGTGGGCCCGAGGAGCAGGCTTCGCGAGACTTTTGCGAAAGGGCCTCGGCGGCAGGAGGATACCGCGAGACCGGGCGCCGTGACGTAGTAAATGTGCGCTATCGGAACTGGCGCTGAGCGAGCCCGAAGGCCGTCCGGTTGGTCCTGCGGGATCCAGCGGGAAAGATGAACTCCGTCGCTTTCTGCCTGTTTCTTTTGAGCCGCGTCGTGCCTTCCCCTGCTCTGTCCTGGGCGGCCTGCGGTCAGGCGGCCTAGGGTTTGGCTTGTGCTCTTTGGGCGCATCTTCATGTCGGGTTTCAGCCGTGAGCCCGTTACTTTTTTAAGCGGAACCCCGAGCTGGCGAGGGGGTTCGGGAGCAGCGGTTAGCGCGCGCCATCAGGGGTAGCACCGTGATGCGTGAGCGCTCACTAATGGACGTTAGCATCGTGGTGAGACACCAGTGGCGTTTTACACACTTCCTAAGGCAGTTCAGATGGCTTCACTTTGTCACGTTCTTGAGGCTGTCGTCCACAACAGCCCCGAGGGTTTGTTTTGAGAATCCGAGGACACACCAAGACGACGGATTTTTAAGAGGAGCCTGTATGCCTCAGAGCTGGAAGGAGAGTCACGCTTCATTGTCCTTAATGTTTATGTACAGCATTTTGGCGATCTTTGAAGACATTGTCTTTGAGGGACTAATATGTCTCTGAAGGATTGTTGAGTTTAAGGGAGATCATAGGGTGGTTCCTGAAGACTACCCAACAAGATTAGGATTGATACGGTAAAGCCCCATATTCCGGGGTTACTAGAGTTAAGATAACTTAATTAGAAACAAAGTTAATAGTCTAATGTCTAGGAAAGGACGAAGGGCACAGGCTTGAACCTTAGGCAAAGATCCACTGCTAGTTTAACCTAAGATACCTTTATAGGAAGGAATGTTTGTTGCCTTTGTGTCGGCAGTCTTCACAGCAAATGTTAGTTGTACTGGATTATTTATTTTAACCTGATGAGTTTATAGCAAATGTTAGTTGTACTGGGATTATTTATTTTAACCTGATGAGGAGTTTCAACTTCGAATAAGGGGCACCTTTCCCTTTTTATGGTCTCATAACTTCCTTTCCTGCCTTTAATGCTAGTGCTGTATGCTTACTAAGTACTCAGCAGTAGCATGGCAATTCAAGTTTGAGTGTCACAAGTTAGGTCAGAGAACCCCAAGATGGCAGGTATTGTCCATGTTGTATGACCAACACGATTTTAAATTTAAGCTAGGTGATGAGTTTTAGTTGATTTGACTGGAAACCAATGGAACCATTGGAGTTACATTTAGTGACCAAGGATGCGCTCTTGAGAATGTCAAGTCCTGCGCTTCCTAACGGGCTGAAAGTAGGGGAGAGAGGGGGAATCCCATTTTCACTACACGGGAGCTTTCTCATAGACCAACAACCTAGGATAATGTAAAAAAAAAAAAGTAAATTGAACATGTTTGCAAGTAGATCATTGTATTTGACAGGAAGCTACTGTGAGCTACCATTCTCACTTTTTAAGTCATAGTCACAGTGACAAAGAATAGTTTCTTCCTGCTGCACACACTTTCTAGGCAGTTTTACCCAGGGTCTTGGCCTTCAGCATCACTGTTACAACAATGATTTCTGATGTATCCTGAATACTAAATTTTTACCGAGTTTTGGACCTGTTGGGCACCTGTAGCTATCAAAAGATGGAATATAAATGCCTAAGCTCGAATATCAGAGTGGTAATTCACCATGAGGCTTATGAATGCCTGGGATGAAACTTTCTGGGTTGGCTGGGTGGGTATGGGTTGGGATTCAGGATTAAAATATTTGAATCATGCAGGCAGTGGTGGCACACGCCTTTAATCCTAGCACTTGGGAGGCAGAGACAGGTGTATTTCTGAGTTCGAGGCCAGCCTGGTCTACAGAGTGAGTTCCAGGACAGCCAGGGCTACACAGAGAAAGCCTGTCTCGTATTTGAATCTCCTGTTTCACAGGTGATGAAGTTTCTGGTGAGACTCTGATCTGGTTTATGATTTTGAGACAAAGAAAGTTAGGCCTTTGGAACTGAGAATCTGGGAATTGACAAGGCATATTTGAGAGGGCATTATTCATTTATCTGCTGTTTCTCTTATCTAGTAATAAATATTACTGAGATGAACATCATATACTTAAATCTAAAGTTAGGATATTGTTGGGCAAAAACTTTTCTGATTTTCAAATTACTTTCTCTGGGATATTTTTAGTTTGCTTGAGCTTTTAAAAAAATGTGCTAACTAATTGCTGTTAGGATGTATGTCTTTTAAAAGCACAGGTTTTAGAATTCTGTTATAATTTCCTGTTCCAATTCTGCTATAATCTCTTGAATAAATTAAACTCTCAACTTTAATGTCTCCCTAATACTAACCTCAATGGATTATGAAAAAATTTAGATGAGTGACTGATAAATAAAATTAATGAACTCTGAAATAATTATTAGTTTACTGTTTTCCTTCCTTGGGTATGATAATGGAGGAAACAGTTATCCACTGTGGCGCTGGGGGAGCTGTAGGGAGCAGGCCTGGAACACGAGTGGGTCAAGGCATGTCCAGATTCCAGAAATCTCATCCTGAGATTGGTGGGGGTGGGACTCTTTCCCATCTGCCCCAGGCCTCCATATGTCTGTGCACATAGCCCTGTGCCCCCACCTTTCCCCCACCAGAGAAGATCATGGAATCCAGTAGCCAGGTTACATTTCTTCTTTCCTTATAAGGTCATGACCAGCAGCACCTGGAATTCTTCCTTATGCAAATGAGGCACCTCCTGCACCCTGTCCCTGGCCAAGGATGTACACTTACCCCAAAGGTTTAAAAAGCCTTTGTCCCTCCCATTAAAAGACCTTCCTCCCTGAAGCCCAGAGTCTATTTTCTTCACACTGGTTGTGACCACAAGAGTCAGGTCCCTATGAGTAGGGAAACGGTGAATATTGAAGCAGGGCTGAGAAAAACAATCTACCACAGACACTAGGTCCTAGTGACCAGGAGATTCTGTTGTCACAGAAATACTTAGCTGCTGACTGGCTTGCACTTGAAAGTGGAGTCTGGCTTAGGTTGGTAAGTGGTTGAAAAAGATGCATACGGATGAGCTGGGATGAACAGTTTGGGGTGCTCGTATGTGGGGATGTGTAAGTCCCTTGTGTAGTTTGAACCTAGGCTAGCTTTGCTCAGACTACCATATTCTGGTGACGTCTGTTATCAAGGTAGGATGGAATACATGTAATATATTTCTTTGAACACTTTGTTATCTTGATTTGGAATGTGTGTTTAGACATTTAGTATATTGGCCTCTGCTTGTGATCTGGCGCCCTCAAATATTAGGTCTGGTTTTTGTCTAGTGTGAATGTGAGTGAGTGTGTGTGTGTGTGTGTGTGTGTGTGAGAGAGAGAGAAAGAGAGAGAGAGATTTCTGTTCCTATGTGCTGGCAGGTTATAAGTCAGATATTCATAACTTGGATTTCCTGTTTTGTGAATTCCCCAGGAATGTCTGTCACTTGGAGCTCTGCCCAATCACGACTTTGGAGATAATGATGTTGCATTTCCTTACTACCCTACCCTTTCACTTTCTTTCCATTACTGTTTTAATTCTACACCTGCCATCTTCAATTACTTTGTTCCTGGTTTCTTTTCTCAACCTTACTGTCCTAGTTAGCATTAACTGTCAACTCAACAGTCTGTAATCACCTAGAGAATGTCTGCATTGAGTAGCTGCCTTCATCGAATTGTCGAATGGTTGATATAGGAGAGCCCCGCCTGCTGTGGGTAGTGCCACTGCCTCGCAGTGGTCCTGAGCTGCCGAGGAAAGCTAGCTAAGTCGGAGCCAGATACCAAAGCTAGGCAGAAGCAGGATTTCTCTGTTTCCTGTTGGGATTCCTGCCCTGACTTCCCTCAATGATGCATTGTGACCTGGAAGTATAGGCTAAATAAAAACTCTGCCCTCCCCTAAATCGCTTTTGATCCAACTGTCCTATCCCAGCCACAAAAGGGAAGACTAGAACACCTGCTGATCAGGGTTTAGAGCAGTACCTGAAGTGCAGTAAACACGAAGAAAGTGAAGGCGTATAATTCCTAATAAATACTGTGTTAATTTCACATGTAAAGGTTGATTATTTTCTAGGACATCACTGGGAGAAGTATTATTTACTTAATAAGTAGATAAAATGGATGTGTGGTTAGCATACCAGTAGTTTAAAATGGTTTGCTTTTAATCTATTTGAGTTTTAAAAATGCTTCCTCTTTTAGCATCCAGTGGCCAGTTTAGGGGACTATGTCTTCCTAGTTTCCAAAGTTAAACCTTCTTTTCAAATACTAATACTATTTAGCCTGGTTTGATAGATTGCTTGCTAAAATTTCCTAGTATTGTGACATTAATTGTTGTTTTCAGAAATGCCTGGTGTTTTTACTAACACGTTAAGTTTCTGAGCCTCCCAGGCAGGTTGAGGCATCACCCTGTGGATGAACATCTCTGTTATCTTTAAAGGTGGGAAGCTACACAGATAAGAACTTGCTTTAGAAAGGAAAAGGGTCTTCATGGAAATTGTGTTCTTTGTTAAAAATGCATTGATTAAGTAAATGCCTTCTTTTCTTTTTAACATTTTTTATTGGTTATTTTATTTATTTACATTTCAAATGTTATCCCCCTTCCTGGTTTCCCCTCCACAACCCCCCTTTCCCAGCCCCCACCCCTGCTCCTATGAGGGTGCTCTCCCACCCACCTACCTAAATCCTGCCTCACTGCCCTGCCCTAGCATTCCCCTATGGTGGGGCATCAACCTTATTTCACAGGCTAATATGTCAGGTAAATGTTTTAGATGATCTTTCTTGGAAGAGATTCTGGAAGCAAGCTGGCTGTTTTCAGAGATAAATAAGGGTGTTTCATCTCCCATAGCCTCGGGGAATCACAGATTAAAACTCTCCATTTTAACCACATCATCTACCATTCATTATTTCAACAAACACCACTTCCCCCCAACCCGCCAAAGTCACACAGTCAGGGTAAGGGATTGGAGTGCTGGAGACAGAGAGGCCCACTTTGCATTCTTGTTCCTAAGCAGCCCACTTCCCACCTCTGCTTCCCCAGCACCCCACAGAGCTGCTCTCTTAGTGAGAGGCTCCACAGAGTGAGACATTCCCATTTGAGAGTCATCTCTGGGAGCCCAACATGCTCTAAGAGGGAAAGGAGCTATCTGACTGTTAATCAACTCAATTATGTAACACACTCCACACGCAATATAGGCAAAGTAACAGAGTCTTTTAATTATGCCCAGAGGCAGTCAAGTAGTTAAAGGAAATACTCTAATGGGAGAATCAGCCCTGAGCAGTGTCTTATTTCCATCTTCAGTACCTACTTCTTCTTTCACACTTGATGAGTTTAGGGAAGAAATACTAGTATCCAGATGCTTACAGAAGAATTAGAAGTGGAAGAAGAAAGTCAAGAAATGGAATTGTATCATGCATTCCTTAATGACATTACTAACCTAACGAAAGTGCAGAAGACAATCTCAATATGGATTATTAAAGCCATGCAGCTTTACATCGAACCTATGATTGAAACAGAAGCTATACTTTTGATATTTGAAGCCAGAGTAACTATGTTAACTTTAAGAATCAACACTACATGAACTCTGCTTATTCCTATCGGTATTAAAATGTTTCTTAGTGGGACTGACAGGAATCAGTAGGCATTGTAGCAATTATGCTAAATATTAAATGTCTGTCTCTAAATCTTTTAATATATAAGAGGTGGTATGTGAAGTTAGTGTCAGAAATTTTATATGACATTCGAAAATCTTAACATGCTGTTCTCTATAGAGAAGCAGAAACAGGTAACAGAACTCAACACAAAAGCTGGCCAAATCCTATCAGTGAGTTAGTATTCTTACAGACTCTCATCCTCTAAGTCTCAGGCAGTCTTTGTTTAGATGTTCTAGTTTAGTCAATGCTAACTCTTGAGGTCACATAGCAGCCAGGACAGCCATAACATTTATTTTATTAAATAAGTTGACTTATCATTTTGAAGAACAAAATTTTGCTGATTACATTTTAATCTTGGGTCTATTTTCCTTTTTCCTGAAAGAAGAAAAAATCTGGCATTAGCAACTTTGTTTTGATTTGTAATATGTTTCTTTGTATTAAAGTTTAAAACTTATTTCCAGTTGGCTCCATAGGACTTTGCTATGGACACTCTCTTTTGGCTGCAGTCTTCTGTTTTCTAATTTTAGTGGCTTAGTTCTATTGATTTGTTTAAAGAATGGTTTGGCTTTTAATTCCTTCTTGCCCAGACAACTACTGATCATATGAAGTACAGAGTCAGTACCAATCTTTTGT
This sequence comes from Mus caroli, assembly GCF_978045245.1. Taxonomy (NCBI): domain Eukaryota; kingdom Metazoa; phylum Chordata; class Mammalia; order Rodentia; family Muridae; genus Mus; species Mus caroli. The sequence goes on from NW_028227261.1 coordinate 122,595,002, forward strand.
TGAGGAATTTAAATGACATCTTTCTGCCTGCCTGCCTGCTTGCCTGCCTGTCTCTGTGTGTGCCCAGTGTGCATGCGTTGTAGCTAAAGAACAACTCTAAAGTTGATTCCTTCCATCCACCATGTGGGGCTGAGCATCAAACCCGAGTCACTGAGCTTGGTGGCAAGGCCCTCTACTTAGTGAGCCATCTTTCTAGCCCCTAAGCTGCAGAAAGGAATTCCCGTAATCTGGAGAGAGTTATAAATAACTAGGCTGCTGAAGAAAAAAAGGCTTGAAGTAAGATCTGCATATCAAGACCCCGGTAAAGGTATGGATGGACTCACTGTCCTAGAAAAGCATCGAATCAGATTAACCGGATTGCTGAAAGATATCAACTACCTTGATATACATAGGAAGATATTTCATTTTAATCCTCTCAGGTTTTTCTCAATCTCCAGACTGACTTTTTAAAGTGTCGGAGAGATAGGTTGTAGACAGTTGTAGTCTTCAACTGAGCTATCGATGGTATCTTTGGAGGTCTGTTGGCTTCCCTTAAGGCAAATGACTGATTGTAAACCTTCTGTTGTTGTTTGAAGAATGTTATGTTGAGTATGATTCTTCCCTAGGAAAAAGCATTGACTTATTTTAGGGGATAATATACTTTGAATTACTTTTAGTATTTATTATGATCATTCACTAATTTGTCAACCAAGTGTACTTGAACCTTGTAGAATAAAGTGGAGAGAAACTTTGGTTTGGGGGAAGGGATCAAAGTTGAAACAGAAGCAAAGTGAAATTTGTTAGCGATTGCAGTCTCACTAATATCTGGTGATGACTCAGGAAGGTTTAGCAAGGTGATGCTTGCTGCAATGAGTAGCTCAAATGCATTGCCATTGGCAGGCATAGGTAGCCTGGGGAGAGGAGCCTACAAATGCTAGCATCACTCATTTTGCCTTCAAAGTTTGAATCTTTTCATTTCTTGACTATTCTAATACATACACCTTTCTGGCTTCTTGATAAATGATGACTGCTTAAGGTTAGTAAGTTATTATCTTAATCAAAGTTGGATGACGTTCACAGCCTAAAGGCAAATTTAAATTTGAGATTAAATTAAGCAATTCGTAATCAATTTCAGTAAGTTCTACAAGTACATTCAGAATCCAAAAGTTTATCAGTCAATATAAGCCATCTCTATTAAAGAAAAACAATAGCATATTTTAATTGACATATGATCTTTATTAAACTAACAAAAATAGAGTTGCCTTTGGTCTTAATGAGGTTGCTTAACTAAATCTGCTGCATAGAATTGATTTCTGCCTTTTCTAAAGGACTCATTATCAACTTTAATAAGCCAGGAATTGATCCATTTTGGAAAACGAAGAATATATTATATCCTAGGTCTCCAACTTAATTTGTAGAGAAATAGATAGTATCAGAATTGAGAATTCTCCTCCACTGAAACATATTGAGCTGGTCCAAGAAATATTTCTGAAACCAGCACAATTTAGCCGCGGGACTGTAATAGGACATAGACTCAGCAGACACCTTAGCCTTGAGATGCCGTTCAATCCAAGAATGTGAAAGATTCAGCAGGCAAAACGAGAAAGACGCCTCTGCTTTGAAGCTTTGAGGTGTTTTTCTGCTTTACATTTTAATTGGCTGTTTAACTTTGTATTAAACAAAACTGTTATGGCTAAGAATTCTTTTTATTCTGATCCTTTAGAGCTAAGAAAATGACGTTTGTGACTGTATGCCTCTTACAGAGAAAAGTCCTGCATTAAAGCGACTTCATCAAAATAAACTTTAAGAAATATAATCCTGTGCAGAACTCAAGGGGGCTGCTGTGGCTGTTCTCATGTGTCTGTTTCTGAACAGCTCAGTCCTAAGTCATGTATTTATTCCTTCAGCAGGCATCATTTGCTGTATATACACAGTAATAGTTAGCATACAGTAGTCTTCTTAAATATGAGTTATTCAGCCTGGCACTAAAAAGAAGTTAGCAGTTACATTTTCTCAGATTTTCTGGTTTTACTTTAAGACATAGTCCCTGATATAATGACATGATAATTGTCATGACTTGTCTGCTCTAGGAGACAACCAAGTGTTCAACATTTATGTCTGCAGATTCTGTTTTTATTTTTACATGTTGGTTTGACTGTCTAGGCCAGTATGCTGGCCACATTTATATCAACTTGACACAAACTGTAGCCATCTGAGAGGAGGAAACCTCCATTGAGAAAATGCCTCCGTAAAATCGGTCTGTGTGCCAGAGCGAGCATGTTCTTACTTAGTGACTGATGGGGGAGACCCCAGCCTCTTGTGGTGGGTCATCCTGGACTGGTGGTTCTGGGTTCTTTAAGAAAGCAGGCTGAGCAACCCAGAGGGAGCAAGCCAGTAAGCAGCACCCCTCCATGGCCTCTGCATCAGCTCCTGTCTCCAGGTTCCTGCACTTTTTGAATTCCTGCCTTGACTTCCCTCAGTGATGGACTGTCATCCTGAAGTGTAAGCTGAAATAGACCCTTTCCTTACAAGTTGTCTTGGCCATGTTTTTTCATCACGGTATTGGAAGCCCTAACACACAGAGATATCAACTATGTATTTATGAGTGCTATCTTTGTGTTACCAAAATCCACTTTCTACCTATAACATAGGCAGGCCATTGGAATGCGTGTTCCCCAGATGATGCCTTAAGCCAGTGGCCTGCGGTATAAAAGTTTAAAGAATTCCCAAATTTTTGCTTCCCTTGCCAGAATAATTGTACAGATCTGTTATATCTCCTGGGGGTAGTCGACTTAAAAATTCCTCCTGTGTTCTCTGTCTATATTTTTCTGCAATCCATGCCTCAGGGATTGTTTCTAGGAAAAACACGTAGGAGTTTTGTGTTGTACAGATATTCCAGGTAGAAGTTTTGTATCCACACAGCTCTACCAAATCTAGACAGTGGGTAGGAATGCTGTTTCACTTTTAGGCCAAGTCCTTACATGGAGTAAGGACTCCATGAGTGAAATAATAGATTTCAGATTGTCGGTAAGTAAATGTTGGTATATTAAAGTCATGTGTACACAGTTTACATTCATGTGACTTTGGTGTTTGATTGATTGATTTTACTTTGACATCACTAAACATCCCCCAAAGGATCAGTTCTAGTTTGATGAAATATGGGATATGGTGGTACACCACTCTATTTCTGGTAGTCAGAAGACTGAAGCAGAAGGGCTGGGAGCTATAGAAGAACCTGCAGCCCAGTCTGGGACGCATAGCAAACTGGCTCAGAAAGAACTGAATGAAGTGATTTATGTGCCGTTCTTATTTGAACAAACCTTGCTGAATGACTGTAATGTCCCAGGTACTGTGTTAGCCTTTAGACACACAACAGTGGCAAAGAGTAATAATTGGTCGCTTAAAGTCTTGGCCTTTGTGGAAGTTTAAATTGAGCTGATTTTGCTGTGCCCAGATATATTTACATGGTATTCTTGCAAAGTTATGTTGTTGTTGCAACATCTTTTACAGATCTTACTGGTTGCCTTGGTTAGGTTTCTATTGCTGTGATTAAACACCATAACCAGGAAGCAGTTTGAGGAAGAAAGGATTCATTTCCATTTACAGCTTATAAGTCAGTCTGTCATGCTGGCAACTCAAGGCAGGACCTGACGCAGAGCCCGTGGAGGAGTTCTGTTCACTGGCTCTCTGCTCAGTGGCATGCTTAGCTTGCTGTTTTTTATAACCCCAGGATCTACCTGCCTGTGGTGATTCCACCCACCATGGGCCAGACCCTTCCACATTAATCATTAATAAAATGCCCAGCCGACTTGTCTACAGCATTTTCTCAATTGAAGTGACCTCTTCCCAGATGACCCAAGCTAGAGACAAGCTACAAAACACTAAGTGGCCCAGTTGTTAGGAAGAGACCCTGGAGTGTGCTTACTGTGTTTGCTCCCCTGGGTTTTGTGCTGTAAACTCAGAGTGGAAAGGCACTGTCTCTGCTATTCTTCTCTGTAATGACTGTAGCCTCATGGCACGTCTGCTATGTCCACTTCGATGGCTTTTCCCCTCTCCATCATTGTTCAAGAAGGACCTTGAGCTGTAGAATTGTGTTTTAAGTTCTGTCTTGTTACTTTTCTAATGTCTCATCAAGAACAGCATTTCTTAACATTTCATACTTGACTCAGGGGAGTTTCTTAGTATAAAATTAAGTATAAAATGCTTTAAGTACAAAATGTGTCCAAAACTAAATATTTTTTTTATTAAGAAAATAAGGGGGAGCAGGTGAGGAGGCCTAGTGGGTAGAATCACTGCCACCTAACCTCACCTGAGCTTGATCTTCCAACCCAAATGGTGGAAAGACTGACTTCTGTAAGTTGTACTATGACCTCCACCTTTGCACCATGACACGTACCTGTGTAGGCAGGTGCACACACACACACACACACACACACACACACACAATGAGTAACAATGTAAATTATTTTTATTAAGTAAAAAGAAAATAACCCGTCTGGACCAAAACCTCATTTTTTAAAGGTAAGTTACTACTATTTTTACTGCGTAAGTAGGAATAATATTACTGTTATTACTGTTTTTATTAAGCCACTTTAGTGCTTAGGTGTCAGGAGAAGCTTGCTGCCCTTCAGTGTCTTCTGACAGCAATCAAGGCAGGAAGTAGCATGTGTCTGCCATCATTTCTTTGCTGGCTGTTCAGAAGTACACATGTAAACCAGTGTGTTTACATGTTCTTAAGCCGTGTGTCATGACCCCAGCATTTCATAGTTGAATGTGGGAGCAGCAAAGCATTTAGAAAGCATGAATGATCTCTCAGTGCACAGTAATCATGATGTGGTTGAAATTCAGAAGAATAGATGAATCTAAGACAATAGTGGCAGCACTGTCCCCTTGTTGCATGTTCACTCATTTTGACTGGATTCTGAACATATCAAAGCATTGTCTTTGGATAAACTTCTTTATAGTTTTCTATCAGCAAAAATTTGAGTCTAGATTCCTATTTTTATATACGTGTATAACTGGGGTCACATAAAAATTTCTTGGGTGAAAAGAGGTTGTGAGAAGAAAAAGTTTAAGAAGCCCTGCCTGGCGTAAGCCAAGGCAAGCCCATTAGAGCCGATAGGCTTTGGCTAGAACTCTGTGGAAAGGCATTTTATTCCTGCTAGGATCAGTAGGAAATCTGTACGGTAAGGATAATCATAGTCATGTCTGGGACTACGTGGGGAGAGCTTGCTGGAGAACAAAGCACATAAAGGGAGTTTGTACACGGATAGGGACAGAGTGCAGCATCAAAGCCTGAGCACATGGGTCCAGCGCTGCTAGGCGGCCACTCTATACCCTTCTATGAGCTTTCAATTGTCTGAGGTAATTCCATTTTATTTAATTTCATGTGTTTGTATGTTTTGTCTGCTTCTATGTATGTGCACTGTGTTCGGGCCTGATGTCCACTGACTTTATAAGAGGGGATCAGATCTCCCAGAACTGATGTTGCAGGTGGTTGTGAGCCCCCATATGGTTTTGGCAACTTGACCCTAACTAACTCTTTGCAAAAGTGGCAACTGATCCTAACCAATGAGCTTCCCGTTTTCATTTGAGCCTTTTAAGGTCTAGCTGCTCTACCAATACTCTCCTGTTACGTTGTGACTCTAAAATCTTTACCACCCCCAAACTCATGCTTTGAGCACTTGTTCCTTTCAACTGGTGACACGATTGTGGGGGATTGTGGAACCTTTCAGAGGTGAGATTGAGCTTCTGAAAGTCCTTAAAGGCTTTAGCTTGGCCCCTGGTTCTACTCTGCTCTTTTTGGACTTCCATGATTTGATAACCATCCCCAGCACACTCCTGTCATGGACTCTGCCTTGCCTTGCTCACTGTGATGAACTGAGACCATCTGAGACTATGAACCAACATCACTTCACCCCCATCCCCGGGGTTGCTTCTGCCTGTATCCTGTCGGGTGTGGTATAAAATTAGCAATACAACCCCTTAATAGTTTGCTTTCTTTCATGTGAAATCAAGGTCTCCTACCTGTCTTATAGAGATTGGACTTTCCATTGTTCTCTCTCCCTCCTCAAGACTCCTATAGAAGTGGACTTCTCTTTTAAGAACCTTCAGGCTCACACATGAGGCATTTGCACTTTTCCTTGCTGTGGGGCAAAAATGTCCTATGTTGTGAATCCCCATTTAGATGAAAGCACAGCTAGGAATGTGTAAGCATTAGCTAAGTCTACAGTCATGGGGGGTAACTATTTTCTTGGGAGACAGACTCTTCATTCCATGGATATATATTGAGCTCCTGCAAACCTGTGGAACAGAGTGAGCAACACACACACACACACACACACACACACACACACACACACACACACACACACCATAACTTTGAGGACTAATATCCTTGTATATGTGTTCTGTGGAAGGCTTGATACCCCAATTCTGGGCCAGATGGCACTCAGAAGACTTGAAATCTAAAATCCATAGCCCCTAACCAGGACTGCAGCAGATCTGACTCGTGCATTCTTGTCCAAATCTTACTTTGGGAATTGCATCCCTGGTTTATACCAGTCTCCCCAGCTTGTTTCCCTTCCTTTAACACCACTCAGAAGTGTTCACATGTTCTGTCTCATCTGTCTATCTTTCTCCTGCTCCTTACCCTGTGTGTCCCTCAGCATGGTCACAGCTCAATTGGTGGCTTCTTCAGAGTGGTGATACCCATCCTTCCCATCCGAAGTGGGGCTCCTTAATATTCTCTTCAGGAACCCTGCTTTCCATCCTGTTTATAATAAACTGTTATATGTGCCTGAGCTAGTTCTTTAGTGTGCATTTACCACTTTTTTCATCATCATAAGCCCATGAAGTCAGAGACTATTTGTTCTTTTCACCACTAATTTATCAGTGTCTGGCATAATGCCTAGGACATTGTGGGGACAGATATATTTGTTGAATGAATATTTGGCTTGACCTCAGAGTCTTTAGAAGCCGTGTCAACTTGCTCAACTCCTTTCATTAGTCTCCGGCCTTTTAAGTCAAAGACCCTTTCTAGCCTCTTCTTTGGATGCCTATCCTAGGGTTGTGCTGATACATCAGTCATCATCTATTTATGTAGTAGGTTATGCTTCAAGCACCAAAGTTGGAAAGTGACTGCAGGGACCTGATGAGATAACAGGAACCAAAACAGAAACACTGCCCTTAAAACTAGAGCTTCCTAGAGCGAGAATGGAAAGGAGCCATCTCTCGTTGGTCCTCACTGGTACACCGAATCCTAAACCTGAGTGTGGACAGAAGAGGCTCCAGCCAACAGTGTAAGGGTGAGTGGTGAGACTAAGAACACATATCTGTTTGAAGTGGGACATATGCGGGTTGGTGGCAGTTATTAGTGGCTCGCTATATCTGCTTACATGCTGACTGTGTAACCTACAGAATGGCTTTGGTCACACTGATCCGGAGGTGAAAGAATCATTATAATGAACGAACTGTATAGTTTGTGAGAGTCAGCTGTTGTGAGATTCGCTGACATTCTGACCTCTAATTCTGGTTCACAGTTCAGTTTTGAATGGAGTATGAATCATTCTTGTGATACAGCATAAACTGACCCTTTTAGATTTCAAATCTTAGATTAAGAAACCAATTTTCCTCCCAATATCTTATTTTGGAGATTTTTAAACATAACTAAACTTTTTTTTTCTTTTTTTACTTCGTACACCCAGACCTCTTACCCACAATTCTTCTCACCAACATTTCACTGAGCCTGTTTTATCCCATCTCTATCCGTTTCTTATAGCCTTTATCTACCCATGACTTATAATCTGATTTTAAAACTGGGCTTTTAAGATGTTCCTCAGATGTAGCTCCAAGTTGCTTGGCTCATCAACCCTCCTGTCCCAGCCTTCTGGTGGGTACCTGCCCTTACATGTAGGTGTTCGTGTAATTATTGTGCAATTTTTTCCTATATTAGTTATCATTTTCTTAGTTCTTCAGAATTCACATCACTATCAGAAGGTCAATATTTTACATATACTTTACATGTAATAAGTGTCAAATATTTAGTCTATGTACCAAATGCTTTCACAGTATAAGTGTGCCCATCCCAGTGGATCTGCCATGCTCTTTCTTACTTACCCCTCCCATAGTCTCCAGAGCCTAGGGTGGTCCTGATTTTCATTTTGTTTGGTTCTTCCGACCAGTGTCAAGCTACTGATTTATACTAGTTGATGAACTTTGAACTAATCTTCCTTCAGCACTTACCTGTTCTTCTTCTTATTCATGCAGAAACAAAAAATCCACTTCAGAAATTGAAACTCAGAACTTAATTTGGCATAAGATAGCCAGTCTCAGCACAGCCAGTCATTTTAAGTTAGGTTGTTATATTATCTAACTCAGTTAGGATGTTAGGTTATCTAACTCAGGATGTTAGGTTATCTAACTCAGTTAGGATGTTTGGTTATCTCACTCAGTTAGGATGTTATATTATCTAACTCAGTTAGGATGTTAGCTTATCTAACTCAGTTAGGATGTTAGTTTATCTAACTCAGTTAGGATGTTAGCTTATCTAACTCAGTTAGGATGTTAGGTCATCTAACTCAGTTAGGATGTTAGGTCATCTCACTCAGTTAAGATGTTAGGTCATCTCACTCAGGATGTTAGGACATCTCACTCAGTTAGGATGTTATGTTCTTTAACTCAGTTAGGATGTTATGTTATCTAACTCAGTTAGGATGTTATGTTATCTAACTCAGTTAGGATGTTAGGTTCTCTAACTCAGTTAGGATGTTAGGTTATCTAACTCAGTTAGAATGTTAGGTCATCTAACTCAGTTAGGATGTTAGGTCATCTAACTCAGTTAGGATGTTATGTTCTCTAACTCAGGATGTTAGGTTCTCTAACTCAGTTAGGATGTTAGGTTCTCTAACTCAGTTAGGATGTTATGTTCTCTAACTCAGTTAGGATGTTATGTTCTCTAACTCAGTTAGGATGTTAGCTTATCTAACTCAGTTAGGATGTTAGGTTCTCTAACTCAGTTAGGATGTTAGGTTCTCTAACTCAGTTAGGATGTTAGGTCATCTCACTCAGTTAGGATGTTAGGTCATCTAACTCAGTTTCTCTGGTTACACCAGGTACAGAATGAAAATAGGACGGTATCTAGGGCCCGATAATAGAAACAAGGCACGATTTCCCTGATTATTACTTCTTCTGACTCCTCCAGATCATCCTTAGAAATCTTACCAGTGCTTTGAGAACCTCTCTGTATTCTTTTTTGTTTTGTTTTGTTTTCGAGACAGGGTTTCTCTGTGTAGCTCTGGCTGTCCTGGAACTCACTCTGTAGACCAGGCTGGCCTTGAACTCAGAAATCTGCTTGCCTCTGCCTCCCAAGTGCTTTGATTAAAGGCGTGCACCACCATTGCCCAGCTCTCTACGTATTATATGAATTTATTTATTTAAATATAATTTTTTCAGTCTTTTTTCTGTTTCTCTTTTATTGTAAACAGTCTCTCTCTCTCTCTCTCTCTCTCTCTCTCTCTCTCTCTCTCTCTCTCTCTCTCTCTCTCTTTCTTCTTCTCCCTCTGTCTCTCTTTCTCTCATAATATATCCTGATTACAGTTTTCTCTCCTCTACTCCTTCCAGTGTTTCCCTAGCTCCCCCAATTCAGACCCACCCCCCATTTCTTTCTCTCATTAGAAAGAGAACAGACTTCTAAGGGATGACAAAATAATAATAATAATAATAATAATAATAATAATAATAACCCTAACACATCAGAATAGGACAAAACAAACAGAAAGAAAAGATCCTAAGATAAGGCACAAGAAACAGTTATAGATGCAGAGGTCACCCATTTGCATACTCAGGAATCCTATAAGGACACTAAACTGAAAGCTGTAATATATATATATGCAAAGGGTAGAAAGTATATATGTATATATAAATAACATATAAATAAGAGTAAGAAGACTAGAATTTAAAAAGAAATAGGAGAATCCCATTGTGATACGGGGAACCTCCAAAGATGCTATCGAGTTCACTTTCTATTGGCCATCTATTGCTGGGCATGTAGCCTACCCTTTAAGTGAGTTCATATGTGTACCAGTGCAGTTGATTTAGAAAGCCTTGTCTTCTTGAGTCCTCCATTCCTTCTGGCTCTCATATCCTTTTTGCCTTCTTTTCTGAATGGCTCCCTGATCCCTGAGGGGAGGGATTTGATGGAGCCATGCCATTAGGGCCCAGTGTTCCAAGCTCTCTCACTCTCTGCACGTTATCTGGCTGTGGATCTCTGTGTTTGTTCCCATCTGCCGCAGGAGGAAGCTGCTCTGGCGATGGGTGTGCAAGGCACTGATCTTATGACCTGACCTTGTTAACACAGCCCAAGTCACCCCTCTGCACTGGCCCTGGCTCAGTACAGTTCAATGGGTTTAACTGTTGCTTTCAAAGTCTCTGTCTGAAGATGAGTAATTTTCCTGGAGTGTCTTTGGTCTCTTTTATAAATAGAACTTTGGTGGTTGAGTTTCACTTGTGTTTTAGACATGCTCAGACATGTCTGGGTCTTCTGTGTCTGCAGCTTGGCTTGTTTTTATTCTTATGACAACTTACTCTCCACTACTAACCCATTGATATGAGTCATCTGTTTAATCTAGCCCTGACTCTTCCAATAAGAAAATTATAAGTTATTTAATTGGACGAAATTCTAACTGGAAATTTCATGATTTCATGTATGCATTTCAGTATGGACTTCAATGTATTAAACATAGACATATAAAATGCCTTTGTACACTGAATTTGAAATCTTCTAAACCGTGTTATTAGGTATGGTTTTTAGAATAAGGTTGACTTGGAATTCATGGCCAATCAAAAGTTTAGCTTCACTTACGTTTGTGGTTTTATCTGAGGAATCGTGTTTATGTTTATATGTGCATAACTGATTATATTTTATCCTTATTTGAAAAAAAAAACCTCAGAAAAGTAAAAAGAACCAATAAGATAAAAATACTTAACTGTCTTAATAATATCCTAACAATAGAATTTGGGCAAGACTAAAATAAACTGAGAATATTGTCACTTTCAAAGGTTCTTTTGACTTCGGCAGCTTGTCTGCTGAAGTATACTGAAAGAAAGAAAAAAGTGCTTGTATGTAAGATGTTTCAGAAATATTCCACTCAAGACTCTGAAGTATGATGAAAGATAGAATGACATTTTGTAGCTCTTTGAAGAGAAAACCCAGTGTTTAAATGACTTATAATTTTCTTATTTCTATTTATCATAATTTGCAATGACATGTGAAATATTAACCCTGTGTAGGTTTATCCTAACCTTGGAGGCTCCTCTAGGTTTCTTGTAACCACTTTTCTATAAGAAGCTTCAAAAATGACTGGACTGTAAGAGTTGTCAGTAAATGTGTTGAATGAAGCAAAGCAATGAACTTGGGTGAGTGTTCAAAGAAAAGCTGTCCAGGAGCATGTGAGGCGAGGCAGGTATATGTTACATATTGATGGAGGTAGCCAAATGTTCTTCAAAATAATGCAATGCATTTTTTTCCTGTTGAACTAGAACACCTAAAACTATATGTAGGTTTATTTTATTTCTTGTGAAAGAGTTAATTTAGGGCTATTGTAAAGGAGTCCGATTATTTATATTTTAAACAATTGAGAGGAAAACGTGTTGAGAAATGTTGCATTAAAGTTTTGTAAAACAAACAAGCAACCAGACAAAAGCCCATAAAGTTGATGTTTTTTTTTTTCTCTAAGTAACATAAAACTAAAACATTTGTAAACATTGCCTGGACAGAAACTTTAGGGAATATATTTTAGATAAAGGAAAGAACAAATATTTATATAATAGAAAAAATCCAAATACTGAATAATACAAGTGAGGTTAAATGAATATTGTACACTTGTACTTGGAGCACTATGGAGCCTTACAAGGAATGAAGCATCAGAAAGATGTCCTCTTGTAATTAAGAAAAGCACATATGAGGGTCCTACGCCGGGGCCTAGCAAACACATAAGTGGAAGCTCACAGTCAGCTATTGGATGGATCACAGGGCCCCCAATGGAGGAGCTAGAGAAAATACCCAAGGAGCTAAAGGGATCTGCAACCCTATAGGTGAAACAACATTATGAATTAACCAGTACCCCGGCGCTCTTGACTCTAGCTGCATATGTATCAAAAGATGGCCTAGCCGGCCATCGCTGGAAAGAGAGGCCCATTGGACTTGCAAACTTTATATGCCCCAGTACAGGGGAACGCCAGGGCCAAAAAGTGGGGATGGGTGGGTAGGGGAGTGGGGGGGGGAGGGTATGGGGAACTTTTGGGATAGCATTGGAAATGTAATTGAGGAAAATATGTAATAAAAAATATTTTAAAAAATCACTAAAAAAAAAAAAGAAAGAAAAGCACATATGTATCCTGTTTTCCTGAAGTCTCAGTGTTTGTATATGCACACGTGTTTTTGCGCAAGAAAAATACAGAGAAAACTTGGGAGATACAAATCCAAATGCAACCGTGCTCCCTCCAGAAGTGAATGGACTGGGCTTCTTAGACAGGGAGGGAATCTTTACTTAATAAACTGTGCTCCCTCCAGAAGTGAATGGACTGGGCTTCTTAGACAGGGAGTCTTTACTTAATACATTTTTTTTAAAGGAAGAAAAGACACATTATATGGGAACATGGTGAGTCACTTGGCAAGCACATAGTTAATAAGTTTGCAGGAAGCTTCCAGATTTTTTTTTTTTGAGTAATCTTTTGTTAGACTATAAACTAGGTTAGGCTAAGTTGGTGATTTCTGATCTTGCAGTAGCCGTGGACTCTGTAGTTTGCATAGGGGCTCAGGTAGAATTCCTGTACGTGGAGATGATGAAAGCAAAGCGCTTGCTGAGAGGGGAGTGAGGGGGTTTCTCTGCCTTCCCTTTTCCCTCGTAATCTTCTCACAGCTCCTAGGGCTCTGAACAACACAGTTTGAAATACACTGGTCTCTTCCTGGGATGCCTTTGATTTAGTCCTTCCTGAAGGTCAGAGGAATATACCAGTTCTGTGATTTTAAAATACAGAGAATAAAGAATGCCTAGAGGTAACCCCTGAGTTCCACCTTGTCTTGCAGAAGACATTTGGATAGGAATCACTCACAGCGTGCTAGATGTTTCTGGCTGCACAATAGAGTGAGGGTGGCTTTTGGCTGGTACTTCTTAGCTTTGGAGCCCTCACCCTTTCACTCTGAAGGTTCAGGCATAGGGATCTGCACCCTCTGTGTGGCTAGACAACTAGACCTCTTGTTAAGGCAATGCCTGTAAGTCCTGTAAATCATTGCTCCACCTCTCTTAGTTATAACTAGACAAGCAGCTTTTAAAAGTAAAGTTGCTTTGTATTTAGTTTAAGAATATGCCTTTTCCAGATGCAAGCAACTGAACAAAGGACCTGCATTTTCTTCAAAAGACTTAAATATTTAATATGGAGCCTGTCAGGAGTCATTCTTTTAGGACATGAACACAATCTCATACTCACAGTTTTAGGCAAACACTCGAATTTTCAGATGATCTACCCCATTAGAACGTTTCTCGGTGCTGCATACATGTTTGACTTGTTATAATTTTTAAAGTTTTGATATATATATATATATACCAGTGTGTTTAAAACAACCGAAAAATACTACTATCCACATAAATAAAATTTCTGCCTGTCCTTTGGGTGGCTTAATTGCTCTCTCCTCTCTCTTCTTTCTCTCCTTTCTCTCCTCTTTTCTCTCCTCTCTTCTCTCCAGGAAGGGGGGTGGTGGGGGGAGACAAACCATAATGTCGAGGAAGAAAAAGAAATCTTTTTCCCCCATAAGGTGGCACTGTGGCTCTTTTAGTCTTTCAAACAACCCATGGACCCAACTGGTATTTCTCTCCTTGTCTTCCTTCCCCAACTGTTTCCAGGTGATCCTCAATCAGCCTCTCATAAAAATGAGAAATAATTTCAAAGGAAACTTGATACTTACAAGTTTGAGTTAACTTGCAAGCAACTTCAATTTCTCTGTTTAGCCTTCTTTACAAGAACCCCCCATTCCCAGCTTTGCTTTTACAATAAAGTTTTTATAGCAACTTTTGTTATGGTTTATGGCATGTTGTTTATACTCTTTGTGCTCTATATAATATGATGGTGTGCCTAGCAGTCTCTTATGAAGTAACGTACATAAGGAATCCTTGAAATGTTTCAGGAAATACGCACGAATACCAGCTTTAGATAATCCAGTTTTGTGGTGTTCGAATTTTCTCTTTTCTAGCCAACCTTTATATTTAAGTTGATCTGTATCTCCTTGTTATCTTTCTATAGGTAAAAATTGAAGAGCTTACCTTCATTTATTTTTGAGTAGCATTTATGACATATCCATGTGTGTGTACATTTATATATATTTATATAAAAAGTATTCATTGGCTTACTCTAGGGTTTTTTTTTTAATGCTCGTATTTGAAAGTAAATGTTTATATAAATTTGCTGTTTTCTGTATCAAGGTTCAGAGCGAGCTGAGTTCCAGTCCGCTGGCAGACCACAGGCCTACATGGATCTCTTAATGGTGGCAGCAGGCGCTGGGGACAAAGCGACAAGGCGGGTCTGGTGGCTCCTGCTCTGGTGCAGAGGTGGTCTCCAGAGCCAGGGGCCTGAGCCTTTAGCCAGCTTGGCACAGTAAGCGGTCATTCTGGCTGCTGCTTGCTGGGTGGCCTGCGGAGCGAAGCCGTGGGGGGACTGAGGGGGGCAGGGTTTTGGTGTAGGAAGAAGCCTTACGAGTCTGTTGGCCATTATAACCATCAGGGGGAGGAAAAGGAGGAAGGAAGGGAGAGGCTGGAGAGACAAAACCAGAGAGTCAGTTATCAATAGTAAAAACCAGGTAATCGACAGGGCAGCGGCTAGCAGTGGAAAGAACGGACGATGCGGAGGAGAAACCACGCGCCAGAAGCTGCTGGGTCACTGGCCGCCCGCCGCGCGCGGGACTCTGCCGCAGCTTCGGAGGGGCTGCCAGGACAGGGGCATTCGCTGGCTGTGGAATTTCTGGGTCACAGAGCACTGGCAGAGGTGGCCCGAAGATTGGCGCCGGTGGGCCGAGCCAGAGTCCGGGAGCGTACCTTCAGCCCAGCGGACTGAGGCTGGGGGCTGCCGGCTGGTGCTCAGCTAGCCCCAGATCCCGGGGAGCAGGCGTCCTGCAACAAAGTCTGCAGCTCAGACACTTTCAGGGATCATCCCTGCCAGGGTGCCAGCTGAGACCCGAGCCCAGAGGGGTTTACCAACCTCACACTAACTTCCATAAATATGCACAAGTGCATCAGAGGAGTGTGTGCCTCCCAGGAGGTAAACACAAAGCAATCTCAGGAAAGAACAGTGCCCAGTCTATACCATAAATCGATGCTTTCTTAGTGATAAGCACCCCGTTCAGTGAATAGCTCCTGCCAACCCTCAGTGAGTATTTAATGATTATTAATTGTCGAGACACCTTTCACCCGAAAACGGCCTGTCTGAATTGTCTTTCTTCGCCGAGAAGTGCGAATTAAAGTTTCTTTGTTAGGGAGAACAAAGAGAAATCCCAACTATTTTAAGGAGGCTTTAGCGTTCGACTTGGCAAACCAGGTTTTTCCCCCCTAGAGATCAACGCTCTTTGACTCGCCCCCTCTCTGTCACAGCCTCGACAGAGTCGTCTGTGGGACTAGGCTGGTGTTCGTGGGCTGGATCCCTTCTACAGATTAGCAATTTAGCGTTAAGAAGTTTAGAAGCCCTTTAATTCAGTCTTGTACTTTGACATGGGAGGTAATTGAGATCTGGAGAAGTTAAGGCCATCTCGCAAATTTGTGCCAAGCCAGGAAGGGTCTCCAGGTCTGGGCTCCTTGGAGAAGGCACTCACTGTTCCTTAGTGCCTAGATTTAAGCTCATCTACTCTTGGGAGCCCAGTACAACTTCCCTTCTTCAAAGTTTGTCAAGAAGGGAATAGCTTCCTCCTTTTTATTAGAAAAAAAAAAAAAGATTTTCTCTTGCTGTCAGCTTCATTCTGACATAGATCAGGAGTGGAAAAGTGTGTGCTATGGAATAGAGTCATTAGTAAATCCATCTCGTTTTTTGTTTCATTTGACAGCAACACATTAAATTAATCCCTGTCCAAAAGAATCACATTAAGGGAGCTGTCAATGCTAATCCCCAGCTCATTGTTGCTACCTAGCTCCGGGTTGACTTTAATAGGTCGCTCTGACATTTGTTTCTTCCAAAAGACAAGAGACATGTCGGTGACTTCATCCAGACCCGAGAACGTTCCCTTCAGAACTTAGAGGCAGCTCAAGTTTTGCAGACCCGGGATTCTTTGGGCTTCTAGCTGTAGGGTTCCAGCTGTTGTTGGAAACGTTGATTCTCATCTAGCCCTTTGAGTGAAGATGCTTATAACGATGAAAAGGAGTGTAGAATCTTCTATGAGGAAAACAAAACAAAACAGCATCCCACTGAAAAAATAAAAATAGGATGTTATTATTATTTGTGTACTTCCCAATCTTAGCTACCACAATTCTCTAGAAATAGACTTGGTTGTGCAGGAGCTAGAGTTAAGATAAATTAGAAAAAAAAAAAAAAAAGAAGGACCAGAAGCAGGGCTGAGAAAACTTGAAAAAAATATATCAGTTAAGGCTCTGCAGAGGGTTCGGAGAAAGGAAAACATCTTGGCCAGTCTTGGCAGGGATTCAGATAGTTCTCACTATAGGCAGCGCAGACGTTAGAGAAAATACATTATGCCAATATGAAAACAGCCCTTTAGACGACATTCATAAACTATGACTATAAAATGTCCATGCTCTCTTTCCTCTTGCCCCCAACCCCACACAGGAATGTGGGTTTCCCTGCTTTGTGCGGATGACACGTAAGGAGTCCAGAACTCAGGGTTATATATGAGCCTTTGTTTGGGCAACTAAGAAAAAGCAGAGGGCTGATTCAACCTTAAGTCGTTTAACCTGTTTTTTAAAATAGGCTTCCCATTTTGAGTTTTATAGATATTTGGAAAGATTTTTCGAGAACAGAATGGGAACTAAATATTGAGAAATGACCATTCCTTATTTAACAGGCTCATAGTCAATGATTAGTGTACAGATGCTAGAAAAAGTGGTTGCATGTGTATTATTTTTCTTTATTCTAGTTGAACCGTGCTTTTTCATATTGCAGGGTGACATTCCATTTTAAATCATTTTATCATGTACAAACTCACATTTGCCTGATCCCTCATCCCTGGAGAAAAAAAAAATCTGTATTTTTAAGTTATTGCAGTTGTGCCTCTTTTTATGGTTTTAGGCATTTTAGTTTTACTACATTATTGTATATTATTGTCTTATTATTTCATATTATTATAGTTTCAGTTTCCATTTGCTTCTTGTCAGGGGTCCGGGGCACAGTATCTTTCATTGTATATGTATTAGGTTCAAACTTGAAGAAACTATAATGCAAGACAGATTGACGAGAGCAAAGCATGAGTGTTTATTTGATATAATTATAAGTGACATAGGAAATAGAGAGCTGAAGAAAACAGTCTAGTTTGATAGGTTGTTTTGTTTTGTTTTGTTTCTGTTTTATTTTTTAAGGATGGGTCTCACGTCACAGCTTGTGATTTTTCTGCTTCAGTTCCCCATGTGCTCTTACTATGCTCCGTTTAATTTGAATTTTTTAAAGATAGGAAGTTCAAGGAAGAGTGTTCATTTGTGGGGAGATATGATAGGACAAATGGAATGTGAGGCGGAGACAATAAACTGGAGAGCAGACCAAGATCTGTTTGCATCTCTCTCGTCTTCGGAGAGGTGGATTTTTTTCCTCTGAGTACAGGAAGGGCACCCCATGTGTGACTCTTAAGACCTGTGTCAAGGAATGCTGGGAAGTCCTTCCTAGGCTTTATCACCTGTACTGGGAAAGGAAGGTAGGGGAGAGTTAAAGAAAGTTTTCTGTTTGTAGGAAAGCTTGAGAAAAACAGAACCAAAAACACACTGTCAACTTAAAATATACCCAGGCTCTGTATTTTGTGATAGCAAGTCCTGAACCCTATCTGGAAATTTCTACCTTTGAAGTAACAATTGTGTCTTTAAAAGACATGGTTTGTCTATGTAGCTTAGGCTGGCCTCAAACTCACAATCTTCCAGTCTCAGTGTTCAGAGTTCTAGCAGGATAGGCGTGTACCACCATGCTCAGCTTAAAGTCAAGCTTTTACAATCTCCACAAAACACATTTTTAAAAATCTGTTGAAAAATTTTCTATTTATTTTAATGATCAAACAGATGAGTTTTATTCAGAAAATGGGCCAAAGGTTTTGTAGTCCTAACGAAAAGGCTTAATAAGACCAGTAAACAAAGAGAAAAAAGGAAGAAAAAAAAAGAAGAAGAAAAAAGAAAAAAGAAAAAAAGAAAAAGAACTGTGCATGTCCTCAGACTCTGACAACTGTCACGAGTCTATAACATAAGAATTTAGGTTGTCTGGTGCCAGTGAACTTAAACCCAGCGGACATTTAGAACTTGGTGGGTTAGTGTGGGTATAAATGGAAAGTTAAAGCTCCAGGGACTCCAAACAGTGCAGAGTATGTATGTATGTATGTATATATACATGTGAGTATGTGTGCAGTCGTTTACATGCACATGTGGGTACCTCTATATGAAGACAAAAGGTTAATGTCTGGTATATACTACTTCCAATTTTGGGCTTTGGACTGAACCTGGATCTAACCAGATATAGCTAGTCTTGGCCTCCTGGCAAGCCCCAGGTACCCCATGTCTGTCTTCTTGGCACATGCTATAGTGCTGGCTCTTTACATGGGTGTTGGGGATCCAGACTCAAATCCTCATACATAATTCTCTACTGTTTGAGCCATCTTCCCACACTTATACTTTTCCCCCTCTGATTTCAAATCCATTGGAAAGACCGTACCTGACAACTGTGGCTCATTTTCACACTCAAATTATATCTGTGTAACTTTGATAGAAGCCCCCAGGCCGGTGTGCTTCTTGTGCTTGCCTGGATACTAAAGTTGCTGAAGGCATTAATAAATGGTAAAACCCTTTCGGGGATGGGAGCACTGGGTGTACGGGGAGATAAGAAACCAGAAGCCTGGGCTCCACCAATAATTAATAGTGTCTCATGAGGTGGTCTACTGTTTTTGGATTTCAAATCATTTGTTCAGTTTTTTTGCTGGAGTGAATTCCAGACAAAAAAGTACAGTCTTTAATTTGATACTTAGTCACTTCAATGTCTTGTGCTGAGCCAGTTAAGATGGCATAGTCTTGTGAAAACACATGCATTCATAATCAGTCAGATAACAATGCTCCCCAGGCTTCCTGAGTGGGAAAGCAAGAGATCATGGATTCAGATATGTGGCTTCAAAGTCACAGCGCATCTGAGAAGTCCTGCTCTTCATTTTTACTCTTTATTCTTAGGATTGAAAGGAACACAGCGCTGTGAACATTTCTAATTAAATACATAATAAAACGAAGCCCAGCACCCACAAGGTAAGGGTTTAGGAGGAAAGAGTTCTTATTTTCTTATGGAACGGGCTAAACTGACAGATGTTTTTATACAGTGACAGTGTAAGTGGAGTATGCCTTTAATCAAGGCTTAATTGCTAATTACTGGGTTGCCTCTTGTGCTTATGCTCCATCTACCATTACCTGCTTGGGTTAGAGTAGTCAGAGACCATGGAGAAACTGGGGAGAAGTCACACTGTACTGAGCATAGTCATTCCTTCTGGGGCATTCTTCCCACATCTGAAACACGCCTCCCCACTGGCACCTGCACCAGGTTTGTTTCCTTTTCAACAGTTCAAAGCTCGGAACCTTTGCATTTCTGAACACTCCCATTTCACTTTAGAGTTTGCTTTGCTAACACTACTGAATGCAGTTACTTAGACCACTGGGCCATCATTCCTTTCCTCTGAAGAGAGCCTCTGTCTTGCAGTGTCATTAGAGGCTGCAGCATCCTCTTCCTGACGTGCTGTGGTGTTTTGACAGTGGTGAGTTCAGCCTGGCCTCCTTACCCTTGATGCGGCTGTTGGGGGCTTGCTTTCTAAAATTCAAGTCTGCTTTCCCCTCTCCTCTGCTTGAACATCTCCATCAGCTTAAAAGAAAAAGCGAACCTCTGAGCAGATAGTAAAGTTTATGTTGTCCTTTGTCCCTGGCTACTCTCTAGCTTTATCAGTTGCTTTCTGGCCATAGATCTTTTATATGGGGGTATGTATGTATGTATGTATGTATGTATGTATGTATGTATGTATATGGAGTATTTTGCTCCAAGCATATCCATGAATGTGACAATCTGTGTGCTTGGAGAGCCTCTTCCCTTACGTTTTCATTTCATTACTAAGATTTACTGTACTGATGGGAAATGCCTTCCTCCTTATCACCATACCATCTTTCAACATGATCTTATCTTTGGACTAGGGATAAATCCAGTCAGATTCTCTTTCCAAGAGACTGATAGAGAGACTGTCAGGATGAGCTAACTGGCTGTGGATGTTAAGGTCTTAAGGTTTTCAGCTCTGGACTGTAGGACAGGGCGAGAAAATGGAGCAGACTTCAGGAGAAAGCAAATGCAAGAGATCATCCGGTTGGTGGGCACAGGAACCAAGTGGCCTTCTCTCTGGTTTCTGTTACTTTACAGGTCCCGTTTCTCTCATAAGACTGCAGTTGCTTGTTAGAACATGTTACCTCTTTATGCTAATATTTTTAAATCTCACTCCCCTGAATGAGTTTTTGCTCTTTGTTGCTAAATTCTTCCTTATTGAGAGTCACTTATTGGCTGCAATGTAATTATTTGTATGTGTGTGTGTTTGTGTGTGTGTTGTGTGTATGTGTGGTGTGTGTGTGGTGTGTTTTTCGTGTGTGTGTGTGTGTGTATGTGTGCCACTGAATACATGTGGGGATCAGAGAATGACTTGTGGGAGTTAGGGCTCTCCTTCGACCCCATGGCTCCTGGGGATTGGACTCAGGGACGTCAGGCTTAGCAGCAGCTCCATCTTGCTGATTCATCTTGCCAGGCTCCAAATTATTTATATAGGTATTTATGTCTATTTTTCCCAAGTAGACAGTAAAACCCTTGAATTTCGGGTCATTTAAAAACTTTATGTCAAGATTCTGTACTATTGTGTCAGCTATGGTCAATTGACATAGATATATGATCACAAACCCCATTTTCAATGCCCCAATTTTAAACAAAGGACTCAAGTTCTGGGCAGGGTTGCTTTAATAGCAGACAGCAAAGGATGGGGTTTTTCTCCCTGTAATTTTTATTTAAGATTTTTCAAGAACCAATCCTTTGAGGTACAGAAAAAGCTATTTTACAAAAGTTTGCCAGTCCTGGATCTCATGGGGTGGTATTTTCAGAGTCCTCTGATGTCTCTGAAATTTATAACATGCTTTTGTTTAGAGCCCAGGCTTCATGACTGGGAAATTGCTGCTTGCAAAGCATCCGTTTCCTCGCAAACATCTTTAGGTAGGTGCTGATAGCCTAGGAACAGCACACTATCCTAGCCGACTCGAGAAGCATCTGCCTTCTGGTGCTAGTATCCACAGTGGGATGCTTTGCTCTGAGAATAATTGTGTTATTCTTTAAATATTGTCTCTAATAATCCACTGCCTTGGATACTTTCTGTGTTGGCATTTCTGATCGAATGACACTTAACAAACATTCAATAAAGACTTCTTTTCTGCGGTAGGTATTAAAGAGGATGTTGTCATATCATAGCTGAGACCTCACTATAGGAAAATCGAAGGGACAGATCACTGCTATTATCTCTCCTCCAATTAATTCTACTTTCCAAAAATACTTCGGTCATTAGACTCTTAGTCTCTTTTAATCCTGAACTGTTCGCTCTCATTCTTTCTCCTCTCTCCGTGTATTACATTACTGAACCTCCTCATATCTAGCTACGACAAACCAGGGCAGAGAGACTATTATTTTGAAATTGCCATCCTCACTGCCTGGCATTTATGTGGACAGTTACCTTAGAGAACATTAGTTTCTCCCAAACCAAAGCCTGTTTTAGGCAAAACTTCCAGAAGAATCATTAGATAGGGAATACAACTTCCCCACTACCTCTGGGAAAAGGATCAGAGTTAGAGGCTATCTTTGTTTAAAGCCTTAATATATTCAACTGTGGTTTGAGGTGATGCTCTCTTAATGTTAAATGTAATTATAATATGGTAGAACGAACAGTCCATGCATGTTGCTGGAGAGACAAATGTGAGTCACTTAACCGATTCCAGGCTCACTGTAAAGTTTATTTCTCCCTTGTGAAAATGTTGTCAGTTCTAGTAAAACATACCCATATGACCCTGGGGAGACTTTATGAGCATAAATACAGGTTAAATAGTCAGAATGCCGGTGCTTTAAAACATAAGTGGGTATCAAGGCTTGGAAACAAAAAGATCTTCCTAGTTCCAAAGGCAGCCAGTTGTGTGGCAAACACTATGATAATAGTTCCTTTATTCAGAGGTGTGCTATAGAAAACACCACATTGTCTCGGAGCAGAAGGAGTTGCGTACAACTGTCCCCATAATCCATAATTGAAAGAATCAGAAACAAAGCAGATATTTTCCTCTGTGATTGCTTTCACAATTTTCTATTCTCTGCAGAATCATTTTTTTTTTTTGTTTCTTTCATTTTGTTTCTTTTGGCTCATTGTAAAAATCAGGCAACTACAATATGATTAATTTTTAAGTTGACAATTTGTATGGCTACTGAGATACACAGAAACTCTATTTTTCAAAATTGTGAATGATGTTTATGTAATCAATTTACTTTTAACATAATAGTATTGATTGCAACATGTGCTTCATAAGCGATGTGTGCATGACTCAGTTTTGTAAGTTTTGTGGAGATCGGAGTGTAGCTCAGTCGCACTGCACTTGTCCAGTATGCCCAAGACCTTGACTTTGATGTCTACCATTGTTTATAAAAAGCATTGAGATTAATTTATAGATGGTCATACATATAGTAGCATGGCAATTGAATTAGAAAAACTTTTGTGTGGTGAGAAAGAGATGAGACATTAAAGTGATTCTCCTTTGATGTATTTAATCTTTAAACATTTCTGTCATCTTCCAGAAGCTATTTCTGGCTTTACATACTATAAAATATTTAGCAGTGAACTCAGTGAAGGTGTTATTACTTCTCAGATTCAATATTGTCACTCTGTAGCACCACGTTGTGACAGAGAACTCCTGCAGCTCTATTCCTTCTTCTCCAACCCGAAGAGTTAATATTTGCCAAGAAGCGACTGCTCCCTAGGCTTGGGAGAGAACACATCTAGCTTCGTGGAGAATCTTGACTTAATAGAGCAGGGGGCCTTAGGAAGATTTAAGAAGTGTCTTCTCTTTCTACTTTTGCCCCTTTCTTTCCTGACCCTAAGACTAGAAGGCAGGAGACTGGGAGCAAGTAACAAAGAGCAGGAGATGG
Organism: Mus caroli; assembly: GCF_978045245.1. Taxonomy (NCBI): domain Eukaryota; kingdom Metazoa; phylum Chordata; class Mammalia; order Rodentia; family Muridae; genus Mus; species Mus caroli. The sequence goes on from NW_028227261.1 coordinate 122,618,393, forward strand.
TGAGTCCTGCAGAGAGCTTCTCACGCATTCCCAGCAAGAAGAGACAGCATTAACAGCTTGCCACGTGCTTGTTAACGTGTGCTCTACGTATGCTGAAAATAGATCAGATTGTGTTATTTTATCCTAAGCTGATGGCATTTTGTAAGATTTTTAAGCTTTATTTATAAAGCACCCAAATATTTGTTCCCACATATTTTCCATGAATTTTCACAAACCCCTATGTTTCCTATGATCTCAGAGGCCAAATTCATTCTCCCTTTTAAAGAAGAGAACAACTAAGTGATTTTTATCAGAGTTAGAATGGCCATATACTTTGTTGTTTAAAGCTAGATATATCAGAATATTTATAATCACCCACAACATGAGATATAAAATGAGAAACTAGACGTTATGACCACCGTGACTATAAAAAGTAGAAATTGAGATTACCAGACAGTTGAGGCATCAACATTAATTTACTTGCTTTGTTATAGTCTTCTACCATTTTCACACAGGAAAATGTTAAATTGGCTATTCTATTAATAGCCACCTCTTTAAAAGATTTATTTTAGTTTTAGTTATCCATGTGAATATGTCTCCATGGGGCATGGGCTTGTGAGGGGTCATGGAGGCCAGAAGAGGATGTTAGATCTTCTGGCATTGTAGTTACAGGCAGTGTGAGCTGCCTGACATTGTACTGGGACCTGAACTTGGGTTCTCTGGAAGATCAGTGTCTTAACTGTTAACCATCTCTCCAGCCTCACTGGCTAAATTCAGAGAGAGAGAGAGAGAGAGAGAGAGAGAGAGAGAGAGAGAGAGAGAGAGAGAGAGAGAGAGAGAGAGAGGTAATTTTAAGTGTATGAGTATTTGCCTGCATTTACATATGTATATGTATATACCAATTGAGTGTCTGGTGTCCGAAGAAGTCAGAAGATAGAGTCAGAGGCTCTGGAACTGGAGTTACAGGAGGTCGTGAGTCACCATATGGGTGCTGGGAATTGAACCCAGGTCCTCTAGAAGATCAGCGAGTGATCTCACTGAGCTACCTCTCCAGCTCGAATAGCTACCATTTTAAAATGATGATGTATTAGATATTCACAGCACTGTATTTTTTGGAACACGATTAACCCTTAGGCTGCCCCTTTGTGATTGTAGACTTACTACTTTTAAAGATAAGAAAATGGGAACCAAAGAGGTAGTATTTCTATTCTATGATCACAGAATTAGTAAAACAGCTGGGATTTGAACCTGAGTACTTCTGCTTTAGTGTCCAAGACTAACCAGCTACCTTAGCGTGCTTTTTATATCTCTGGCATTGATGATGTCCTGGCTAGTTTTATGCCCACATGATGCCAGCGAGAGTCATTTGTGATAACACCTCCATAAGCTTGAGCCTAAGGTGCATTTCCATTGATGGTTATTCATGTGGGAGGACCAGACTCACTGTGAATGGTGCCGCCCCTGGGCTGGTAATCCCGGGTCCAGTAGGAAAGCAGGCTGAGCAGGACACGGGGAACAAGCCAGTAAGCAGTGGCCTCCGCTTCTGTTCTTGTCTCCTGTGGTTCTTGCCTTGTTTGAGTTCTTGCCTGGACTTCCCTCAGTGATGAGCTGTTATCTGAAAGTATAAGCAAAAGCAAACCCTTTCCTCCTCACGTTGTTTTTGGTTACGATGCTTTATCACAGCACTAAAAACCCTGGCTAAGACAGATGGTCCTTGAGTCAGCTCCCAAATGGTAGCGATCTCTGAAGGACTGTGCAAATCTCAAAGGTTTGCAATGAGGTTGCAAAGTAAATGACAAATCATGTGGTATCAGAGATCAGAAGCAAAAGGCACTACAATGATGGCCAACCCCAGTGTTCTTTCCATTTGTGTGTCTTATATATGGAACTACGTAAGTCGGGATAACGATCAAGTGGTGAGTGGAGGTGAACACATGGGTGTAGCAGTAGCCTCTACCTGAGGTGAGGAGCAGGCTAGGAGACACCATTTGCTGAACACAGATCCAACCAGCTAATGATCTACACATAATCTTGGCTCCAGTTTTTTTTTAAAGTAAAATAATTCATCATATGTAAAGAAAATGAAAGGATGGAAGGAGCTCGGGCTCTCAGGGAAGGAGGGTTTAGGATTAGTACCCTGAGGCTAGGCATAGGTTTTCAATCCTGGCTACTGCTGAACTGCTGGAGATCTCAGCAGAAGTCCACTAGGGCAGGGCTATCCTGAGGAATCACCGAATGCCCCTTGATGGCCAGCAGCTGTCTGATGTTTGGGGAATTATGAGACTAAAAATCTCGTGAGACACGTTCTGTGTAATGTGAGTTGTGTTGTTATTTTAGATAGTTTTTCATCCTTAACTTAGTGCATGCATGTCTGTGTGTGTGTCCATATGTGGCAGTCACAGGGCAGCTGGCTGGAATTGGTTAACTCCCTTCACAGTGTGGGTCTGGGAAGGCTGCTGTTAGGATTGGCAGCCGTTTTGGTGGATTCTGCATCCTTTTCAGCATTACACCTAGGTTTGTCTTTAAGGATACGAGAGGACACTCTTTACTGATAATATACTTACTTATTGGATCCCAGATGTATTCTCTTCATTAAACCTGTCCACCCTGACGATGATGGCTAACTTTATCTGTAACTAAATAATGGTACTATGAGGGGCTGATATGAAGGGAATAATTCCAGCCTTCAACGTATGAAGGTAGAAACATTTGGCAAACCAAGGAAATGATAAGTAAATTGAGACAACTCAAATCATGGCCAGTAGCTGGAGAGATTTCTTACTTAAATTCACAGTGGTAACTAAAAAGTACTTTTCAGTATATATTTTATCTTATCATATTTTTTATTATTATGTGTTTTGGATTAAAATAATAGAATCAAAAATATAATGAATTTATAAAACTAATGTCCTATAATTTTAGATTAAGTGCAAAATGTGTTATTTTTTTCCATAAGTATTAATTTATTTTAAATTTGAAATAACCTAATTTCATTGCCTCTTTACCTGGGTGATCTCTCATGCCTTTGCTCAAGGTTGCTTGGTTTCATTAATAGAATTGGAATTCAGCTTCCTTTTCCTCCAGCCTGAGTTTCTTTTAATAATTTTGTATTTTCTTAAACATTAAGATTGCATAGGTACTTTCACTATAACAAGTTTAGCTCATATAACAGTATAACCAATGCTTAATGATAAAGGCACAGATTTAATAAAAAAGATGTTTATTTCTAATGAAATAGCATATTTGCGTGAAGCATACAAAAAGTACCAAGCTGCAAAAATAGTTCTAAGTCCTTACCTTGTTTCACATCTGTGGAATTTTTGGTAGGTCAGTTTACCTCAATGACAGTCCTTTCAAATACATATCAGGGAAAATACTGTGTCTTCTGAAGCAGGGGAAGGGTTGGGCTTTTTTGATTGTTTGTTTTCATCAACAATTAGTAGTTGGAGGTCCCTCTTTGCTGGCATGCTGTCTCATTTTTGTGAGAAGCAAATGACTTACGTCCTCACGGTGGTGGCATGAAGCACAGCACCTTTAAGTACGATATTTTCTCTTTCTAGTTTTGGTGGTAATTCTAATCTTCTAGATACACAGTGAATTGATTTTCTGTGTTTTCCAGTCATGACAAAGTTTTGGTTGGAAATAAATTACATTATAAAAAGACAACCTTTCTAAAAAACACTTACACATTTACCTCAAAGTCCTGCCTCATCCCAGTAGCCAGTTGCTTTTAATTTTTTAACCCATTTTATTTGCTGGCATTACAGAGGAGCCAAAATAAAGGGCGTGGACACAGAGGGTAAGTTGGGTAAATTGTGCATGTAACTGCACAGCTAGTTACCGTGTTGTGTATTTACTTTTCTTAGACACGAGGAAGACAGATATTCACTTCAGGTTAGAGAAACAAGTGTGAAGGAAGAAGGAGAACTGTCTATTTTTGGAATAATATTTTCCATAGATTAAATGTTTAATATATACTTCTAGAGTAGTGCATCTCTCCATCAGCATATGCAAGATATAGCCACGAACACAAATAGTCGGTGCTTTTTAAAATTGCGCTTAAATCTGTTTGGCAAAAGTTTGTTTGCTGTATTCCATTTGCAGTACCTGACCTATGAAACAAACCCAGTGTCTGTCTTTTGTTAGTTTTTGGAAGTTTTAATCTTACAAGTAAGCCAAAGAAGCTACTTTTAAATGGAAATATTCCTTGAAATTAGTATTGACACGTGTTTTGCGGTTCTCATTACATTTTCCTTTTAACCATTAGAGGGCACATTAGTTCAAGAGAAATTCCACACGAAGCAGAGTAATAAGACAGGAATAAGCTCAGAAGAGGTAGATTTTTTTTTATTTTTACTTTTTAAATCTAGTGAAGCTTATTTTCGTTCATTTCGTTGTCATTTGCACTATAAGTTATCAGAATTTCCGTAACCCAAAAATGAGTCCTAAGTGTATACAGTCTCATGTAAAAAAAAAAAAAAAAAAAAACAACAAAACAGCTTTTCAGTGTTTGGTGGCAGCTGCTGTCCTGGGTGGAGAGCTGTGCTGGCCTGGTCGAATTTGACCAGAGGTTGACAGTGATGTGGCAAAGGAGGACACAATAAATCACAGCATTTGAAGAACATCCCGAGTTCAAAGGTGAGCATGATTAGGTTATCATGAAGCAACGGAATGCGGATCCTCAGGCTTATAGTCAGTAAAAAGAACAAAAAAAACTCGGCATCTACGTGTGAATGGACAAGCTCAGCAAGCAGACTGAGGCTGCAAGTATTTATAACCTTTAAAATTTGGTACAAATTATGGAGAGAACAATAGGTGGCCCCAGAGTGAGCACAGCCTTTATTTCACTAGCAAGCCTTGACTGAGGTCATAAACCGTGAGAGGGCGGGCAGGCAGCTCAAGTGGCTTATGAATGACGGCCCCGTCTCGGAATGACTTCATTTGTCTCCAATCTGCAGCCAACTATTATTATTTCCCATGCTCAATCCTTCGCTCTAACGGCTGCAGGTTGTTAATCTGTAAAAGCTGAAATGGATACTAGCTAGTATTCAACAATAGTACTTTCACGATGTCAAGTTAAAGGAAACCTTCCAATGATTAATTCACTAATTTATTTAATAAAATTTATTGAGCACCCACTAAGTTTCACATTCCAAACTGGGTACTAGGGAATGAAGACAAATATATTATTCTTGGCTTGAGAATACACTTTTTATTGCCGTGTGATTTATAGAGGGATAAATCAGCAAATAACAGTAGTATACAATAACTTTATATATTAGTGGAGAACAGGAAAGAGATTTATCAAACCTATTAGAAAAATATCTCACATATTTCTAAGGGAACTGAGGGACTAGGCAATGGATTATTATATACTATCTTGTGGTTGCAACTGCAAAACTGCTCTCTTCTTTTTCTTTGGGAGTCAATTATATAATAAATTGTGGTAATTAGTAGCATAAAACAAGGTAATAATGTAATTAAAACCAAAATATTTACTTGCTATAGCAGATACTTTTCTGCATCTTAATTTTGCTCCTTCCAGGCTAATAATGCTCTATAGGAATTTCCGTGTGGCTTTTACATCTGGAGGTAGTGAATTAGTGTGTGCAAAGAGAGCTCCGAATTATGCTTCAATTATGATTTGAATGATGATTCGAGTCTGAGCATGAGTTGTCAACAGACTGTGAGCTGAGGGGAAAAGATAAGGGCTGTGGTGGGATAAAAAGTGTGTCTGCGTCACTTACTTTTAAGTATCTTTTGTTTAGAAAGAAGTCATTAACAGTAGGAATTAATTGGCTCAGATTCTTGATTTTAGAGTTATCACTTGGTTGGAGAGATGAAGCCTTTTCAAAATTACTACATAATACACAAGGGCAGCAACGTTTCAGTAGAAGGTGGAAAACATAATTGAAAAGCAGGCTTTTGAGGTGTTTGCTTATCACCCTAATTGATAGCAGATGAGCCCGAACGACAAAAGACCGTTCGAATAAAGAGATGTATGAGGCCAGATGTCACACAGTAAGGTGGGTGCTCCTCCAAGGGCAATGCTATTAGGTTTTAGGGGAGCCTGGTCAGAATGCACTGTCACAAATCAGTCATGAAGCCAATGCATATACATAACAGTACTAAAACTGTTTAAGATGTCCATAAAACTAAAAGAAAAAAATGTAGCCCAGGTATATTACAAGATAGAGGTCACACAGTGCAAGTCCAGGATTGTAAGAAAAATAATGTGTATAATTATGGCAAAAATCAGAAAGGTTGTCCACCACAGGCGATCAGTGTTAGTTTTAGGCACTAGCAGTAGAGATTTTCATTTTCTTCAATCTTAACTATATTTCTCTACAGCAACTATATTTAATTGTGTAACAAAGGATATATTAGTATCTAATCAACATGATATGTATCAGAAAACCTTTCATATGACCTTAGAATATACAATATATTCTTGCTGATACTTAATTAGCTCCAATATATATATTTATTCCCATTTATTCATGTTTTCTGCTGTTATATTTACACACTCCCTGAATACATTGATGTTTAGCAAGATGTAACACAGCTAGTACTTAGGTTTTTTTTTTTTTTGTACTTAGTTTATCTCACCAAAACAAGAGGAACTGGTGGGGTTAGAAACAGAAAGCAAAGATCGATTGAACAATGGATCCGAACTTAGCTTTGCACTTACAGAAGTGAGTCTTTAAGTTAATGTGATGGGATTATGTACAGGATGTGACCTGGCCATATAAAAAGAAGGAAAGAAACGCAGATTAGAGTTCATTTGGAGTGTGCAGCAGGCGTGGAGACCGAGGGGCTGTTGGTCCTGCCTGGCCAACCTGGCAGAACAGAAGGTGTGGCGTTCAAAGATAGTAAGTCGCACAGTATCCTGCCTTTCTCTTCATAGAAGGCTGTGTTGCTACCAGTGAGGAGAAAGCTTGCTGGTTGATCTGCTTAAGGGGTAAGGGTTAGTTCCTTATTTCATTTAGCAGACTAGCCTTTGGCAGGAGCATTCTAGGGGAGCTTAAGTCTCAGACATCACGTCAGCAACAGCAGCTCAACCACACTTACAAAAATTGAATGAGGTGGGTGGATTTTGGTGGTGATTAAGCATGGTTTTCCCATTGCTAGGAAGGGCAAAAACACCTCGAAACTTGTCACTTGCAAAAAACCCCAAATACCCCACACTCACATATAGATACGTGTATCACAAGCTCTCTGTGGCATCTCTATTCTGGGACAAAGAGGGTCAAGCCATAAGAGAAGAAGATTGCTTTCCGGGTCAGGATTAGTAGTTAAACAAAGGCAAGCATTCATTAGGTGTCTCGAAGATGTGCCATGAAATCAAAGTTAATGGGGGAAGTTGTGCTCCTGGTAAGGCAGCGAGTTTCTGTCTCCATTTTCTGATTAAGCAAAATAAGTTAATAGGGGCTTTATTTTCTTATTTATTTGCCATTTTATAGATGTTCTTCATTCAGACATGTGGAAAACAGCTTTAATTACTTGTGAATGATTAATTTCCCATTACAATTTTACTAATGGTAAGTAATTAGTCAGTCTTTCTATTTTACTTAAAGGGTTGGTTCTCATCTCTGGTTCTGATTTTTCTTCCAAATCCAAATGAAAATTTGTAAACAAGCCCTATTTCAAATTATTTCTCCACTTGACAAACGGGGCTTCTTGAGACAGAAGAGACCTCTGATCAACAGCGAGACCCGATTTCCTGTGGCTCACGCTGTATGTACTTCACTTCTTCAAATTGTGCTGTAGTTTGGTGCTTTCTATTGCTCTTCTAGCTTTGTTCTCAGTAATTTAGAAGTTAACTGTGCCGCGATCTTTTGAGAGTGGGCTGGAGCCTCAAGTCAGCCCACAGTCCTCTGTGCAGCCAGTGGGCAGAGATCCTTGCAGCCCGGGTCTCAGCACACAGCGTGCGGAAGAGTGGCGTGGACACACTCCAACCCCAGCTCCTTCCACTCTGCCCCCCAGAGCTCTTCTGTTCTGGAGCCTGAAGCTCCCATCATAAATGCCTCTTCCCTCATAAAGAGCTGAGAAGGGAATTTATGCAGCACGCACTTACCTGAGAAACTAAAGATCATTAATTAGGAAGGTGCTGCCGGGCAACAGGAAATGTTTCATTAGGAAGGTTTCAAATCTAAGAAAGTAATTAATTTCTCTTTGGAAGGTGATCGCGTTCTCTCTTCTGGTGCCCTTCACTACTGCAATTGAATGGTTCCAGGCACCGCAGAGGGAATTCAACTCCTCTCTCATTAGCCCTCCTAATGTCTCCCTCTTTTCTGTTCCTTTTTTTCATCTCTCATTTTGGCACGAGTGGTGCCTTCTAGGGACTTTGCGGAGGGACGTTTTATTGTATTTGTGTGAGAAGTTAAGGACTGCTTTAAAAAACGTCCTTTCTTCCTTTCTTGGTCTGTATTTTTCTCTTACCTCTCATCCATCTCTCCCCCTTTCTTTTAATCCGGCCCCTTCTTTTTTTGAGAGCAATTAAGGCAAGCCACTTAACCTTAACTAATTACGGTAACCTTCAAAGTGCTGGAGTTACAGGTGTGAGCGGCCACTCCTGAGGTAAGTAACGGTGTTTCCGTAATGTGCATCTACTATCCAGAGGTCTTAAAAAACCAACCAAACCAAACCAAACCAAACCAAACCAAACCAAACCAAACCAAACCAAACCAAACCAAACCAAAAGAAAAAAACAACAACCAAAAACCCCGTTTATTAAAAGGAACACTTTTTAATCTTGTTAAAAGGACACATCAGGAGAGTTAGACACAACACATGTGACAAATATAGCTACATCTATATATCTGTGTGTCAGCGCCCGTATGGACGAAAGAGAGCTTACACTCTCACAAAGATAGTTAAATTCCAATCAGAATAAGAGAAAGGGACTGGAGAGATGGACGGCTCAGCAGTTGAGAACATTCTCAGCACCCACATGGTGGCTCATAGTTACCCATAACTCCGATTCCAGGGAATTTAATGCCCTCTCCTGGCCTCTGCAGTATCAGGCACACAGCAGTGCACACACATACACATACACAGGCAAAGCATCCATACGTATAAAATAAAATAAATCTAAAAATTATTTATAATGAGAGCGGATACAATTGCACATTTTAGGAAGAAATTAAAGACGGATATTAATAACAAAATAGATCAGTACTTGATAAGGTGTTCAGAGGCTGCGCCTGTCATCCATGTATCTTCTTATCAATCCTCTCCTGTTTTTACTGACTATGAGCATGGACTTATGAATTCATATTTTTGGCAGTAGGTTAAGGTTCAGATTGCCTTTGCTTTCAGATTGGTCTCTTCAAGCATTTTTTTAAAATTAAGATTTGTTTATTTATTTTATGTATATGAGTACACTGTAGCTGTCTTCAGACACACCAGAAGAGGGCATCGGATCCCATTATAGATGGTTGTGAGCCACCATGTGGTTGCTGGGATTTGAACTCAGGACCTCTGGAAGAACCGTCAGTGCTCTTAACCATTGAGCCATCTCTCTGGCCCCAGCATGTGGGTTTTCAACCTTTGTTTATTTTTGACACTTTCAATATGTGTGCACAGTCTCTTATGGTCACATCCACATGGCTACCACCCTCTCTTATCCTCTCTCACCTCTTAGACCTCTGAGTATTTTTCTTATTCAGGCAGCCCTGGGTGCTGTGCCCATAATTTTCACAGCCATGCCATACTCAGAAACCATCATGGCGTAGTTCTCTTCCCCATTCTCTGGCTCTTGCACTCTCTCTGCTGCTACTTCAGTGCTGTTTCTCGGGCCTTGGTGGGGGTGATGCTGTACTTAGGGCTGAGTTCACAAAAGTCCCATAGTCACAGCATTTTGACTGATTGTGAGCCTCTTCACTAAGCATCTCCTACAGCAGAAGACTCTCAGTCCTCTTGGAGCAGGACTGAGAGCAGCAGTTGTCTATGGGCAATGAATGTAGACAGAAGTTTGAGTACACGTCTATTTAGATAGCAACTCTTGTGGCCGTGACTCCGCAGCTGCAGGCTTCTGACCATGTTTACAACTACCTGGCATGTATTCCTTCTGACGTGGGCTTCAAATCCAATCAGAATGCTGTTGGCTGTTCCTATAACAGTCATGCTACTGTCACACCAATGGTCATATCTTTCCCGGCAGGTTGACATTGCAGCTAGTTCACAGGGTGGGCAAGGCTGCTGATGGATCGATCTTTTCTCTGAGCAGTGTGCGGCATCGTTAAGTCTGCTTTACACTTGGAGTCAGTATTGCTACCAAAAACCAATGACTCACTTAGTTGAGAATGGAATTTAGAAATGAAAACAGCTATTGCATTAGGTTGTTTCCTTTGCTGTGATTAAACACCATGACCAAGATCACTTTTAGAAGGAAGTGTTTGTGCTTACAGCCCCAGAGGGCTATGCACATCGCAGCAGGGAGTCAGGGCAGCAAGCAGCAGGCATGGTTGCTGGAGAAGAATCCTGAGACCTCACATGTTTAAACCCAAGCATAAAACAAAAGTGAATTAAACTCTCAAAGCCCACCTCCAGTGTCATACATGCTCCAACAGGAAAACACCTCCTATCTGCCTCTAACAGCAGCAGCAGCTGGGGCCAAGTGTTCAGACATATGCATCTGTGGGGACATCTCATTCTAAATGTGTGTACTGTGATGGGGCTCCTTTGAGGAAAATCTGTGTGCGAGATATATACATACATACATATACATACATATATATATATATATATATATGCATACATATATATATATATATATACACACAATCATGAGCTCATGGTGAGTCCTTGAGTTTTAATCCACATTTACAAAGCTCTGTACAATTCCTCCTCCATTACTGATCTGCCGGTTTCTTTTCTGCAGTGAGCCCTCTGGTTGCTGTCAATGCCAACACATTCATCCAATTTGCTCATCCCTTCAGAGTGCATAAAACAGTTTCACATGCCTTTATCACTATAAAAGCAAACCCACTATGACATGTCCAAGATTTATTTGCAATTCTGAAATTCCTTAGCTAGTACTTAAAAGTAGCTTTTGTGGGTTCTTTATTTCTTCCTAAGAGTGCAGGTATAGTTTACTTAAAATATACCTTGGCTTACTTCTTTCTGTTTGCTCTTAGTCATGGATCTTGTGTTTCTTTCAGTTTTGTTGACTTTGAGCTTTTCAAATTAGAATATCACTAAACTTGTGTATATACACATATATATCCATATATATGTATGCATACACACATATACACACACATTTATACACACATGTACACATACACATACACATATGTATATACATACACTGACACACACATATATATATACACACACATACACATATCACAGACACACACACACACATATATATATATGTATATATATATACATGGACACATACATATCTTTATATATGTGTAATATATATATATTTATATAACATGGACACATACACACATGTCTTTATATATGTGTAATATATATATGTGTGTGTGTGTGGCTTTGCCTTTTGCTCTGTTCATTTCTTGCCATTCCTGCTGCCTCTACTTTGTAGCTGAGTTTTCCTCTTTTGTTTTGAAAAGAGCTGTTTCTTCTTTAATTAGCAAAGTAATGGCTCCATTGTTGGCATTTCCATACAAACTTTACTTCTGTTCATCTTTTTTCTCCTCTTGGAGTAAAATTCAAGTTTTTCATATGGTTACATAAATTTCAAGTCTTTTCCTTGGTGATCTGACTGTTCATGACTACTGCTAACTTTTCTACAAGATCTACATTTACTTAAAAGCTTTATTTTTATATCAGATACTATTTGTAATATATGATACAGACTTCCATCCCAATTTGTCACTTGTCCTTTGATGTTGCTTGTGGTGTATATGCTATGAACAAATCAATTTTGCATGTTGAAGTACAGGTCAAGCATCTATAATCTGCAAATGTGAAATCTGAAGCACTTGAAACATTGTGATCCGTATGATCCCACAAGTATCATTCCTAACCATACACAAGAATCACGGCAGTAAACATGAAGTGCTGAATAAAATCACACTCAGGATGCATTATCGCACGGATATGAAACGTAGATGCATTCTGTATTTGGGCTCTGTCCTAGTTTCATTTCTGTTGCTGTGATAAAATGTTCTTCAAAAAGCAACTTATGGAAGAACGGGGATTATTTGGCCTGCAATTCCAGGTTATAGTCTACCATGGTAGGGAAGTCGAGGTTTCAGGTACTTGAAGCAGTAACATCCACAGTGAAGAGCAGAGAGCGAGAATGCTCACTTGCTTGTGCTCACCTTGATTTCTCTGTGTACATGGGTCAAGACCGAGGCCTTGGGAGTGGTACTGCCCACAGCGGGCTAACCCTTCCCACATCCATTAATTTACTTAAGACAGTTCCCCACACACATTCCCAAAGGTCAACTCAATGTATTGAATGATTGAAATTTTCTTCCTTAGGTCATTCTAGATTGTGTCAAGTTCATAATTAATTCTAACCATCACAGAGTCCTGACCTGAAGATATCTCATTTTGAATAGACTTTTACTAAAATAACACAATTTCTGTTTAAAATCTTTTATCTATTGGAAGACATGGTGGTCAACTAAGGTATGGCCTCAATTGCCATGTGGTCTTGAAGTGGTTATATTCATTCGAGCATACTTAGGTTGCATGCAAACAAGAAGTTGATCAAGTGTTCTTGGTGAGTGCATATCAGCAAGGTTATATAGAGACTGTGTTTAGGTTCAGACCTTAAATGTAGGCTCACTGTCCAGCAGAGGACATTGTGGTTAGAAAGAGGCGGGGAAAAGAGTCTTCCATGTCGAGTCACCAGTTAAAGGGACTGATAGAAAACCAGATAGGCTGTTTGGACAATTCCATAAGTTCCTATTGAATGAAAGTTTCCAAAAGGAAAATTGGATGGAAAAGTAGAGGCTGTGCTCCGTTGGCAGGATTACATCATAGTTCCCACACCACATTGGACATGGGGAACTGAAGAGTGTAGATTTCTAAATAGAGAAGCCTCCTGAGCTTTGTCTGGGAAATTTACAGGCAGTTCACGATCTGGCCATTGTGCGTTCACATACAGTAATTAGAAAGTGCACGTAGGAACTGAATTGTCTGTGTTAACACAGACGTATTTTAGTTTTTAACTGAAGGGAAATAGTCATTGCAACATCAAATCGGGTCTAAGTTTGAAAGCAAATGCGGTGAGTCTGTGAAGAAAGCAGCCACAAAGTTGCCATAAAGTACTTGGCTAAGTCCCTGGGGAGTAGTTAGATGAGGTTTGAAATCTGAACGCCTCTTCGGACTCCACAATTTATTTCTATTAGGTTACACAAGAACAGAAACTTACCTGGCATACAACATCTCTCCCGATACCTGTCAACAGATGCTTATCTGTCTTTGCAATTATTGTTCATAATTTTCATATCTTATGAAGCATCTTGAAGCATTTTAATTATTATGACAAGCATCCTGCAGAAATACTCTATGATTCCATGAAAATTTCTGTTGGACTTTCTCCATTTTGGGGGGGGGCGGCTATCTTATATGAGAACGTTTATTTTGCTGCCTTCAAAAAGCTTAGTCTCAGACAGTCCAGCCTCTACTCAGAATTTAAATTTACATTCTCATGGGTGTAAGACAGGATACTGAGGAGAATCATGATTCAGATGCTGTGTTCTCTAAGGTCGGACAAGTGTCTAGACTCCCGAGAGCTGGATGTCAGAAGGTTTTAGCACAGCTAGTCTCAGTGTAGCAAGCGTGGTGAAAAGCCACATCAAGGACTGAAAAAGAGGTGGGAAAGCTGTCCCCTAAGACACAGGAGACCCAGAGAATGTGAAGTGCGGCAGAGACCTCATGGCTCCCATCTGTTCACAGAAACCTTGGGTGAATGTTTTTTGTTGGTTTCAATTCTCCGTTCTGTCTCGTGAGGTGTGCTTACTCTTCGTGGCATCTGCTCCGTGTCTCGTTGTAGCTGAGAGCACACTGCTTCTCCAGGTTTTGGGTACAATTGTACAGCTCACATATGGTGTTAATAGTGTCATCGTGTGGCTAATGTTTTCCAGTTTACGAGATATTTTACACACATTATTATATCTGATCCTTGGGAGAAAGCCTGCAATACAGCTAAGAAGATTTGAATCTCCCAGCAGGTGACTGGGAAATTCCCCCCCTCCCCCACGAGATTACGCAGCTTGTATGTTAGAAATGGAACCTGTTCTTTTCACCCAAAAGTCCAGAGTTATTTCTACTAGTCTTTAATTTGTATTATCACTTGTTAACAATGACTTTAATACATGACTTTCGTGAAAGGGTACACGGTGGCAATAGAGATGCACAAAGATTGCATTTCATGGAAGGTGAAAACGAGGCCTGAGAATCCCTTTCTGTTGCTGTTCTGATTTAATTATAGTGTGGGAGGATGTGATAAGCGAAGCTATTTATTATATACATAGCCAGAAAATCATGCTTCTCTCTCTCTCTCTCTCTCTCTCTCTCTCTCTCTCTTTCTCTCTTCTCTCTCTCTCCTTCTTCCCTCCCTTCTTCTCTCCCTCTCTCCTTCCCTTCCTCCCCTCCTCTTTCCCTCCCTTCCTCCCTAACCTTTTATCTTCCTACTCTCCCTCTCTGTGCTGAGGATCAAATCTAGATCCTCATGGACATTATAATCTGAAGTCTTTGTTTTTGAGATCCTGAAAAAAATACACCTTGTTTCTGTTTTCAAGTGGTGTGTGTGTGTGTGTGTGTGTGTGTGTTTGTTTTTGTGTGTGTATATGCATATCTGTGTATGTGCCTGCATGTGTGTATGTGATTCTTGTGTGTGTGTGTGTGTGTGTGTGTGTGTGTGTGTAGTTTCTGCATGTAACAGTCTGAGTACTCATCCTAGTTTCTCTGAACACCATCTTTTCCAGTGCTTTAACTCTTCTCATTCTTTCATTGTTCAGTGTTGATCTTTGTCTGACCTAGATCCGTTCGTTCAGAATATGCTAGTGTGTGATTTTTATTGGTAGCTTTGGAAGGGGATGGGGAATATTCTTGAATGATTTCTGACTGCTAGCTAGCCATAATCACTGATAGCCAAAACAGTCAGTTGCCAGGTATGGCTGTTTGGAGAGAAAAAAAAACCAGAAACTGGCAGAAAGAACTGTATCTCTGCAGGTGTGATTCCGTGAAGGAACTCTATGACAGAAGTGAACTGCAATGCAATCAGCTAACGGCTGAGGTTTCTTTATCATTATTCATGTTTATTTGGCTCAAAGTAAATAAAAGTCAGACTAAAATATTGGATTATATGTAGATTTTGCAGTTGTAGCTGACTCCTGTGTAGCCTTAAAAACTCTGCCTTGCTTTGCGCTGCTCAGGTCTCTGCAGTGCCTGCTGTCTCAAAGGCCTCTCTGTCAGCATTTCACATTAAGAGCAGATGAGGGTAGTTCTGCACGTTGTCACTATTTTCTAGCTTCAAAGGTTTTAAAAACAGGACTTTAAGCATTAGTGAACAGTATGCCTATAAACAGATTACCAACAAAGAAGAAACTAAAGTTCTCTGTGGCATGCTGCCGGCCTTCTGGGTTTTCCTGTCTCAGGCTACAGTGAATTCCATGGAACAGGATGAGGAGGACGAGATGCCCACTCGAATACAGCACTCTGTTGTTCTCTGATCTTGAGGTAAGGGACTCGGTTCCTGCCCACCCTCCCCAGTCACTCCTTGCTGTGATGGACTGGGACTCTGTTCTATCTCTGTGATAGACTTGTCTAACAGAAAGAAACTTAGAGGAGAAAGGATGTATTTTGGCTTATAGTTTCAGAGGGCTACAGTTTATCCTGGAAGATGTGGAAGCAAGAAACAGGAAGCTGGCCTGGCAGTCAGGAAGTAGAGAGATCACATTTCATCTATACAAAGGAAACAAAGCAAGGTGGGAGGGGGAGGGAGGGAGACAGAGAGGGAGGGGGAGACAGAGAGAGGGAAGGAGGGAGGGAGAGAGGGAAGGAGAGAGAGGGAGAGAGAGAGAGAGAGAGAGAGAGAGAGAGAGAGAGAGAGAGAGAGAGAGAGAGAGAAAGAAACAGGAACAGGGGCCAAGCTACAAAACCTGAAAGCCTGTTCCCAGTCATGGACTTCCTTGAGCAATGCTACATAAACTTCCCTGACAGTGCTACCAACTGACTGAAGACCCAAGGATTCAAGCACACGAGCCTCTGGGGAACATTTTTCATTCAAACCTTGAACTGGGAACTAAACAAACCCTTCTTTATTGTTTAAAGTTCTTTTGTTAGGGTATTTTGTCACTACAACAGAGAAACAAACCAAGATATCCCCTTTCTGGAGAAAAAGTTGTGCCCTAGCACCCTGCGAAACTCTGGCTCTCCTTATGTCATCTCACTACAATCCCAAGGCACCTCTGCAGCACTCCATGATAGCATGTATCAAAAAGGAGGGAAAATGTAAAATTCAGTGTGAATTGAGTTCCATTCTGAACGCCAGTTCTAACCGGATAAGAAGTTCATCGACTTGAACCATATTTGGATCTGGTTAATTTAGGTAATATTTTATTTATTTGCACATTTTTTTAAAATAATAAAGCTTATAAAATTAAAAATGTTAAAACAAATAAATGAGGGGGAAAAGCTTCCGAGTAACCTTTTGAGATGTGATGGGTCTCATTAAAACAATACATATGGATGGTGCTAGGACCGATAAACATGACTGTGCTTGGGGAAGCCCACACCTATGCTCTCTGCTTGGACTTACTTTCTGCCAAGTGACTCTATTCATCTAAATATGTAAAAATTACGTTAAAATATTTTCTCATAAACCCAACTTTGCTTTATGCTGTAGAGTCCGAAAACTTTTCAGGAGTGAGTCCAGGATCTTTTTTTTCCCAGAGTTAGTGTGCCTAGGAAATTAAGGGAGCTTCTCATGACTCTATGTGACAGCATGAAACTGTGCCCCACCACTGACAGCTAACTATTATTATTATTGTCATTATTATTTTATTTGAATCTGTAATTGTAATAGTTTACATGGGAAGTACAGAACACTTATTGAAATTCAGGTTTAGTTTTTAAAAAAAGGTTTAGCTTAAAAAATGAATTATAACTTTTGTCTTTTGTATACTACACAAATCAGAAATTCAGACAGACAGTGTAAGTTTAAACCATTCTTGAAGTCTTTGTTCAAAGTCAACGGCTTGTGCTCGTGAGTCATGCATGCATGCACACTCTATACGCACAGATATGGCCCCTAGAAAGGTACTCTGTAGCCGCTGGAATCAGGCAGGAAGCAGGGTAGCACTGAACATCATGGGACACAAGGTTTCTTATAGGGATTATATCTGTCATGGGTGTGGAAGCAACAAGGAAGCAAGAACTGAAGCAGGAGTGGGAGGATGGGGGGCGGGGGGAGGGGGAAGCCATCAGTCAGTGTTGCTGAAGTGATAGCCATACTGCACACATCAGTCTGTGGGAGCCCCGCAGGGGCCACAGTAGATGGAGCTGCAGAAAGGTCTCTGTGAAGCGGATTCTGTTCTGTGGCCAGCTAAGCAGCAGACAGTCTATCTGGGCCACTGTTGGTCAGCAGAGGCAGTAGATGCCCAAACAAGCTGGATGCAGGGTAGAGGAGGATGAAGGATCATTGGGGCTCTACAAGGAACCTCCCAGTCTGACTGTGTGTGACTTGTCTGGTTATGACCACTTTCATGGAGCAAGGGTTGCTGCTTTAATTCTACCTTCCCAATCACGTGCCAGTTTCTCTTTTGGTCAGCTTAACTCCAGACCTTCAAAGTTCTCAAGTAAGTTCATAGAGTATAGGGCGAGATGGGGTTAGGAGAGCCTGTGGTACACTAGAGTCACAGGAGTTCATTCCTCCGGTTAGAAGTAACAACATTTTAGGAGTGTCACTTGAGGGTTGTTAAGTTCTGACAGATGTCCCCTCTATTTGCCAACTAGCCCGCGATGATGCCCAGGGCTTGTACTGCGAGTCTCTATTTTGAATTAAGATATTCTATCTATAAAAATTTCCAGTTGGAATGGAAAATCTTGCCAAAAGAGTCAATATATTAAATCTGATATGCTTGTTATATTTTTCTAAAAATCACATTGTTTCCTTAATGGCCTAGCATCTGCCACGGGTGGGATGTGGAAGATAACAACAGTTCAAGTGTTGTTTTGTAGGATAAGGCTGAGTTGACTGTCTTTTTTTTTTTTAAGATTTATTTATTTACTTATATATGTGAGTACACTGTCGCTGTTTTCTGTCTTCAGACACACCAGAAGAGGGCATCAGATTCCATTGCAGATGATTGTGAGCCACTATGTAGTTGCTGGGATTTGAACTCAGGACTTCTGGAAGAGCAGTCAGTGCTCTTAACCTCTGAGCCATCTTTCCAGCCCCCTGAGTTGACTGTCTTATGGAGGCCCACACACATACAAAGGATATATAAGCAAGAGGGAAGTGTGTAAGTAAGAGGCACCGAGACGAGAGAAAGGGATATAAAAGTCATACAATGTGAAAGCTGGAAGGCAGAGGAATGGGGAATAAGTTGGGGCTAGAGAAGCAATACTAAAGTCTGATTTAAAAGAACATAGTGAAACACAATTATTAGTAAGCTCACAAAAATGAGAATTTTATTTGCGACAGTGATGAAGTTACAGTCTACGTGAGATGATACTATTCATATTTACTTTTATGGAGGAAGCAGCGGGATCGTTTTCATTTGAACAGGTGTATAACTGCAATCATTTGTTCTTTAGTACTAGACAAACCAAAGGTGCATTCACATTTCTCACATTTCACACATATTTAATCTAGCTTTGCTTGCCTTGACAATAACACTCAAGATGGTGCTTCAAGATCTGGGTGTTTAGTGTGTCCCTTCTTTGGCCTTTCCTTTTATTTCTTCCTTTCTGAGACTTTTCTTTAAACAAAATATAATGGCTATTTCCGTCTCCTCTCAAGGTGTGGGACTACTATGGTGGACTGAGCAATAATGGCCCCCATAGACTTATATGTTTGATGCTTGGCCCATAGGGAATAGCACTATTAGGAGATGTGGCCTTGTTGGAGGAAGTGTGTCACTGTGAGGGTGGGCTTTGAGGTTTCATACATGCTCAAGCTAGGCTTAGTATGGCACACAGTCTCCTGCTGCTGCTTGTGGATCAAAACTCTTAGTTCCCTCTCCAGTGCCATGCCGTCCTACAGGCTGCCATGTTTACCGCCATGATGATAATGGACTAAAGCTCTGAACTGTAAGCCAGCCCCAGTGAAGTGTTTTCCTTTATAAGAATTGCTGTGGTCATGGTGTCTCTTCACAGCAATAAAACCCTAACTAAGACAAGTCTTGACAGACCCAGGCACTTGCATGTTCTAGACAGTGGACAGCCACTCTGAAGCATACTGCTCTCAGATGTGATAGACCAGAGCAAAATAAGGTAAACACGAGAGATTGGCATCCAGGGCATCCAAGTTCTCTTAGTTTATACACGAGTGAGCAAGGTGAATTAATAAGGGAGACTGGCATTTATTTATACCACTGGGCATGAGCAGTCATCTCTGCTAGGCTGCCGACAGAAGGTCACAGCTCTTCCGCTGCAGCAATGGCCAGGAGTGAGTGGAGCTAAGAACAATTCCTTTTCAAATGTTGTCTAGGTACCTTCTACTCCACGGCAACAGGTGAGCATCTCATTTCTTCTCCCCCAACCCCTTCCCTCTCCTGAATCTTTAGCTCACTTTGGAACATCACATGCTCTCTTTCTAAAACCACGCAGAGGCAATAAATCAGCCAGTTAAAGAAGACCCAGCCAGTCCAACACAGATCGATTTCACAGGGAGGTCGATGGGCTGCTAATAGAATTACAACTACCTGTCAAAACAGGGAAAATATATCTGTGACGGTGACAAAGGGCAGATCAATTTGAGAAGAGGCTTTTTACTCCGAGAAGCATAGATATGTGGTCCATGGATGACTCTGTAACTCTGTAATTGTGAGTAGAAACCATCTACCTACACAGCTCAGGCTAAGGTTACATCAATGGTTCTGGGAGAACACACTTGATTCTCTCTTTTTCTTAATGGAGTTTGTCTGCTAACTGTAACAATTTGCTTTCTAATAGATTATAACACAGAACAATTGCCTGAACCGCACACTTTATTAACTCTGTTACCTAAATAAGTTGGTCTTGTCTATTAAATAAATTACATTCCCACAAACTTAGCATTTCTAATCTCTTCAGACCAGAGTGTATGTAGCCAAGGACATCTGTCCAGCAAATCTTTGTCTTGTGAGTCAGCTTGGTCATTTTCAGAGGCTTTATAGACAGTTGACAATGCTACTTTATAGACAGTTGACAATGTTATGTTTTCTAGGATCCACTTCTGTACTCAGGCTCAACCCCATGCAAAGAACTCAAGGAAGAGTACAACTTGCAGTCTGGAGCCATCATGAATTGGCACCAGGCTCCTTTAGGTCAAGGGTTATTTTCTTTCTCTCTTCCTTCTTTTCTTCCATCCTTCCTTCCTTTCTTTCTAAAGATCTCTTTAATGATTAATTAAAATTAATATGCATGAATTTAGAGCACCACCAAGAACAGAAAAACAGACACAAACAAAAACACCCATCTGTTACACAACAGTGATAATATGGAGATGAAAAGTTTGTGGGAATGTAATGTACTTAGCGGACAAGAGCAGCTTATTTAGGTTAACACAGGAAAATGTCCTTTTAGGCTATTGGTCCCTGTTATAAGAGACTTTCCCCTTTTACCACAATCAGCAAATACAACAAGTGCCAGGTTGCCAAAGTTCAATAATCCAAGATATGTCTGTGTGTCAGTGCAGACAGACATGAAGACACAGGCTTTGGAAGCAGATACATCTGCAATTCTTCTCTTTCACGAGCCACTTGACTAGGGTAACCTGCTTAATTAAGCTCTCCAAACCCAACTCTTCCTTTCTATACTATGCGAATATTAATAGTATATTCTATGATAGTATATTCTGACCTCATCTATTTAGGAGGGAAGGAGCTGGCATGCTAAACCCACTGCTTCCTGCTGCAGAAGGGAGGTCTGCTTAACTCTGGGAATCCAGGTGAATATTTACCTGTGTCTGAGTAAGTCCCTCTCCATGTCCCCATCCCTCCTTGAGTGTGTATCTGGAACCTCTTACTGCCTGGGAAGTAGGAAAAGTAGTGTTTGCTGAGTGGCGCTTGTTGCCTGGCCCTGAGGGCCACTGACTCAGCCTTGTGGCCCAACCTAATCTTACTGATTAGAGCTCTCCTGCACAGGCCAGCTTTCACCTCCTCTCCCACAGTGAGAAGGGAAGGGAAGACACAGTCATGTGGGTCGCCATGTTTCAGAATATCAGTCACTAGTAAATGTTAAACAGTAGTACTTTCTGAAAGTCAAAAGGAGCCTGCAGACTGAACCTCAGTCAGAGATGAATTCAAAAGCTGTACTTGGCTGTGAGAAGGACCAGGAGCTCTGTAGGTGGCCCCATTATCAACTTATATCCATGTACGTCTCTTCCTGGTCAGGTAGCATTTTCATGCATTGTCACCCTGATGTGGTTTCAACATCAGAGCTATTGCATCATCACGGTTGCTTGGTACAAGCAAGTATTGATGGTAGGCTTAATTTTTATTCTATTAATACCCTCCCACAAAGAACTGTATAGATGTTATGTAATGATTCCATACTTGGCTGCTTTTGCACTGTTACCCTGGGAACCTGTCTTCAACATCACAGTGGAATGTCAAACCTCATTTTGAGATGAGAGGACAGCGTGGTCTACGGGATCCATCATGCTGGATGATTCAAGTATGCTGGTGCAGAGAAGAGTGCTGAGCGGAGCGACTTCAGCTCCGAGTTCGCCCTTGCACTGATGTTCTTTGTGTTAGTCTATGCTCTCTCCCTCAAGTCCCCTTTGTTCTCGGGAGGTGATAATGTTGAAAGTGGTCCTTGAAGGGGTTGCCAAGGTCTTAGCTTTGTGGGAGAGCAATCACCTGCTGATCTGTGCCTGGAACCAGAATCAGAGAACATGTCCTCCTAAAGAGCAAGCAGATTCTGGCTACTATCTGGGTAGAATGTGGACTTCTCTCTTTCCGAGGAAAGAAGACCGGTGAAGGAGGCTGGGGTTGGAGGAGCTGCTGACACTCACCTCCTGCTCTGTCTTCATTTGGGTGATGCTTGGTCTATACCCTGCCCTGCTCTGCTTCAGGTCTGCAGTACAGTAAGTGGGAGAACTGCTAGGTCATAGATACCAAGAGACAAAGACAGACAACCAACCAACCAACCACAATAAAAATAGCCCACTCTTAAACCTAAGAGGCATATGGCACGGTCATTGGCTTTTTGGATCAGACCTGAGAGGTGCTGTTTCTCTGAGCCAGTGTGTCCATTTTCTTCCCTGTGGGTTCTTTCCCATCACCTCCATCCCAGAGACCTGTTGCGGCCATCTCCTCTCCTGAAGACTTCAGACTGTAGAGGGAATTCTGGCTAATTGGTGAGCAGCTGATCAGGGTTGTAAAGGTCAGTGATAATAGGCTATACTCTTCTCATGTTTAAAAACAGCAGGATGTGATAAAAGCAATTTATCCTGATAAATGTGCTCTAGAAATCTGTTGAGCTTGTTTTGTCTCCCCCGGGCTCTCTGTCCATCTTCATCCACTCCTCGCCTTTGCTCTTGGCTCCCTTTGCTTGTAAGCTCTTCGGTTTTGCATGGTTTGGTTTCCCGTGTCTCTCCCTCACATTGGAACAATGCTGCTCCCGTCTTTTGAGTTCCTAGTTATGCCCCCCAACCCCTTCATCTTATCTGATGTCATTCTTTATCTTCTTCTATCCCTTATCTCAAACATTTAAATGTCTTTTCCCATTAATAAAACTAAAGTATTCTTGGTATTGTTACCATGGTTTCCGGGATTGCATTTCACCCGCTTCTATATGACCTCTATCTCTCCTTCAAGGACCCAGCCAATTATTTCTGTAAAAACATAAATCAGAGAGTGCACAGGTGGTATCTCATGTGAGCTCACAAGCAGCACCTCTGGTCCTTGTGCCACGTCCTCCAGTGTCACCTCCGGAGGCTCTGAGTGCCTGCCCACAGTGCTTGAGTGGTGTATGGTCCCCATGATTCCTGGCATGCTCTGTTCCCCTCAGAGTCAGGAATATTGCCCTGTGTCTAGCCTTGAATCACATACCAAGACCAGAAGGGTACTTGAGTGCTGGCTCGAGACAGACTTTCAGATGGACGAGGTGGTAATGGGGTTTTCAGAGGTGGGAGTACTGGTTCACAGAATGGTTGTGGCCACACAGTGTTCAGGAAATAGAGCCTCCCAATGCTGTTTTCTGGCTTATGTGTAATAATTACATACCAGTAAAATACACCTTTAAGTATTGTATGTACAGATCACTGAAGAAAATTGATTTCCTTGGTAATGCAGAGTCAAATTCCAATCCTTTTTACCAATTCCAAACCTATAGGGCCCATCCCTCTTCTATACCTTCCTTGGTTTTGCATTCCAGTCAGACTGTTCTTCTAGGTGAAGTCTTTGTTCATGATTCTCCTGGAACAAGGCCCCACCCTCCACCCCATCACCTCTGCTTCTCTTTCCATGTTTAACCTGTTTCTCATGGTGCAGGATCATTTCCTTAGCACACACACAGCATCATCAACATTTTCTTCATAGACCCGAGGATAAAAGAAGATGATGGAGGAGCAGGCGTGGACCATGATCACAGTGATTAATTTATCTCAGGGCACTCAGGGTTTATTCTCCTTGCTCCCAGTATAGACTCAGGGATCATGTTTGTTTTTTATAGTCGATGCTTCCCAGGCCTAGCATATAATAAAGTAAATATGCACTGTTGACTGGATACTTACTTACGTTGTATGAACCATTTCAGTTTTTGCCACAATGCTATAAGGCAGGGTTGGCGAAGCCCCGTTCAGAGGCCAGATCCTTCCCGTTAGTTGCTCTCAATGGTGTTTTCTTACAACCAAGCCGCAGGATTGATTTATGTATTGCTTACGGTAACTCCTGCCACAGTGACAGAAATAAGTAGCTATAAAAGGCTCTTTTTCTTGAAAATACCAAGGTATTGATATGGGGCCCTTTATATAAAAAGGCTGCCACCTATGGTAATAAAGTCATGCAGAGATGTGAGGGTGATCTAGCCATTGCATCTGCCACTAGGCTGATTGCTGGGGCTGATTTGGTTAACGTGGTATGAAGTGGAAGTTCCTGGATGTGTCATGTGGTGCAGACTCATTGTGGTGTTTTGCTGAGGCGAGACCTATGGGAGGACATGTGATGTTTGGAGACAGTATATATAGGACTCAATGGACAGTGAAGGGGTGCTTGCACAGCTAGCTGTGCAATGAGTGCTTCTTTGGTCTTGAGTCTTCACTGATCTTCACTTCATTAAGAGAGGCATGGCAGAGAACTTCTCCTGGTGTCCCAGCTGGTTCTAGTTGTTCCTGCTGCTAATTCGGTGGATGCCTGGATGTTTCTGCTGGATCCTGCCCCCCCACTGCTAATTTATGTTTGGTATCCTGACACTACTAAACTGGACTGCTGGTATTCTGACAACAGAGATTGGAATCACCCCAAAGAACTACTTCTAAACAGGTCCACAGCCCCTTGTCCTATTTACTATCTTTCCTCCCCTACCTTTGGATGATGGGCTAGAAGGGGGTCAAAGCATTTGAGAACCCTTATTAAAAGTAGGTTTTAAAAAAATCAAAACCTATAGTGGTGGTTTGAACAGGAATGGCTCTCATAGGCTCATGTGTTTGAATAGTTGGTTCCCAGTTAGTGAAACTGATTGTAAAGGATTGGGAGTTTTAGTCTTGTTGGAGAAGGTATGTCAGTGGGGTAGGGCTTTGGGGTTTCAAAAGCCCAGACCAGGTCCACCCAGTCTTACTTTCTCTCTGCCTGGTGCTTGTGGATCAGGATGTAAGCTCTCAGCTACTGCTTCAACACGATCATGCTTCCTGACATGAACACAGACTTTCCTCTGAAACTGTAAGCAAGCCCCCATTTAGATGCCTTTTTAAAATATGATTGCCTTGATCATGGTGTCTCTTCACAGCTGTAGGATAATGATCAAGATAATCTGGTTGATTGGCTGGGTTTCCCTTTGCCTTCTTACTGGTGACTCTGTGTTTCTTGAAGCTGTGAACTAGGTTGAAGAGAACAATCTTACCTTCAAAAGTAGGACTTTCGCCTTCTTGCCTCTTCTACTCTCTTGCCTCTCTTACTCTTGCTTCCCGCCTGCCCCCACCCCATTCCCTTCCCCCCTCTCGCCATGCGGTCATGGCTGGCCTCTATTCTCTCCTTCTCTCTGCCTTTCTCTGTCTCTACTACTCTTTTAACTCCCCTCCCCGTGCTCTAAATAAACTCTATTCAATAAAGAAGAAGGAGGAGGAGGAGGACGAGGAGGAGGACTGGTCTTCAGTCAAAAGTATGCAAACAGTCAGGCTTCCCTGTTAAAATCTCTAAATGGTCTAGGTGATACAGGATCTCCGTTGGCATGGGTGAGGACACAGAAGATCTAAGACTTTAAAGACTTCCTCTTGCCTGATGCTTTGCAGCTATGTCCTCTGAGTTGAAACATGCCCTCCTGGAGGGAGGAAAGAACATAAGGCTGAGGAGGCTAAGGTGCTGCTACAATTGCTCAGTAGCAGTTAGCAAGAGGAGGCTCACTGACTAGCTGAGCTGCCTGCAGGTTGCTCAAGGAGCCCCGGGATCAGCTTTCCAAGCAGGGCTGCCTTTTTGGTGATGCCTTTGAGTCAAGACTCCTGGAATCAAGCTCAACCCCCCTGCTTTTCTAAGATAGCTTGGGTGTGATTCCTTCTTTGGTCTGTTCCCAGTGCCTTATGTGGTGTAGATCCCTGCTTGTTCAGGCCTCACAGGAAAAGTTACACAGCACTGGAGTTCAGAAGGGAGAACTGGCTGAGGAGATGGATCACTGATGTACTAATCAGGGTTCTCTAGAGGAACAGAACCAATGGATGGATATATATTGAAAAACTCATTAAGTCAGCTCATGTAAAAACAGCAGCAACTGCTGAAACATACCTGGGAGCTACAAATTGGAGAACTGCTTTGTCCTCATGGCTGAGTCCCGATCTAGTGCCCCAAACCTGGAAGTTTCCTGGAAAACTGTTGGCCCTACAACCAGGATGGAAGCCTGGAAACAGTTCAGCTATCAACGAAGGAATCAGCATCATGGCAGCAACAGGGTAAATCTGATTGACAGCAAGGAGGAAGGCCAAAGGCCAAAGGTAATTAATTGGCTGCTATGAAAGGTGCTGCCCGGGCTTGGGGATGGGTCTTCCCACATCAATTAAGCAAACAAGACAGTTCTTCAGTGGAGGGGTTCGGTTCAGATATTTCTAACGTGTGACAACTTAACATTAAAGTCAACCACAAGAGTGGGTAGAAGCACTTACTGGCTGAATGTGAGGACCTGAGTTCGAATCCCTAAACCCATCTAGAAGCTGGACACAGTGCAGTGTCTGTGAACCAGTGATTCTGTGTGCAGATGGGGGGCAGACATAGCAGAAGCATAGGATGTTCACAGGGCAGTTTGCTTGAAGCATGCAGTGGGAAATAAGAAAGAAACCCTGTGGCAAACCAGGAAGAAAGTAAGGGCTACCATGAAGATGTCCTCTGATTTCACATGTGTGTACTGTGGCATACAAGTGCCTGTTCTCACACACAGAAACACACCCCCACACACATACATGCACATAACCCGTGTACACATCTCTTTCTCTCTCATACATACTCACACATACACATGCAGAATTAAGATTCAAAATCATCACACCTATTTTTCATTCTTCCTACATGTTGAATCTCCTGGTTGATAGAAGTCTTGGGAGGTACAGTAAATTTGGGTAGGGTCTTCCAGAAGAGTGGGAATTCTGTGTTGAATGAGAGAGGATGGCAGAGTGCAGGCAGAGACAGAGAGGCATAAGAGCTTGGTGAGTTTAGAAGAAAGCTAGTCAGAAAAATTAAAATGTGGTGGTAGCTGTGAGGAAAAACTAATTTAAAGAAGGGCAGGCAGAGTGAAGGTAACTTGCCAGAGGCTCCCAAGCCTTTGATCCATGCTTTGCCCTCACATTGTCTATCTCAGTTAATGAGTTTGAACTTTTGTTACAAATATCTGCTCAATAAATCACCCATGGGTGTCATGGTATCAATACTATTTATAGTATTTATAACAAAACATACAAATATTGCCAATGTATAAAGTCAAGCTGAAGGTAAGGTGACTTTAAACGTATTTATATTTAGTTATTAATGGTTTAAAATACCTTTGGGCTTTTGGATAGTGATGTTTAGTGGGACTTTTGTTAATGAATGCACTTATGTATATTTGAAAAGCTTGGAATTCACTTTGTGATGCAACTGTTTGAAGGTGTCATTTAAAAAAAGATTATATGTATACACACACACACACACAGACACACACACATATGATTACATTGTTGCTGTCTTCAGACACACCAGAAGAGGGCATCAGATCACATTACAGATAGTTGTGAGCCACCATGTGGTTGCTGGGAATTGAACTCAGGACCCCTGGAAGAGTAGTCAGTGCTCTTAATCTCTGAGCCATCTCTTCAGCCTCTTGCAGGTATCATTTTGAGACTGGTTCCAGTGGTGTCATAGCTGAAAAATGATGCAGAAGATGCGCAAGGATGGAGCAGAAGGAGGATGGTGGAGAAGGATGCACAAGGATGGAGCAGAAGGATGCTTGATTCATGTATAAGGAGTTCATCGCTGGCTTTACTCACTTCAGTCTACCAGTCCACCAATGCACACGTTTTTATCTCAGTTTGCTTAGCATGCCTATGCCTTTCCTGCTGTTAATTACTTGCCACTATGCAAATAAGTTTGAAGGAGGTGTACTCTTACGCGTTTGCATAATGCGTTCATAAACCACCTAAAGCTGTGGCCCTGGAAAAATGAAAGAAAGAGCAGGAAATTGTGAGTTTGCTTTTTGTCAGTCGTGTCAACAATGTATACCTTTTTCATCTGCAAATTTCCTATAGCCATGGCAATGCTTGCTTCTGAAATGTTACCTGCAAAGAGATTCTAATGTTTCACGGAAGAGAAAGATTTTGTGATTAGTTTTTGAAGGTAAATACATCCAGGTTACAGGTAGGATTGTATCACTGTTGACTTTGCCTCCTCTTTTGGGGTAAGAGAACAATCTGCCTTGGTAGTCATTGGTAGCTCAGTGCTTTCTTTAGATCACTGATTCTCTGGAAAGCCACTTTAAGATGCTTGTGGCTTTGAAGATGGTGGTGACTAGTTAAAGGTATTTCGCATAACCTTCAAACCCACAGAAGCAATGCAAACTCTCATAAAGCATATAAAAAAATTGAGTGATTTGGGGGCCTCACTAGTAAGTCCTCCAAGTTAACATGTATATTAAATAATACAACTGTCCTCTCGTCTTTAAATGTAAATACAAACGAAAACTGTCAACTGTTCTTCTCACACCCCAGTGGTTTATCATTTCCCCTTGGTCATGCACCTATTATTTAAGAGTCCACTGTTCTCAGTGCGACAAACTCGTCACAGGTGCTATGATCAGGTTCAATTTGCCTTGGGGATTATATTTGGTGCTTTGAATCTAGAGACTTTCAGCATTCCCTAAGGTTTTTACTGTGTGCATATTCAAGTGAACTAATGTGCTGGTTTTGCATAATATCCAAGCATCCTCAGTGTAGCATCCTGAGAACCTCAGGAAGCCCTGGCCTCCTGGCTATCCGTGCTCTTTGGAGTTCTCTGGTATCTCAGGGCCTTTGTTCTTTAGGTTGGGGAGATGAGATTCTTTGGTACAAGGAAAGAATCAGGTAATTTAAGTACCCCAGAGTGCAAAGAAGAGCAGTTGTGTTCTGCGAGAGACAGGGCAAATGCTTTTGTGACCCTATTAAAAGTGGAGACTTAAGGGGAAGAATTATTAGCTCTAACTCCATATTTTAAAGGGAGGAAAGGAGTAAAGAAAATGAGAAATAACCCCAGGTTCAGAGTTACTTGAGGAGTTGTGCCCTTTGTAAGTCTTAATGAACAATTGCTGTTTTGTTTTGAATATAAGCATATGAAGATAAAGAACTAACCACTGACCTTGAAACAAGGAGACAAAAATAAATGGAAGTGGTCACTGAGAAATAGAAGCTGTCAAAACAACCTACCTGGGTGAAATTTAATGGCCATTTTGGATAAAAGTGCTGTGTTAGCTTCGTTTGCAGACTGTGTGCCCAGTGCTTGAGGGACTTCATCTCTTCTTAAGCTTGCAGAATTTCTCTTGAAAGAACCTTCTTTATATCTTTAGAAAATAATTACATAAAATTTATTATTTAATTTTATGATTTTTTAAAACTGATTTTTGGGTTTGTGTGAGTTTAGAAGACAAACATTTAGAAAATTTAAAGACTATTCTGTGTCTGCAAATGGCTTATAAAATGGCATCCCTATTTAAAACCAGACCTTATAAGTTCCCGAGTGGTCGTAAAATGCATTTTATATCTCAGGAAAAGGAATGTGTGGCTGTTACAGCCACTCAGAATGGTAGATTGGAATCTTAACCGTGCTCTCAAGGTATGATTGATCTCTGACCCTGGAATGAGTAGGGAGATGGCACATCTGTTTGGAATTTCAAAACAGGTTGTCCCAAATCAGTTTCATTACTCTTCTAAACTAGAATGCTGTACTCACTTTGAAGACAGAGTTGAAAGAGTGGGTATCTGTGCATAGATGTATGTGCATGTGTTCCTTTGGAGAAGGTCTCTGGGTAGGTTGTGAGTTTTACCTCTTTAGACTATGTAGAGGGTAACTGCCTTCGGTACTGGCCTTTAACAAGCTCCCATGGGGATCTTGGAATGTGTTTCTTGCAGTTAGTTAGTCACCAGTGACACATGCCTGCTTCCTACCTGGGGAGTTTGAATGAGAGAATGAGCTCTGGAGAATATATGTTTCAGAATCATTAGGATTAGTCTATATCTCTTGAATCTGTTTGGATAAACAGTTTGTGGGCATTTCCAACAATAGACATGAGGGATGGGTAAGATGTGGCTATCCCAGGCTTTCTTCACAAGCATTGATCATCAAGATACAGACCCCTGAACAGACAGCAAACTGGAAGTCACTGCAGAAGAATGCAGATGACCAACCTAGTGTAGAGCAAGAAGAGAATTATAGAGCTTAACAATTTCCAAGAGAATCTCCCAAATGTGCCTCAAAAATAAGACTTTAAACACCCAACCTACCTCATGAAAGCTCTGTATTCCTACTGGTTAATAGAAGCTTTCCCCCCATTCTGCTCTTTTCTGCTTTGCCAGTTTCATCATAACAAAATGGGAAGACTGAATGAAGCTTTAGAAATGTAGGATGGATGGGTAAGAAGATGGGGCAAGATAATGTAAACCTGTGCTTGTGACCTAAAGTGTCTAGGACATTCTGTGGTTTGACAGTGAACTGAGAAGTTATGGGACTGCCCAAGGCTGTACTCAGGGAGTCGAACTTAGCACTATGGGACATATCTTTCAAGTATTGTATGAGGCAGAAATAGTAATAACAATAACAACAACAGTAATAATAATAATAATGTGTGATTATGGTTATCTCAGAAGTTCTGTATATTCAATGTCCTGGTCTCCAAGCCACGGCTTAGGTCAGGATTTCCAGAACAAAAGCAGCAGTACAGAGACAGTCCTGTTCTACTGGTCCTGGGGGCGGGGAGGATAATGGGGGGCGGGGGGGGGGGAGGATAGTGGGGGGAGGGGGGGAGGATAATTTGCAAGTTTCATCCCTTTCTCTCTGTCTAGCTCGTCAGACTCTGGGCAGAGGGAATGAGGCGAGAGTACTAATTCTTCGGATTCGGAAGGGGGTTTACGATGGTCTAAATGTCTGAACTCCCTTTAACCCCTCCCATTCATATAAAGTCCTCTAACCAAGCTGATGACAGTAGGAGCAGCGAGTTTCTGGGGAGTGATTAGGTTGTGGAGGTGGTGCCCCATGATTAAGACGATAGAACTTTGAACCAAGACCCCAGAGAGCTACCCTGTTCCTTTTATCATCTGTGAGGCACGCATCCTCACCAGTTTGGTGCTATACTACTATTGCCTTGATCAGAATCTCGACAATTTTGAAAATCATTTCTCTGTTGCTTGTGGTTTATGTGTAGCTCCCCAACGTACAATGGTTAGTTACAGCTTCCCGAGTGAGTTGTTATAAGGTGAGGGGCATTTAGTTACATCACCTGCCTCATCTATGAACTACACTGGTGGGTGCTGTGAACCTGGATGAAGCTTGGACTTCAGTGAAAGCAAGATGTGCCACCTCAGCCTTTATATATGCTTAATGTGAAGATGGTCTCTTAGTTAGGGGTTTCTAGTGCTGCGATAAAGCACCATGGCCAAAAACAATTTGGGAAGCAAAAGGGTTATGTCACCTTACAGCTTGCAGTCCATTATTCAACTAATTCAGGCCAGGAGCTCAGTGCAGGGCCCTGAAGGCAGGAACTGAAGCAGAGGCCATGGATAAGTGCTTCTCACTGGCTTGCTCCCCATGGCTTGCTCACCTTGCTTTCTTTCTTTCTTTTTTTTTTTTTTTAAAGATTTATTTATTTATTATATGTAAGTACACTGCAGCTGTCTTCAGACACTCCAGAAGAGGGTGCCAGATCTCGTTACGGATGGTTGTGAGCCACCATGTGGTTGCTGGAATTTGAACTCTGGACCTTCGGAAGAGCAGTTGGGTGCTCTTACCCACTGAGCCATCTCACCAGCCCCTCACCTTGCTTTCTTAAAACATCCAGGACCACCAGCCCAGAGATGGTGGCCCTTACACATCAATCATCAACTAAGAAAATAGACCACAGGGTTGCCCACAGGCCAATCTAGGGAGGGAATTTTCTCTGTTGAGGTTCTCTTTCCCCAGATAATTCTAGCTTGTGTCAAGTTAGCACTGATAATTCCTTGCCATATTGCCATATACGATGTTGTCATTGTCATTATATAAGGAAGGAAGGAAGGAAACAGGTACTAAGTACCAGTTTGAATCCCTGGACCTTTGGTTAATCTAAACCTTGGTGTCCTCATCTAGAAGAGGTAGAGCTCTTAACTCACTGGATCACTGCCAAAGAGAATCCCTCCAGCATTTCCATTCTAGTTCTCGGTATTGATAAGTACTTAGCAGTTGACTGCCAAGACTGTTGCTGTTTTCCTAACATGCGCACCAGCTCTCGTTACTCAGAGTATTTATGCTCTCTTACATCACTTGAACCATCAATTGGCAGCTTCTGAAGCATTGTTCCTGAAGATAATATAGACTTGAGGTCTTTTGAGCCTTTAGTCACATCTTTGCAAATGAATGTATCTTCCTGTTTTATGTATGTTTCTGCTTAAAGACATTTTATTTTATTTTTTTTTTTTGATTTTTTTGATTTTTAATATTTTTATTACATATTTTCCTCAATTACATTTCCAATGCTATCCCAAAAGTCCCCCATACCCCCCCCCACTTCCCTACCCACCCATTCCCATTCTTTTGGCCCTGGCATTCCCCTATATTGGGGCATATAAAGTTTGCAAGTCCAATGGGCCTCTCTTTCCATTGATGGCCGACTAGGCCATCTTTCGATACATATGCAGCTAGAGACAAGAGCTCCAGGGTTCTGGTTAGTACATCATGTTGTTCCAACAATAGGGTTGCAGATCCCTTTAGCTCCTTGGGTACTTTCTCTAGCTTCTCCATTGGGAGCCCTGTGATACATCCAATAGCTGACTGTGAACATCCACTCCTGTGTTTGCTAGGCCCCGGCATCATCTCACAAGAGACAGCTATCTTTGGGTCCTTTCAGCAAAATCTTGCTAGTGTATGCAA
Source organism: Mus caroli (assembly GCF_978045245.1). Classification (NCBI taxonomy): domain Eukaryota; kingdom Metazoa; phylum Chordata; class Mammalia; order Rodentia; family Muridae; genus Mus; species Mus caroli. Next base: position 122,651,281 of record NW_028227261.1, read on the forward strand.
TGGTGTCAGCGTTTAGAAGCTGATTATGGGATGGATCCCTGGATACGGCAGTCTCTAAATGGTCCATCCTTTCATCACAGCTATGAACTTTGTAACTCCTTCCCTGGGTGTTTTGTTCCCAATTCTAAGAAGGTGCACAGTGTCCACACTTTGGTCTTCATTCTTCTTGAGTTTCATGCGTTTAGCAAATTGTATCTTATATCTTGGGTATCCTAAGTTTTGGGCTAGTATCCACTTATCAGTGAATACATATTGTGTGAGTTCTTTTGTGATTGTGTTACTTCACTCAACATGATGCCCTCCAGGTCCATCCATTTGGCTAGGAATTTCATAAATTCATTCTTTTTAATAGCTGAGTAGTACTCCATTGTGTAAATGTACCATAATTTCTGTATCCATTCCTCTGTTGAGGGACATCTGGGTTCTTTCCAGCTTCTGGCTATTATAAATAGGGCTGCTATGAACATAGTGGAGCATGTGTCCTTTTTACCGGTTGGGACATCTTCTGGATATATGCCCAGGAGAGGTATTGCTGGATCCTCCGGTAGTACTATGTCCAATTTTAAAGACATTTTATTATGTATACATATCTATCTATCTATCTATCTATCTATCTATCTATCTATCTATCTATCTATCTATCTACCTATCTATCTATCTATAGATAGATATTATGTATTGTTAGCTTACTGATTTTATACACACCTTGGAATTCATACAGATAGAATATTATGTAGCATATGCTTATGTTTCAGCATTACAATTGGGGTCAATTAAAACAGAAAATCACTAAAACCCCAAATGAAAATCTTATACTATGTAGAAGGCAGCGGATGAGCGTTGACCTTAGCTGGGAGGTTGTTTGCTAGGTGAGTTAAAATTTTCAGAATATTGAAGATGTATAAAAGCAATTAGAAGAGTTGTGTAGTATTTGTTTGAAGAGAAATCAGCTTTACTCAAATTCACCGCTATAAAAATCCATGCCTACTGATAGCTGCCTACATTGGGTGAGCAGGACCTAGTGATCAAAGGACTGTTTAGCCATGCTGTGAGGGAGAGTGGCAGGAAAGGCAGCTTATTCTATCCTTGGCCAGAGCTTGTACAGAGCTCGCCAAATTCTGCCCCATGGGACCTTGCAGAAGCACTTCAATATTCCTTTAAAATGACAGCTATTCATATCCTGGAAGACACTATTGTTTCTCCTTGGACTCAACAGTAGGTTAAACAGATCCATTTCCTGTCACTATTCTCCATATGATAATGCCATGATTGCCCTCCTTGTCCCTGTCGCCCTTCCAGAAGACCTTCAGTATTTCAACATCCTTTTTTTTTTCCTTTTAATTTTGAGACTATAATATAATTACATCATTGCTCCATTTCTTTTCTTCCTTCCAATTCTTCTCATATACCTTCCGTCTCCCTTTCAAATCCATGGCCTTATTTTTTCACTGAATCTTGTTACACACACACACACACACACACACACACACACACACACACACACCCATCCAGCATGCATCCAATCAGTCTGTAACTGGTACCTGGATGCATGCTTTCAGGGGTGACCATTCGGCATTGGATAAGCAATTGGTGTGCTCCCCTTAGAAGAAGACTCCTCTTGATCCCTGCATTCCTTAGGTGCCCGTAGCTCTTTGTGTAGGGTTGTGGGACTTTCCTCCTCCACTTTGGCTTGTCTATTGTTGTCATCTTTCGTCATCTCATGTTTAGGCAGTCATGTTGGAGAGATTTTATATGGGGTAGCTTTCTGACATTACTAGGATGTGGTCTTACAGCAAACTCACCCTCTTGCTATTTTAATATTTCTGTGTCTTTTTTTTTTAAAATGTGAAACTTTAGACTAAAACTGAGCATGTGAATGCCAGGTGAGGATGACCAGAGCACCACAGAACAATGATAATTAACTCTCACTTTCCAAATGCTCTCTTTTGCTAATATTTTTTCAGAGTTCAAATGGAAGAGATTGTTGGTGGCCAGAGAGTAAATATATGTGCTTCTTAGCATTCTCGTACCTCATGCATTTGCCTGTGGGTCACAAGTGGCAGGAGCATTTGCCTGTGGGTCACAAGTGGCAGTGACATAAGGCACTTGTAAGCTTCATCTAAACAGGCTCAAAGAATTCCCAATAGCTACATGAAAGCAGCCCTGAGTTCTGAGAGACTGTATGTGGAGAGCTGAGTAGAAAAGTCATCTTACCTGCTCTAAGACAAAACCTGCACTACATAAACAAACCTCCAGTTTTTAAAAAAGAAAAAAACCAAAACCAACCCCTCAAACCAGCACATAGCCTTAACTTGTATTACACAAACCTCATAAAGCCTCTGAGAGTGAGTCACAATACCCTGTCAACATATCCACTGTCTCCTTGGATGAACTCAATGATTTTGGGGGAAGACAGAATCCAAATATTTCATTTATTTTCATTATATTTTATTTACATTTTAAAGCTATAGCAAATCCCTTTTCAGCTCTTCAAAAACTTCTGCTATTTCTTCCAATCTTGTATCTTCTGCAAATGAATAATTCTTCAAATTCACAAGTTAACACGTTATTATCCAATGCCCTGGACTTGGCATTTGGGCAAACAAGATGCAAATTACATATCTTGTCCAAAACGGATTATTTTTCTACGCGAATTATTCATCAACCCTGGCGATGGGCATCTTTCTTTTCCTCGCTTTTGTATGCTTTTGGTCTGTTCTTATTTGCATGTTCTGAATGTTTCTTCCAAGGATCCCTAACTTTTGCCATACTGTATTAAGAGGATGGGAACTTTATCTGACTGTGGAATTAAGGGTTTGTAGTAATATAGGGGAATGCCAGGGCCAAAAGAATGGGAATGGGTGGGTAGGGAAGTGGGGGGCGCTATGGGGGACTTTTGGGATAGCATTGGAAATGTAATTGAGGAAAATATGTAATAAAAATATTAAAAATTAAAAAAAAAAGAAATTAAGCTAGAAAATCCATGAGGAACAATTCAGTAAGCAATCTGTCCATGACCTCAGCTTTTGCCTATAGGTTCCTGCCCTGTTTGAATTTCTGAATGAATTTTCTTTGATGTTAAACAGTGGTGCTAAAGTATAAGCCAAATAAAACCTTTCTTCCCCCCCCCCCAAAAAAAAGGAAGTAGAATTAAATAAATTAACTGGGGTAGAATCCTTGTGATTGAATACTGGTGGCTTTATGAAGGACAGACCAGAAGACACAAACACAGAGGCACTTTCTGTCTCTTAGATGATGCCCTATGCAACCTCAATATTCTGTCAGAAAGAAGGCCATCAAATTGTCTAGGCCTGTGAACCATCAGAACTGTGAGCTGAATACACTTCTTTTCTTTGTAATGGTAGCCAGATGCAGGTTTTTGATTGTTTTAATAGTAATTCAAAACTGACTCATGAACTGGTCTTCAATGATCATTATTTTATCTGTTTCATGGATTAAAAATTCAATGTGTTAAAGATTCCTGAGACAATCTCACACATTCCTTATGTGTTCCTCATCTCATCAGGCACTAAAATGTAGTTGGTTTAAATTCATTACTAATAAACGCCAAGTCACCAATAATGTGTTGGCACTGCACTAAGAAAAGAAATCATAGCATCTCCCTTTGGTATCATGTAACCCAGAGCAAGCCCAGGTTTCTATTCTCTGCTTTGCTCTTCAGTCCTTCTGCCTTTCTGTCCTGTGAGCCTGAATCTGTGCCCACCTAATGGCTGTTTTATAAATCTGTCCCTGTGTACCTGTCTGAGTTTGTGCCTGGTGTGTGTGTGTCTGTGCACGTGTGTGCATGTGCTCGTGCATGCACACATGTATGAATGTGTTTCTGTCCCTAATAAAGGACTTAACCCTATAATTATTGAGCCACTCAGAAAATATCACAAGAGGAAGGAATGAAGAAAGCTTTACAGAAAATGTTAACCTAGTTTTATAAGGGATTAAGTCACTGACTGTATCTGACCCCAAGGGACCCATACCACAAACAGTACTACAAGTATCATTGTTTACCAACTAATATCTGAATGTTGCATTCAACATTTATCTTTATTAATTAGATTTTTTTAGCAATAGCAAGTTTATTTCCAGCTTCTTAAAAAGGTATCTTTTCCAGTCATCTGCAAAAGAATAATTCTTTAAATTCATTGGTAAAAACTTTATTATCCAATGCCCTAGATTTAGTTATTCATTTTACAAGATTGGTTCCAAATCTGTTGTCCCTGTTTTCATCAAGTGAACACATGCATTACTCCACCATCCAGGGCATGGGGAGAGCACATAAGTTAAGATAAGAACTGTACTTTAGCTTAGACTGTAAAATTTCACTCCATGGAAATCCAAGGTGAATAGGGTTGGTTATTACAATGTTCTCTGAAAGGTAAGTTAAGCAAACAGACAAGCACACAGTAGGATAGCAGTCTTAAGTCTTAAGACACCTCACCAGCTATATTATTATCTCTGGCTGTGAAGTCCAACAAAAGTTTCAGGCTCTGTGTATGTAAGAGATATTTTTATAATATTGCATGGCCCCAATCTGTTTCTTTTTTTCATTTGCCATTTATTTTAATCCACTAGAAAATATATTTTCTCTTCTTAAGAAAATTCTTGCCACTAGAACTGGAATATACATTCTGGATTTTGATGTCGGGGTTCAGGGATAAAAAACCTGACACCGTCTACAAAGAAGAATCCTCCACTAGGTTTTCTAAAATCTTCTGAGTCTTCACTGTCATTTTAAAAAAAGGTTAAGAGGACTTTGGTGTACTGGGATCAGTGAAAATAATTTCTACTTCAGAATTGGAAGACACTGGTATTTCCAGTGGTAAGTTTAATGGTCTTGGTAAAACGCCTCAACTTCTATAATTTTACTTCAGTTCTGTTTCAAATACATAATAGTGATGATAATTTCTATCCTAGATATCTCCAGGATTGTGTGATGGTTGATGTATAAATTCTGCCCCAGTACTAAGGCCTGAATGAATACTGCTATCGGTATTCTCTATAGACATATATTTTTCACAACCTACTTTGATAAGAGCTCAACCTCCCCTCTAGCCCACCACCCACCAGAGGTAGTGGAAAAGAAAGGTCATTAGGATATAGGGGAAATGGACCTGATATTTCTTTGGGGGTAATTCCAATCTTTGTTCTCAGTCTAGTCCACTAGCAAACACCACATATGAATCAGCAGTTGTAGACCACTCCACTCAGCAGACACCACACACAAATTTGCAAGGACAGTTCAATCCAGAAGAAACCACAAGGCTCACCAATTAGCCGGAGTCAGCAGAAGCAGCTAGAAGCTGTAGGAACCTCATGAGAAATGTTTTGGAGAATTTCTCTCTATGAAGTTGCCACAGGCAAAGCTCATCAACACAATGTAAGGTGAACCAATGCTTGGATATAGTCAGTGAAGACTAGAGAGACAGAGCAAAGGGAACCAATGCTGGAGCTCCCACTGTCTGCAGGTCATGTTTATATTTTTTCCTGAGCATCATGCATCCTTTTATGTGTTTGCTATAGCAAACATCCTTTTACCTGTGTCTGCTTCAGCAAAACATTCTTTCACGTGACTGCTTTTCACATATCTGCCCCAGTGAAACATCATTATAACCCGAGTCTCCAAAGAAACCAGAAATTTCCACTTTAACTCTGTCCTAAAGATATATACTGTGTCTTTCCACAGGAGCCTGTGTTCCCTCACAGATCAGAAATGTTTGGTGGCCAGTAGATGTAAAGTAGTTTGTAAGCATCTCAGTTATTATTTTCCTGGATCTCTGTTTCAGGAAGAGAGGAAAGCTTCCCATAGACTGTTTTGGACCTATTCTCACTAAAGTCTCATTCCTTAAGGGCAAGAGAGGGTTGTGGTTCCGAGGTAGCACCATTCGTAATTAGTAATCTTGGTAATGGACTTTTCTACTGTCTCTTCTATATGCTCCTTGAAATAAGTGCTTTAGAATCACAGGGAAATCTCTTCAGGATGTCTTTAGGGTGTCAATGTTCAGAAATCCTTCCATGAGAAGTGAAAATACAGATAATTTGTATTATCACTTTACAACTTAGATCTGTTCCAGAAGGGCTTTGGGGAGAAGCAGCAGAGCAATAGTGTGTGTAAACATTTGTTTGCTAAATTCTTACACACGGAGGAGAATTCTCTAGGCTTGGCTAGCCTTCCGAGGATTTAGGTGTCTATGTTCCTAATGTGATGTCATCCTTTAGGTTGTGTGACATCAAACAGCTATGGGGAGCCATGTGGACTTTGTATGTGCCTCTGTGAGTAGGCTCTAAGGGCTGAAGACAGGATCATGGAGTACACTGGAGAATCCCAGTACATGGCATAGGCACAGCAAGTGAATTAGCAACGTGATGTTGATAAAAGATATGACCTATTTATTCTAAGTCTTCACATTTCCAACCCACTCCTGTTTCAGGACTCTAGTATAATCCTTGATCAACTTTACAAAAATGAGACCAATGAAATCTTGCACAATGAAGTTCTCATTTTCTGACAAGAGGCCAATTCATTGACTAGGGAGTTCCTTCCCTTGATATGCTCAATGTGAATTCGGCAACGACAACCACAAATATGGCGTCATAGGAGTTTCTGTTAGGTGTTGCTTACAGCCCTTCACTTATGTCAGTTCATTCAGTCCTTCGAGCATCAATGTGATCTATGAATATATGAGAGAAGTAAGTTTCTGTGAGGACATATAGCTAGTTCATGATGAAGCTAAGCTCTAGAACTTAGTCTCTCCATTCCCCAGCCCATGAAGTTATTAATAATTCTATATTGCTTTCTTTAGAATTGATGAGGATTTTAGTTTTAAGGCAAATTTTCATTATGTAGGTCAGACTGTCCCAAACTCACTGTTTTCCCATCTGAGCACCTCAGCCTCCTGCTGAGTGCCGTGGCAGCAAGTGTGCCCCACTGTACTGGCTCTTAGGATACATTCGATGCCTAGTGTGGTGGCACAGACCTGCAATTCCAGTGCCTCAGAGGCAGAAGCAGGAGGGTCACTCTAAGTCTGAGGCTAGCCTGAGTTAGCTAGTAAATTCTAAACAAGTCTGGATTACATAGTTAATTTCAGGATAGCCAGGAATATATAATGAGACCCCTGTATCAAAGCAAAACTGTGTTAACAAGTAAACACACAGGTTGTATTTATGTATTTAAGAATATATATGTATGTACAAATATGTATGAAACCACAAGGAAAAAGATGCCATGAATTTGAAAGACAGCGAGGAGAGATGCATGGGAGGGTTTGGAAGGTGAAAGGGAAGGGAGAAATAATGTGATTATATTATAATCCGAAAAAATATATTAAAAATATGTGTATGTCTTTTGAGACAGGGTCTCATTATGTAGCCCTGGCTGCTCTGGAATTCATTATATAGACCAGGCCGGCCTTGAACTCACAGATATCTGCCACTCTCTGCCTACCTGGTGCTGGGATTGTGACACTACACCCAGCTAAATAGAAACACTAGACACCTTTTCTCCAGACAGCAGACACCTTTCAGCATCCTGGATTTTCACAGAATGTTGAGCTGAGCTTAGTCTGCCTTGGTTATTCCTTCTAGGACACTGTAGTTAGTCTGTAGGCACTGCAGAAGGAGACAGAATTATGCAGATCAGATAATGACAGATACAGGCTGATCCAGTTGGCTCAGGCTCTTACAATGAAACACCAAACGCAGGGTGAGTAATAGCAGGCACACATCTGGAGTCCAGATGTTCAAGGTCAAGGTGGTGGGAGACCTGGTGACTACTAGTTTGCAAATGGCCATAGTTTCTTATTTTTCTAATATCACTGCGTGGGAGGAATAGGGAGAGGATGTAGAGTGGGGAGTGGGGTAGAGTGGAAAAGGGAGAGCATCTCCCGACTCTTATTACAGGACCCAGGTTCCTTCCAAAGGCCCATCTTGCTATTGCAGGTCAGTGTTTGAGTTTAAGGGATTCGAACACTTCACTCTACAGTATCTGTGGTCCAGTGTACCCTGGTCCTGCTACGCTCATTAGCCCCTTTTCTTTTCTCATGGTCAGAGAGTCATTTCATCAGAGTGAGCTGCTTCTAAAGATTTTTCATTCTCATTATAAAATTTTTCACACAGAAGGCAGAGGTGTAGAGAGAGGGTTACCAGGAGAAAAGCGAGGGAGAAAGCCAAGTGCACAATACTGACACCAGCCAGGTTTGTAAATCTCTGCTTAAGTTTAGCAGACCACTCGTTCACCCTCCTTTGCATCTCATTCAGCCTTTGGGACTCAAGGTGGCTGATTCTAAGCTCTGCCCAAAGCCTCACTGGACTCTGGGATGTTATTTCATAGCACGTATTTCTGTGCTTCCTGACCAAACACCGCTCTCCTCCCTGGCATTTTAATGTTTGCTCACTTGAAGTCTGTATTTTGTTTGTAGGAAACAGGACACAATGTTTCCCCGCCAGTATCAATGTGTTCTCTTTGCAGATCCGGCTCGCCTGTGTTTCATTCACTTTAGCTCCTGCTGCACTTGGGAACGTTGATGCTCTGCTTGAACGGGTATGTTTTCCATTGCGAAGTGCTATCTTACTTTCCCTCTGCTGTTTCTGCTTGCGGCATTCAATACTGAAGAAGTAACAAAATTCTAGGCCTTTAGGTTGAGGCTTGGGAATGTAACCTTTGTGACCCATTGCTCCAAGGTATGCTAATCATACCTTGATAGCGACATTCCTTCCTCCACCTACCTGCTTCCTGAGTTCAAAGAGTGTTCATTCAAAGAAAGTCACCCTGACCAACGCCGGAAACTGCCATGCAAATGTGCTATTGTTAGGGGCTCTTAGAAACTGAGAGTTAACCAAAACAATTACCAGGTATTCTCTGTGACTCTTGTGACTTTACACTTCCTTATGACTCTTAACTGGTATCTTTGGTATTTTTCCAACAACGCCCTCCCCACTTCCTTGAGTTGTGGTTTCTTCCTTTAAATACCCCCTTATACAGCTACTCGGGGCGCCATAGTCCTCTACCCCTGCGTGGTGTATGACCATGGGCCCCGAGAACGCTCTCGATTAAAAATCCTCTTGCAGTTGCAGCAAGACCGTTTCTTGTGGGTGATTTTGGGGTGTCGCCTCTCCTGAGTCAGAACGTGGGGGAGTCCTCACGTTGTGGGTCTTTCATTTGGTGCATTGGCCGGGAAACGCGACCACCCCTCACACCCAAGAACCGACTTGGAGGTATGGGGATCCCCTCTTGTGTGTGTGCCGGCCGGTGTCTCTGTTTTGAGTGTCTGTTTTCTGAAACGAACATTGGAACATGTGCTTGTTGTGTTGGGTTGTTTGTGTCTTGTCCTATGTTTCTGAAGCATGGCGAAGTCTGAGTTCAGATCCATCTGAGTTTATTGAATTTGTGTCTTGGTTTTCGGGTTGCGAGATCGTGGGTTCGAGTCCCACCTCGTGCCTTGGTTTTACACCTGGCAGAGTGAGGAACAAGTGTGCTTCTCTGGTTTTGGTCGTCTAGGTAGAAATGGATGCTGGTGTTTGTAGACGATGGGGTGATGGGGTCTGAAATGCGCGCGCGGTCGGTATTTGCAGCTGTCCTTTTGGGCCGTAAGGACCGGAGGACTGTGGTCGGCAGACGTGCTAGGAGGACCACAGGCTGTGGCCCCGGGGGACGCCCTGGGAGGTAAGGAGAGCCAGGGACGCCTGGCCGTCTCCGGATCGGTCAGAGGGACCGAGTTCTGTTGAAGCGGAAGCTTCCCCCTCCAAAATCGTCTAATTCTCTTGCCTGCTTGTAGAGGACAAGAAAGGGTCAAATGTGTCTGGATCTGTTGGTTTCTGTTTTATGTGTTTTTGTGTATGTGTTTAGAGCTATGTGAAAATCTAGAAAAGCAAAGGTAATTCTCATAGGTGCTTTATACCCTGACTAGAGAGATAGTTTACACCTGAGATGTGAGAGAATGGGTTTTGAGAAAAGCAGTACTCTCCGACTATCTGGGGATAATTTGGTAAAAAATAAAATAAAATAAACAGTTTTAATTGGTCTTTGGAGCCCTGCACCTGTAGTTAGGAATCTAGTGTGGCTAGAGAAGCCCTGCTAGGAGCTGATTATAAACGCTGCTCTTATAGGAACCACCAGCTTCTCAAGTTCTTAAGTTCTATGGTAAGGGAACAAATGGCTGTTTTTCCTACAAAAATCTCTGTGCTTGTGATTATTGGATTCATCAGGTGACAAGGTGCTCCTCTCTTGAAATTATAGCTAAAAAAATTAAGAATTTTGTTTGGTTTAAATGAACAAATGTATGCGGCCATTTCATTTTTGTTTCTAAATAGTTTCAAAAGTATAAATATGTTTTTATATGTCTTGGTTATAGATTAGTGGCTCATAAGTTATTAGTTATGATTAAAAATTTGTAACATTGGTAACAAAAAGTTGACTTAAAACTGGTAACTCTGGGTTAGAGTAATTTAGAACTACAACATGCAGCATGAGACAACCCATGGGAACAGGTCTCTAAAGATACGCCTAAATTGAGTAATATTCTATGTAATTCTTATCCTAGAAATCCGATTTATAAAAGATAAGATTTAGGGTAGTGTCTTTTTAAAATATTGGCGACTACACCTTCTTGTGTTTGTGTGCAGGAACAGGCAGCCAAAATTTGTAGCAAGTAATGTTTTTAGAGTTCATTTTTAAAGAAAAAATAGATTGTTTTCACTGTTAAAATTGGGTTTTGTTTCTCAAAATTGTGGTTGTACTCTTATGTTACAAGAGAAATTAAAGGTTTCTCCCAAATCGCAGCCACCAGCCAATTCGGCTCCCTATGAAGCCTCCTGAGTGGCCTAGTCCACAACCTTCCCCTTATCCACAGCCTCAACCCCAGCTGCTGAGGGAACCCTAAACCCCTCGGGGTGTCGAGAGGCGGACCGCTGCGGGTACATGGAACTGCAGAGCACAGAGTCCGGGCGGACTCTGGTGGACCCGCCCAAACTTTAAACCCTTCAGTACTGGTCATTTTCCTCTGTTGGTATTTATAACTGGAAAACTAACCACCCCCTTTCTCAGGATCCCCAAAGCCTCACAGGGTTGGTAGAGTTCCTTATGTTTTCTCATCAGCCTACTTGAGATGATTATCAACAGCTGTTGCAGATGCTCTTAACAACGGAAGAGCGAGAGAGAATTCTGTTAGAAGCTAGAAAAATGGCCCGGAAGCCAACAGCGGTTTACACAGCTACAAAATGAGATCAACATGGGATTCCTTTTGACTCGCCCCAGTTGCGAATGCAACATGGCTGAAGGTAAGGAGAGCTTGAAAATCTAACGCCAGGCTCTGGTCTCCAAGGTGCCTCAAGATGGGCCCACTAATTTGGCTAAGGTAAGAGGTAATGCAGGGGCCGATTGAACCTCCCTCAATGTTCCTTGAAAGACTTATGGAAGCCTTCAGGCAGTTCACTCCCTTTAATCTTACCTCGGAAGCCCAGAAGGCCTCAGTGGCCTGGCTGGCCTTCATAAGGCAGTTGGCCCCCGATATCAGAAAGAAGCTTCAGAGAAAAGAGGGAGACAGTTAGACGATCTAGTGAAAGAGGCAGAGAAAGTGTGTGTGTGAGAGAGAGAGAGGCGGGAGACAGAAGAAAGAAAAAACAGGAGGGATCATAGACAAGAGAAAAATTTGACTAGAATCTTGGCCACAGTGATAAGAGAGAAAGAAAAAGACAGGATCTAGACAGGAAACCTGGACAACTGAAGACCGAGCCTCAGCTAAAAAGGCTCAGCTGTGTCAAACTGAAGGTACTTATTTGAGAGACACCCTTCGAGTCGGGAAGTAGTGGCTAACTACACCAAGGCAAGTAAGAAAATTCTTGGGTACTGCTGGCTTCTACAGACTCTAGACACCTGGGTTGGCGACCTTAGCTGCCTTGTTGTACCCCCTAACCAAGAAAGGGGAGGTGTTTTGTGGATCCCGGATTGCCAGAAAGCCTTAAAAAAAAATTAAAAAGGCCCTCTTAATGGCCAGCCTTTGCCTGACCTAACCAAGCCTTTCACTCTTTATGTGGAAGAGAGATCAGGGGTCGCCAGAGGAGTTCTTGCTCAGACTTTGGGACTTTGAAAAAGGCCAGTGGCTTACCTAACCAAGAAGTTACACCCTGTTGCCAGCGGGTGATTTTCTTGCCTGTAAGCTATTACTGCCATAATCTGCTTGTCAAGGATGCTGATAAGCTCACTCTGGGACAGCAACTAGCTGTAATGGCATCCCACGCTCTTAAAAGCATTATCTGAAAGCCCCCTGACTGATGGATGACTACCAACGCTCCTGTGACACATCAGAGCTTTTTGTTGACTGAACGAGTGACTTTCGCTTCGTTCCACCTGCTGTCCCACTGTGTGAGACTGCACCTACTCACCACTGCGCTGAAATGATCTGAAGGATCAGATCAGCCTTGGCCTGAGGGTTCGAGCTGGTACACTGATGACAGCAGCCTCAAGGTTAAAGGTAAGCAGAAGGCGGGGACAGCAGTATGGTGGTGGACAGAAAGCAAGTGATCTAGGCCAGCAGCCTCCCTGAAGGGACGTCGGCCCAGAAAGCTGAACTTGTGACTTTGAGACAAGGTCCATAAATGGCAAAAGAAATAGCCAAGAGACCAGCTTTAGATACACCCCTGAGCACTATCAAGTTTGGACAGTATTTGACCCACCTGGGGGCCAAGAAATTCAAAGGTGTGGTTAGGTCCTTTGACTACTATGTTACAGGACTCTCTGACTTGGCAGAAGAAATAGTCAAAAGCTGCAAGGCCTGTGCTATGACGAGGTAGAATTTACAGAAATTAAGCCAGCTAGATATTGCAACAAGTACTTGTTAGTGTTTATAGATACCGTTTCAAGATGGATAAAAGCTTTTCCTACCAGGACTAAAGATCCTAAAAAAATCTTCCCAAGGTAATAGATCTGCCTTTGTTGCCCAGGTAAATCAGGGACTGGCCAAGATATTAGAGATCGGTTAGAAGTTACATTGTGCATACAGGCCCAAAGCTCAGGACAGGTAGAGAAAATAAATAGAACCATTAAGAGACCCTTACCAAATTGACAACAGAGACTGGCGCTAATGATTGGATAGCTCTCCTACCCTTTGCTCTTCAGGGTTAGAAACACCCCTGGACAGTTTAGACTGACCCCCTTATGAATTACTCTACAGGGGGGCCCCCTCCACTGGTAAAAATAGCCTCTGTACATAGTGCTGACATGCTGCTTTCCCAGCCTTTGTTCTCTAGGCTCAAGGTGCTCCAGTGAGTGAGACAGTGAGCAAAAAAGCAGCTCCAGAAGGCCTACTCAAGAGAAGAAGACCTGCTACATTAGACGTCTCTGCACAGAAAACCTTGAGACTCCGGTGGAAAGGCCCTTATCTTGTACTCTTGACCACCCTACTTTCTACCTTTATGATACCCCTTTTGATTTTGCTTCTGCTTTTAATTATAGGTGCATGTGTGTTAAATAGACAAGTCACCTTTATTAGAACAAGAATTAGTGCAGTGCGGCTTTTAGTTTTGAGACAACAGTACTATGCCCTAAAGGATCAAATATGTCAGAGAAAAGATAGTGTCTAGTTCTAAGATTAGAACTATTAACAAAAAAAAAGGGGGGGAATGAAGAAGTAACAAAATTCTAGGCCTTTAGGTTGAGGCTTGGGAATGTAACCTTTGTGACCCATTGCTCCAAGGTATGCTAATCATACCTTGATAGCGACATTCCTTCCTCCACCTACCTGCTTCCTGAGTTCAAAGAGTGTTCATTCAAAGAAAGTCACCCTGACCAACGCCGGAAACTGCCATGCAAATGTGCTATTGTTAGGGGCTCTTAGAAACTGAGAGTTAACCAAAACAATTACCAGGTATTCTCTGTGACTCTTGTGACTTTACACTTCCTTATGACTCTTAACTGGTATCTTTGGTATTTTTCCAACAACGCCCTCCCCACTTCCTTGAGTTGTGGTTTCTTCCTTTAAATACCCCCTTATACAGCTACTCGGGGCGCCATAGTCCTCTACCCCTGCGTGGTGTATGACCATGGGCCCGAGAACGCTCTCGAATAAAAATCCTCTTGCAGTTGCAGCAAGACCGTTTCTTGTGGGTGATTTTGGGGTGTCGCCTCTCCTGAGTCAGAACGTGGGGGAGTCCTCACGTTGTGGGTCTTTCAAATACCACATTTTTCTTCCTCGTTTCCAGACTCAGTGCCATAATTTCTGCTCTCTAATGCCTCGTGGGCCTCTGTTGACATCAGCCTTCATGTCAGCCTTGAATCTGTGCTCACAATCCTACCTTTGCTCTGACTGCATGCTTCCACTGGTCTACAGCGTAACTGCTTGACCAGATGCGGAAGTGTGTTACCGCCCTTTAATGCCGGCTCCTTTACAGTTGTACTTTATGATAATAATTGCAGCAATGTGAGTCTTCCTCTAACATTGAAGTTATATTTTATGTAACCTCACCTTTCATGCAATCTGTATTAGCTTTGTACTTTTTCTTCAAAAATGCTTTTATATATTTTCTATGTCTGCCCCTGTGGACCCTTGAAGCATGAAGTTTAAATTGAGGCATGCAAAACTTGTTTTTTTAAAACCCCATTTTAACCAGTTCTGGGCCCCCAAGTGCCCTAGTGAGGTCTGTTTCCTGTTTTCTCTCAACTTGATAGCACTGAGAGTCTGCATCCCCGCTCCCCGCATCTAGTCAAAACTCTGATTCTCAAAATCATGAAGAAACCTTTGAACTCACAATACCCGAAGTAGGATTATGTAATAATAGTTTATATCACAGACCAATCTTCTACCAGCTTTGAGTCGAAACAATGAATGCTCTAAATCTTGGATACTTCCCACTTGGATACATCCAGCGGCCTGTGGAAGCGGCCACGGGATCGTTCCTGAGTTTGGTTTGGAAAGACCAAGGCCACTTCCCCGGTGTGTCCTTTATCTCATCCACCAGCTCTGTCTCCAAGTTAGATCTCACTACTAACTTCCTACAGTCCTCACTCTTCCCCAGCTCTTCCGATGCTGCCAGTGCATCACCTGTCTTTCACGCGAGTCCTATGGATTTCCACCGCCTTTCCAACTTTCATCACTGAGAATTCCCTCAGCAGCAGGTGGCGTGTCTTTCTGTCTGCCTCCTCTGTCAGCGCTTTCCACCTCTCCTTTCTTTGTGCTCTGACTCTACATTCCATTTATGTTTCTTTTCAGGTGCTGATATTTTATTTTGCTCTCAAGTATAAACATCCACCCCGTTTCTTCCTAAACACATTAAAAACAACAACAACAACAATCCAGAAAACACACCTTCAACTAACACTCATTCCTCCCGTTTTGCATGTCTGTTGTAACCATGGTCAGACTCACCTATGCCAGTCTAAAATTGTTCCTGAATCTTCCATTGCTCTTCCTTTTGCCCCTCTAATATGCCACTAGTGTTTTATGTCCTTTAACATTTATGTATTATAAGCATTAGGTAAATGACAGTGAATTGGAAGGTTGTTCTTTTGTGTTTATTATCAATTTCCAAAGTTGATAACTATTTGAATATATTGCTGGTTATTTCTTTCATTCACCGAGGAATATTTCCACCAAAGAAGTGAAAATGTATGCCCATCATATACATAATATTTGCATGTATTCTACAGATGTTACTACAAATACTTGGCTTGCAATGTAAGTTTTGGGAATCAGTTCTAAATGATAGGGTAGGGCTTAAGGAAGTTTCACAATGAGGGCATTTAAAATAAAAATGTAAATGAATGTATGAATATGTCTCAGACTGAGTCATGTAACCTTTCTAAAATGAATGGCAAAAATAAGGATTAAAATAATTTCTCAGGCTCTTACTGGTAAATTGCAGTGAAGTGAAAGCACTTACATGGGGTGGCTCTGGGTATCGCATCGTTAATTACAGTGGCTGCATTTGCTTTTGTTCCAGTGCATGGTAATTAATGAAGATCTACAGCTCCACGCTTTGTCTTGGGAAGCACACACTGTTTTCATAGGCATCAGGATAACTATGCTATTCTTCACTTATTCCTCACGAGTGACTCTCTGTGACACAGGGGAGCCTATTGTTGAGGCAGCAACATGAAAATCGCTGCAAGATCTGAGCTTCGGTGGATCAGAGAGCAATCGGCTCTATTCATGCATCCTAACCTTGTCTCGACACCCCACAAATGTAGGCTATAATGACACACGGGACATTGTTTAGACTGGCCCAGTAATGAGAGCATAATCACAGCCTTGGAAAATAGTCTTAAGCTCCCAGGATGACTTCAGGGTACATGTGAGGAAAAGTTATAGCAATGGGCATAAATTAAAATGTATGTCCCAGACCTAAATCTTGGAGTGGCCTCTGTGATTATATAGGCTTGCCACATTGAGTTGAAGAATATAGTAAACAGTGTGTGTGTGTGTGTGTGTGTGTGTGTGTGTGTGTGTGTGTGTGTGGCAGGGGGGAGAAAGGGGAATGTGGGTAACAAAAAGGACCCCCAGCCTTAGACACATCAATGTCTTGTGTGCAGTGAAATGGAGAAACCAACTATAAAAGAGAGGCTAGGGTTAGATTGCTACTTCCCGTTGGAAGCATTATACAAATGTAAAATATCACAAGGAAGACCATATCTGTTTTTCTTCCCTGTGTCTGATCCTGTTTGCTAAAATACTTTCTCCAAAGGGCACTAGTTCTAAGCGAAGAGGCAATGACTGAACTTGTCATGTGGCCCAGTGGAAACCTGACAGTTATCTCTCTCCTCGTGGTATTTACGGACATCAGGGACTTTGCACAGCTGATATTTTTAAATACTCAGAGTGCACACAAGATTAAACATACAAATTGTGCTGTGTGATCTTTCCTTTCTGCTCTGCAGGGACCAACAGGGTATCCTGTGGAGATATGGAGGGGAGAAAAGCTTCCAAATTTCCTGTTGGAAGTGGCATCCAGCCTCCTAGGTGTTGGGATTACTGGGGAGTAGCCAGCACCTTTTTTACAAGGAGATAAGCTGAGGTAACTCAGTATAGCTTAGAAGTGCCACCTGGGTGGTGCTTTATGCCTCTGAGAATTCCCAGGGATGCAAATGATGAGCCAGTGGGCTGAGAATGGCAGGGAAATGGGCAGCCCCTCAGCACTAGGGGGAAGCCAAGCCCTCTTTGCCTTAGGAAGACAGAGCCAATTTTACTCTCTTGGAAAAATCCATAGAGAGTTGCAAGCGATAAGCTTCTGAGAGTTTCATTTCCTTTTTGAGTGTTGAAAAAACCGGGCTGATTTTGATATTTTGAAAAGGAGTTTTAGAATTTTGTCGTAAGTGCCACTTAGGGCTTTTTAAAGAAGCACTTTCCTGTTTATAGAGGAAAACACTCTGAACATCATAAGAAGAAGAAAATCTCTCAAATCTGGAAACAGTTAATTGACTTTCGATTGTCTTATCAGAATATGAGCTAGTATCATAGGACTCCAGCAGCTTTATCCACTACAGATCTTTTACTTTAATTTATTGGTTACTTCATAGAACTGCCAAGCACATTACGGTCCTGTGTGTAGTGGAGAAGCACTATCGTCCAACTCTCGAGCAGATGTGCTACAAGAGTCTTTTCATTTCCTTTCTTCAACCCAAAGAATAATGGCACTGCAATATCATGTTGTGAAAAGAGCAATAATTTGATAAACATTGTCTTTCCATTAGATTAGAGCAATTAATCTGATTCTAATTTGGCTGAAACATTATCCTACCGGAGTCCCCAGAGCCCTGTGAATAATCTCTAAACACATTGGCAACGCAGTAGACAAACATTATCTCTGCTCGCACTGTTCTTCCATATGGTCCCTTCCCATGGTGATGGAGGGCACCCTGCTGTTTCAATCAAATAAATGTCAATTATCTGAGATAGATTTTTTGTTCTCGAGCCCGGGCTTGCAGTGCAGCCAGAGTGACTGTGTAGAATGGTCTGCAACTCTCTTCTGCAAAATGTTGCTTGCATTTTAGCAAGGAGTCCTACCTTACCACCTTACCCAGCAAGCACTGCAGGTACTTTACATAAAATGCTTGGTTTCAGAAGCTCTGGTATGCATGTGTGTGCTTGTGGGGGAGAGAGAGAGAGAGAGAGAGAGAGAGAGAGAGAGAGAGAGAGAGAGACTCGATTTTCAAATATTTTTATTTTTCTTAGTGTGGCAGCAAGCAATAAAAATAAAACAAAATAGAAAGTAAGAGGATATTTCTTCACCTTCACAGTCTGAAATGGGTCACTACTCAGACTATTACCCTGTCCTTGTGGCCTTGTGGAACTCCTCAACGTGTAACAACTTTCGTTACCTCTGGGGACACGTTGGACATACATTCCAGAAGCAAAGACCTGCACTTGTGTGCTGGCTTCTCTCACGTACAGACATGGGGGGCGGGATTAGTGACAGATTTGGTGTTCAGAATTAAGTGGAGGAAGGAGAAACGGGACATTTTCTTCCTGGCTGGGGAATGACCCCTACTAGGTGCCAGAGAAATCATGGAGTATGTTTTTGTTTTGTTTTGTTTTTTAATTTTGTAGAGAGAACTCTGTGAGGAAGCAGGCAATATGGACAGGGGGGAGATGCTACAGTGCGGTGCTGTGAAGGCTTTCAGTTCTGTTCCTCTGCAGTGTTCTTTATCTTTAGGGTGTCAATTATAGGGTGTTGGTTTTGTTATCACACAGGCCCTTGTCTCAAAAGCTTGTAAATTTGCCCAGAGCCCCAAGGGCCTTTGATGACTATATGTCTAGACTACAAGTACTGGGTCACCCTCCTTGCTGCTGCCGCTGTGACAAGCTGGCTCTGAAAGAAAGGCAGTCCACAGGGATCTGGACTAATTCACTGTGGCAATCTAGCAAATGTTGTCAGAAAGGATTTCAGCTTCCACACTGGCTCTGATCCCGAACCAAGGAGGAAAGCCATTGAATGCTCAGGGCAAAAACCTAGAGTGGCATCAGACTCCTTCTGTTTCTGACATGGCTTAATTGGAGACTGTCAGCCTCTGACTTCAAATGTCAAGCCCTGGGTCACTTACTGCATTCAGAGGGTAGGAAGTTCCTGGCTCCAGAGGTGGGGTCCGTGTATCTGCCCTGGCAGCTGGAATGAAGGAGGATGGGTATTTTGCATCACCTACTGAAGAGAGTGACCAAACATTGTGTCAAGTGGACATGCAGTGAGGTGTTTGACGATCAGATGGAGATGAATCAAACTGAGGTAACAGGAAATTAAATGACCAGCTTTGGAGGGGGGTGGCTCAGGTTCAAATCCAAACACTACTTACTGTATAATGGTGGGTAAATTGCTTACACTATAGAATGCTATGAGGATTTGTAATAGATCTTATACCCCATGTTTGCTTTGAAGACTTTATAAGGTAATGAATACAAATCAAGTAGCCTAATGCAGGCAGCTAGTACATTCTTAGTGAACGTTGGCTTCTATTCTTAAAGAGTCAGCAGTCTTGCCTGTGAATTGGCTGGCTTTTGTTCGTTTTTTGAGTAGAAGACTATCTTATGCGATGCATACCCCAGTGGTTGTTTTGAGACTCAAGTGAAAAAAAAAGACCTGTGGTATTACAATGAGAACACATCAAAGTGTTTGTGAAATGTATTGCAAAATAGATCTGTGTCCCTATTGTGTATATCAGGCAAGGGCCTTCTTCAGTGTCCTACCTAGAAACCCCATTTTAAGTTAATTATCTCTTTTAAGACCCAATTTCTAAGCATAAAGGAGAATGGATTTGTACCCTAAGGAGGATTTGGGGGAATTGTCTGTAATGTCTTTTTTAAAACTCTAATTTTCTCTAATGTCTTTTTTTAAAAAACACTTATTTATTTATGGTGGTGGTTGTGGTGTGTGCCTCTGTGTGTGTGACCCTTTTTACTCGCCTGGGGCTGTTGGTCACTGGCTGAGAGGACAAAGGGAGCAGAAATGTGTGTGTATGGGGGGGGCAGGGTTCAGACAGGTGTGTACCAATGGATTAACTTCCAGAATTAGCTTCATTAAGACAGCTAACTTTATTTGGATTGAACAAGGACCATATAGACCTTGAAGAGTGTAGATAATTCCAAGATGGCTAGGGCAGAGGCCTAGAAATGCCTCATTTACATAAGGAGAAATTCCAAGAACCTCTAGGGCAGGTTCCTATTGGGATAGAGGAAGTTGAACCTGTAATCTGGCCATCGGCTATGTGACTTTCCTCGGAGTGTTTTTTTGGGTTACAGGTAGGGCTGATTGGGCACAACTCAGTAACTAATGATCATATGGCAGGAAAGGCTGGGCGGGTCTTATGTCCTGAACCAGCAGTGCTTGCAGGAAGTTTGAGCAGGGTCTTTCTCTAGATTAGGTCAGGCACCTATGCTTAGAGACACTCTCCAGATAAGATCAGTGGAGGAGAGAAAACCCCGCTGAGAAAGAAGTCCTCCATTTTGCAATGAGCTTGGAAAGTTTATTCCGGCATGGTGGATTGTGGCCTTGATAGCAAGCAGGATCTTTCAACATTTAAGTATATTGGTACCTGTATGTCATCCATTCACACACGGAAGTCAAAGGGCAGCTTGCAAGGGTCATTCTCTCCTTCCACCATGTAGTTTCTAAGGATCAAATTCAAGTCACTGTGCTTGGTGGCAAATGCCATTATCAGCTGATCCACTTTACTGGCCCCGATGTATCTTTATTTTTGCCTACAATGACTTAGATGCTACATTATTTTCTCTGCTATGCCCATGTATTTTTTTTCCATGTGAAATAGCATTTCTTGTCAGTGAAATCACTGATTAAATTCTTAGATTTGATAGAAAACTGAGCTCTCTCACCCCAATTCAGAATCACCACACAGGAAAACTTTGTGGTTTAGGTGAGGTCTCAATCCAGTGTAGGTCTGTCTGGCCAGTGAAGAGCCTTTGGTCAGAGGTGAAGCAAGACTCTAGAGCTTTGGCCTTACTATCTATATTAGTTCCACAAATCTCCCTTTTGTTTTGCTTTGGTCTACTTTCGCCTCATTTAACATAAGCCATAGTAGACTAGGGGTTGTTCTATTCTAATATGATTTCATTTTAACTAATTATATCAGTGAAAATCCTATATTCAAATAAGGTCATATTTCAAGATCTGGTGGATTAGGCTTTGAACATATTTTAAAAATGTTTTGGACTTATTTACTTTATGTGTATGAATGTTTTGCCTGCATGTATGTACATGCACCATATATGTTCCTGATTCCCCATAGAAGTCAGAAGAGAGCTTTAGATCCCTTGGAACTGGAGTTATGAGTGGTTGTGAGTTACTGTGTTTGTGCTGGGAATTGAACATGGGTCATCTAGAAGAGCCACAAATGCTCTTAACTACTTAGTCATATCTCCAGCCTTCAACATACTAAGTTTTTAGTTGACATTTGGCCGATAACTTTGAAACCTGGATTATATTGAAATAGGGATAGTCTCATCTCAACAGCAATAAGGTAAGTGGAAGAATATTGGATCAGGTGCCTTTTGGCTTAGAAATAATTCACACAAATTGATCAAATAGCCTTCAAGTGGTTCTCAACCTGTCATGATCCATTTTGGGGTCCAACAATCCTTTCATATGTGTCACATATCAGATATTCTGCATATCAGATATTTACATTACATATCAGTAGCAAAATTACAGTGAAAGAGCAATGAAAGAATGTTAGAGGTTACCACAACATGAGGAACTGTATTAAAGGGTCACAGCATTAGGAAGGTTGAGACTCCTGTCTTGGACAATATCTGTTTTGTTTCAATGTCTTCCAGTGTTCTTTCTAGCGTTACTAGCTTCAAATGTCCTAAATGCTATCTACCCATCTGGTTTCTCTCTCTATCCTATCAGTCATTCATCCCACCATCCATCCATTCTTCAATCCACCTATTTTCTCAGTCAAATGATAAGCATTTGTTGAGCATCTATATGGTTACTAGCACAGAGCCAATTTCTGGGAATACAGTGATGGATGAGACACAGTCCTTCTCCAGGGCATTTACTAGTCTAATGGATGAGACAGACAAGTAGCAGGCATGTAGACTCTACTTTCCCACATCCCCTTCTGCAGAACAAACCTTCAGATAAGCAGTTTTATTTATTTATTTTGTCTTTTAAAGGAAAGCCCATACTTCCCACTTTTGCCTTCCAGCTTCTTGTTTTTACAGTAAACATTTTCTGATTTTTTTTTTTAATTTCTTTCATAGCACTCTCTTTTCATTCTTCCTAAATTACTTTTTGTGGCATTTTCTACTCGTCATTCTTTAAACCATGAATAAAGAAGAGCTGTGTAATAATTAGAAAGCAGACTAGAGTGGGATTTTGCTGGTGCTGGTGCCCCACACTGATTTAATCTGGAACAAGTTAGGATGTTAAAAATCATGCTGGCATCTGTGATTACATTTAGCTCCCATTTTTTATTTTCAAATTACTTAAACACATACACTGAGCTATCATTTATCCTGAATACAGTGTTGGCAAGGTTAGCAGGTACCTTTTAGCCAAATGCAGAAATCAAGAGAAGGCTCTCCCTCACACCACCGACAGTCATGTGCTAGGCACTTAGTGAACTTATCTCATTTAGTTGCTATGCAAGCACTCTGAGTCATTCAATGTTTTGTACTTGGGCTGTTGGAGGTCACAGGACTCATCCAAAGTCACATAGAATAGGGGAGCAGGACGTGTCCCAGGATCTCTTTGATTCTAAAGTTCTGCCTTATATTTTCCATACATCAGGATCTCTTTCAAGACCCTTTCTTCAAAGGAAAGAACAGGGATTGTGAGAGATTTTGCATTGGGCTGCTTCTGCATGAGAGTTCCCATTGAGGAAAAATCAGCTGGCAGATCTGGGACGGGCCCCGTGGGGAGCGTACCTTGATGGAGCCGTTATAGTCCTGTCTAGGCCTTCGCTTTTCCCTTTCAAGATCTCACTTTTATTATTTTGTCAAGGCAAACAGGCTTTGAAGGATAGAATCGCTCTAACAAAATACAAAAGGGAATGATTTATAAACCACAGCACCAATTTACCATGGGAAATAGAACAGATTTTTAAATCAGGAGCCTTTCTTTAACCAGGCATTCCCTTGTTGTGGGGTCAGTCACTCAGAAGAACAAATAATAATTCAGAAGGTTGCTTGGTGAGCATAGAATTTACAACAAAGAGATTAGGTGTTGCCCAAGGGAAGTCTCCTCAGGCTAATATACCGTGGACTTAATCCTTCTCTGCCCTACAGTTATTTCTGCCTAAATTACTGGAATCCATCTTCCAGAATCACAATGTAATTTTCCTTGGTCACTGCTACACTCAGCCACACTGGCAGTCTGACCTCCCAATTCTCTTTGGGCAATATTTCTCTTTTGGAAGTATCTATTATCTAGCATCCCATGCGACATTGCTTCATGTGGTAACATCCTAAATTATTGTTTATCTTTATTAGTTCACCCTGTAGGTTGCCTGCTCCTTAATGAGGCTTGGACTTTACCTTCCAACCCACACAGAGGCTCGAGTCACACTTGTCAGAGGACCAGAAGGTTTGGAGTTTTGGCCTCAGCTGGAAGGATGGGCTCTAATCTAAAAGTTCTCAGCAAAGTCTCACTCATAAGCCAGTGCCTGTCTCTGAGCTAGGGAACCAGGCCTGTGCTGTCATGCCATCTCTAAAACTAGAAAGATTAATCCAGAAATCTGTTCAGTTCCAATCTGGATAAATGAGACCTGCAGGTAAACTGAGGAGAGGGACACTTCTTTTTGAAAAATATATCCCACCCCACCCCGATATGTGTGTGTGTGTTCTGTATACACACATGTGGAGACCAGTGGCTCATGTTGGTGTCTTCCTCAATTTTTTTTTACATCTTATTTTGTGACATAGGGTTTTTCACCAAACTTTGAGCTCACCAATTCTGCTGAATTGGCTACCATGTGAGCCCCAGGAATCACCTCTCTGCCTCTTCAAGACAGTGATTAGAGACACACATCACCATGCCTATTATAGGACTGCTGTCCATAGAACTCATATCCTCACACTTCTGTGGCAAGCACTTTACCAACTGAGCCACGCACCAAGTCCTCAAACATCTGCTTTTAAGAGGGAGACATGGAAAGAGTCGAGATGAAAAGCAAGAATATTTGAAGCAAGCATTCTTTTACTGTGAGGCTAGAGTTGCTGGGAAATGGGACTGGAATCTCTCACTGCACTAAGGCCCAAACCCAGTCTACCTTTAGACTTTAACTTATGCAACAAATGAAGTCTTTTGTGCAGTCTAATTAAATTTGGTCTTCCAATACAAGTAGATTAAAAAACAAACACACAAAAGGTTAACTTCTCAAATCAATTTTTTATTCACAAACTACCAGAAAAGTTCTTTAGATAGCCAAATATATCCTTTTCTGATGCTCATTTCAGTGAGACTTTTTTCTTTTCCTTTATCATACAGTACATTCTTATCACAGTTTCCCTTCCCACTATGTCTTGGGATTCTCTCCTCCTCTCCCTTCTCTCCTCTCCATGTCCCCTTCTTCCCTTTCCCTTATATCCATTGCTTTTCTGTTTCCCTTCAGAAAGGAGCAGGCCTCACAGGGATATCAACCAAATAAGGCATATCAAGTTACAGTCACACTAGGCACAAACCCAAGGTTGGACAAGGCAATTCTGTTGTGGGTTTGGTCTAATGGTGCTTGTATTATGTTAATCTTGGTCTCCTAAATTTCATGAGTATCTGCTTGTCTACATTGTAAGACACTGAGGGAACCCTGCCCCAGTTGGTTTTGATTGGTAAATAAAGTTTCCAGTGGCCAATGGCTGGGCAGTGAGACAGAGGCTAGATTTTTAGGATTCCTGGGCAAGGGACTGAGGAAGGTGGGAGGAAAAAGGAAGAAGGGGAGAGAATCACTATGCTTGGAGGAGAACCAAGATCCTTGTCTGAGAGGGGTGGGACAGAGAACATAGCTGCCATGTAGGAGTTAGGGGAATGCAGCTCAAGAGGGCTACACTACTTGGTCTAGGATAGCAAAGATGGAATCAGATTTTAGTAAGTCATAACTCAGGAATATTGGAGGGAATGGATTAGCCACATGGAGATTAGGAAGTGGCCCAACCATTTAGCTGTTTTAGACATACAAAAGTACAAAATGTGTTTGTATGTGTCTTTCATTCAGGAACCCAGAATATTGGGGCAGGTAGCAAGGGGCACTGCTGCTGCTGCTGCTGCTGAGATCATTTGAGTAGCTTTAATTGGATACTGCTATATAATCCAATAGGAGGGAAAGGGTCCCAAGAGAAGGTGAAAGAGTCAGAGACATCCACACAGTGAGTGAGATTTGTTTAAAGAGCAGTTAGATGATGGGGCTCAAGTTAGCTTTCATGCAATCAGTGCAGTTACCATTAATTCAGCCTTTGCTCCCAGAAACAGCTATATGGACATTTCACCGAGCTTAAGACAAGGACTGGCTTCCATGCATATCTCTATATCAGTGAAATGCATCATTCCATAGATCTATCAGTTCGCAAGCTCCAAAATATGATACTAGACCCCATTCTGGCATTAATAGTCTCCTCAGCCCAACTAGACACCCACACACTGTCCAAGTACTGGTTTGTAATGAAGTGAAGAGGTCATGCCAGAATGCATTAACATACTGCATCTTTCATAGAAACAATTATGAAAAAGACTGAACAGTGTCCTTTGTGACCTAATTAGCTTGTGCTTCTTGTGTTGCTGACACAGAGCACTGGGGATGGAACCTGGGGCTTGCAGAAGTTAGGCAAGCACTCTTCACCAAGCTACAAGTCAGCCATTCTCATTTTGCTATAGCTAAATTATCCATTGGCTATTTGATCTTTATGCTTCCTCTTGGCTTTTGAAAAATTAACATTTTAAGAAGAGATGCAAGAAGATGGAGCTAATTCTGTTATTTTCATAATACCCTATTCTTCATTTTCTCTGCTTTCCTTTATAGACATCAGTTTGGGTAGCAATGAACACAGTTCTAAAAAAAACTCATTCACTCATTGATTTGCTGAGTTAATGTGTATAAGTAAACCAGGAATAATTTTGTAAGTTATCAAGACAAATCAACTTTACTTTACTTTTGTATTTAATTAGATCTCAAACTTTCCTCTAATTTCCTCCCATTGCTATCAAAACTTTTAACAGAGAGATCTCATATTATAAGTTAGTGACACACTTAAAAGTTCTAGAAAAATAAGAAGAAATCGCATCCCAAAAAAGAGTAAGTGGCAAGAAATAATCAAAATCACGGCAGAATCAATGAAATAGAAAGACTGACAGACAGAAGGAAAGAAAGGAAGAGAGAGATCAACAAAAGGAAGAGTTGATTCTTTAAAAAAAAAATCAAGAAGATTAAAAAGCCTTAACCAAATTAACTAAAAGACAGAGAGAGAAGATCCAACTTTTAAAACTTAGAGGGGGGGGGGAGGCATTACAAGCGACACAAAGGAAATTCAGGGAACCATAAGGACAGACTTAAAAATTCACTATTCTATCAAACTGGAATACCTAAATAAATAAATAAATAAATAAATAAATGTAGAAAATTAGGTGAATATCTGGATATGTATTACCTACTAATGTTAAAACAAGATCAAATAAATAATTTAAATAGATCTGTAACTTTTGTAAAGTAGAAGCAATAATTAAAAGTCTCCAAACAATGCCCATGGTCAGATGAATTCAGTGCATAATTCTACCAGACCTTCAAAGAAGAATTAGTACTATAGTCCTCTAATTATTTCACAAAATAAAAACTGAAGGAAGATTTTATTACTCTTATTATGAGGTTATTATTACCTTGGTACCAAAACCACACAAAGACTCAACAAAAAAAATTACACATTTCTTATGAACATAGATGCAAACATTAACAATAAATCCTACATCCTTTTATGATAAAAGCCCTGGAAATATTAGTGCTACAGGGAACATGCCTCAACATAATCAAGGAAATTAACTGCAAACCCACAAACATCAACCTAAATGGAGACTAACTCAAGCAATTCCACAACAATCAGAAACAAGACAAGGTTGTCTATTCTCTCTATACCTGTTCAGTGTAGCACTTACATTCATATCCAGAGCATTAGGTCAACTGAATGATATCAAGAGGCTACAAATAGGAAAGGAAGAAGTCAAAGTATCTTCCTTTGCAAATCTATCTATCTATCTATCTATCTATCTATCTATCTATCTATCTATCTATCTATCTATAGATATATATATATACATAAAACACCCTAAAGAGCTTCTACAGTTGATAAACACTTTGAACAAAGTAGCAGGATAAAAACTAACTCAGAAAACCATGGACAAACATATGGAGAAATAAATCATTTAAGCAGCACTTTTTACAATATTTTCAAAAACACCAAGTATCTTGGGATAACTCTGAGAAAGCAAGTGAGAGACTTGTATAATAAAAATTTTAACACACTGAAGAATAAAATTGAAGGAGACATCAGAGATGGAAAGATCTCCCATGATCAAGGATCAGTAGTATTAATATACTAAAAATAGCCATCCTACCAAGAGCAATTTACAGACTCAATGCAATCGCTATGACAATTCGAACAAAAATTACAGAAATTGAAAATAATCAAATTTTAACTTCATATAAAAACAAACAAACAAAACGGACTCCCAGGATTAACCAAAACAATCTTTAATAATAAAAGACCTGAGGGAGTTACCACCATTCCAGATTTCAAGTTGCACTACACAGCTATAAAAACAGCGTAGTATTGATATAAAAATAACCAAATCAATCAATGGAAACAAAACTGATGAACCAGGCATAATTCAACACACCCATAGATACCTGATTTTTGAGAAAGAAGCCAAAACAAAACAAAACAAAACAAAAACCCAAAAACCACACACAGTGGTGAAAAGACAATATTTTCAACATATGATGCTGGTGAAACTGGTGGTCTGCATGTAGAAGAAAGCAAACAGGTTCATATCAATCACCCTGAACAAAACTCAACTCCAAGTGGATCAAGAATCTCAAACAAGACAGCTTGAATCTGAGAAAAGAGAAAGTGATAAATAGGCTTAAACTCATTGTCACAGTCAAGAACTTACTGAACAACACACTGATAGAACAGTCATTAGGACCAACAATTGATAAATGGGACCTCACAAAATTGAAGGGCTTCTGTATGGCAAAAGACACCATCTTTTAGGGTTAAAGTATAGCCTACAGAATGGACAAAACTCTTTACCAATTATGTATCTATATCTATATATATCATGGAGGGTTAATATCTAACGTATATTACTAACTAAAAGTATTGAACATGAAGAAAACAAATAACTCAGTTAAAAATGGGCTATAGAACTGAGGTGACAGTTCTCAAAAGAGAAAACACAAATGCTTAAGAAGTACTTTCAAGAAATGTTCAACATCCTTAGCCACCAGGGAAATAAGAATTAAAACTGCTTTGAGATTTCATCCTACTAGAGTTAGAATGGCCAAGATCAATAAAAAATGACAGCACATGCTGGGGAGGATGTGGGGCAAGGGGGACACTCCTCCACTGCTGGTGGGAGTGCTAACTTGTACAGCCACTAAAGAAATAAGTGCAGTTTCCTGAGGAGGCTGGAAATTGATCTATCTCAAGAGTCAGCTATATCACTCTTGGGCATATACACAAAGAACTCTATAGTCTACTACAGAGACACTTGATTATTTATGTTTATTGCTTCTCTACCCATAATAGGTCATTTTCAATGTCTGGCTATTATGAATAGGGAAGCAATACATGTGTGATAAATGAATAATGAAAATGTTGCACATACAAACAATAAAGTATTATTCATTGTTAAGAAAAATGAAATTATGAAGTTTACAGATAAATGTCTATAGCTAAAAATATCATCCTCATTGAGGTAATCCAGACTCAAAAGATGATTATATGTTTTCTCTTAAATGTGCATGTAAGCTTTCAATCCATCAATATACATGGAACAATCCAAATAACTATAAAGATACAAAGTAAGGGTCCAAGAGGGGGCAGAGGATCTCTCAAGGAAAGGTAAATTAAATGTATTGTTATGCACAGACAAAGCGGGAAACTAGACTAGGTAGATGAAATAGAGAAAGGTGTGGAAGAAAAGGGTAAAGAAGCAATATAGAGATGGACAACTAACACCAAAGATCATTTGAAAAACCATATGGAAACCTACTACTGTAGAAACTTCCTAAAATATATACCTATATGAAAAAATCTAAAATTTGTCATCGAATAATTGGGGAGAAAATACCCCCCAGATAGACTTATCACCAGGTAAAATGTCAAGTCCCAGGAATGGGATAAATCTTGTTGAGTCATTGTCCAGAGGAGCTCCACTGTAACCCTCAAATCCCACAGACTATTTCCAAGGCTATTAATTACTCCACAAACTGATGGTAAGATCTATTGCTGAGGCAAAACACTTACATATGTCATCAAACATGGAGAAGTTGAGCTATTGCTATTAGACACATCATTCCTACTGACTAATATTCATGATACTGAAAGGTACTCTACAAGCTACCAGAAGGTAAAGGTAATTATCACTGTCTCCCAGCTGCAAAACCTGTGATCTACAACAGTGACCTGCCTGTAAGATATACTTGTACAATATTGGCACAAATGTTATGGGAGTAACCAATCACTTCCTGATCAGATTTAAGAACCACACTATGGGATGGAACCCAGACCTGACACTGCTTAAGTGGCATAGATAGACTAGGTAGATCATGGGCTTAGTGGGAAACCTAATGTTCAATATCCGTAATCATTAGGAATTATGAGAATCAAAATAACCCTGAGATTCCACCTCACACCAGTCAGAATGGCTAAGATAAAAAATTCAGGTGACAACAGATTCTGGAGAGGATGTGGAGAAAGAGGAACACTCCTCCATAGCTGGTGGGATTGCAAGCTGGTACAACCACTCTGGAAATCAGTTTGGCGGTTCCTCAGGATATTGGACATGGTACTACCGGAAGATCCAGCAATAACACTCTTGGGCATATACCCAGAAGATTCTCCAACTTGTAATATGAACACATGCTCCACTACTTTCATAGAAGCCT
The DNA here is from genome assembly GCF_978045245.1 of Mus caroli. NCBI lineage: Eukaryota > Metazoa > Chordata > Mammalia > Rodentia > Muridae > Mus > Mus caroli. Next base: position 122,681,381 of record NW_028227261.1, read on the forward strand.
TATTTATAATAGCCAGAAGCTGGGAAGAATCCAGATGTCCCTCAATAGAGGAATGGGTACAGAAAATGTGGTACATTTACACAATGAAGTACTACACAGCTATTAAAAACAATGAATTTATGAAATTCTTAGACAAATGGATGGATCTGGAGGATATCATCCTAAGTGAGGTAACCCAATCACAAAAGAAGTCACTTGATATGCACTCACTGATAAGTGGATATTAGCCCAGAAACTTAGAATACTCAAGATACAATTTGCAAAACTCATGAAACTCAAGAAGAAGGAAAACCAAAGTGTGGATACTTTGTTCCTTCTTAAAATGGGGAACAAAATACCCATGGAAGGAGTTACAGAGACAAAGTTCAGAGCTGAGACTGAAGGAAGGACCATCCAGAGACTGCCCCATCTGGGGATCCATCCCATAAACAACCACCAAACCCAGACACTATTGCATATACCAAGAAGATTTTTTGACAGGAGCCTGATATAACTGTCTCCTGTGAGGCTATGCCAGTGCCTGGCAAATAGAGAAGTGGATGCTCACAGTCATCTATTGGATGGAACACAGGGTCCCCAATGGAGGAGCTAGAGAAAGTACCCAAGGAGCTGAAGAGGTCTGCAGCCCTATAGGAGGAACAACAATAATAACTAACCAATATCCACAGAGCTCCTTGGAACTAAAGCACCAATCAAAGAGAACACATGGTGGAACTTGTGGCTCTAGTTGTATATGTAGGAGAGGATGGCTTAGTCGGTCATCAATGGGAGGAGAGACTTGTTGAGTGTTATAGTCTGAGTTCTGTAGTAGTTTAAGTCTCTTTAGGAAGTGATTTGGGTACATATGCCAAAGAGTATTTTGAGAAGATGTCCTCTGAAATCCTACAGAGCACCATAGTTATCATAATGATAGAGAGATGATGTCTGTAGGTATAGCAATGGATTTGCATGGCTGTAATTTCAGATATGTTGCTAAAGAAGAAGGGCAGTGTGCTGTGGGAACCTTTAAACTCATCTACCTCAAAATGTGCTTTATTCACCTCTGACTAATTAAGATCTCCATGAATATATTCCTTTGTTTAAAGGTATATTTATTTAATTTTCATTTTTTATTTGTTATTTTATCTATTTACATTTCAAATGTTATCCCCTTCCCAGGTTCCCCTCCACAACCTCCACGTCCTTTCCTTCTCCCCTGCCTCTATGAAGGTGCTGCCCTACCTGCCCACCCACTCCTGCCTCAGAACCCTATCATTCCCCTATCCTAGCCCATTGAGCCTCCACAGGACTAAGGGGCTCCCCTCCCAGTGATGCCAGATAAGGCAGCCGTCTGCTATATATTCAGCTGGAGCCATGGGTCACTCCATGTATACTTTGTGGTTGGTGGTTTAGTTCCTGGGAACTTTGCGGGGGGGGGGGGTCTGGTTGGTTGATATTGTTATTCCTATGGGGTTGCAAACCCTTTCAGCTCCTACAGTCCTTGCCCTAACTTCTCCACTGAGGACTCTGAGCTCAGTCCATCTGCATCTGTATTGGTCTCAAGGTTTATTTTTTATAGACCCACTGAGTGTAACACTCCCCCCATTCCTTAGTTTTTGAAGAGCTGAAACTTCGTTTTGTCATTTTACATAAACATCACTGAAATTCATTGCATGTTTTTTGTTTTTGGCAGTATTGCTAACTACATTTCTCATAGTGGCATTTTATTCATCATTTTATTAAATTACTTATTAAATGTTTATTTTAATATGTTTATTAAAATAACGTTACTAAATTATTAAAATATATAACAATACTTTATATTCATATAACATATTCTGATTATACTTCCCCACACTCTATTATCCCCTCAACATCTCTTGTGCTTCCCCCATCCTGTTACTGTTAGGTATCTTTCCCAGGGTTCTGATTTGGTTTGGTTTTAGTTTAGCCAGAGCCATCTTCATGGCCTTTGGATTGACATCATCCATAGGAGCTTGGTGAGGTTGTCAGTGGCTACACAACTGAAGGCAATGACAGCTGCTCTCTAGGGATCTGTAGTAGCAAACCGTTCAGCAGTGTGAGTCCTCTAGAGGCCATCTATGGCTGACAGTGGACAGGGCTATTCTTGTATCGACTCCGTACAGGCACCTGCAGCTACAGTGAATTTGTGATCTTAATGGCTATGTCTTGTTCAGATGATAGCATTTCATGGCTTCTTCTCTCCATTTTCTTACTTTGTTCCTACCCCCTCTTCCAAGATGCTCTTTGGACCTTAGATGGAATAAATAAATATATTGATCAGGGCTGAGCATGCAACCCTCACCTATACTTAGCACCTTGTGTAGCCATGGTCTCCATGTATTAACTACCATGATTCACTCCCTAGAGAGCTTCTCTGATAAAGGCTGAGAGTAGTATTTGCGTATGGCTATAAATTAATATTTAGAAGGCAGTTTAAGGCTAAAAATACCCGTAACATTTTCTTTATCTTTTCCTCTAGCAATTTTAAATTTTTGATTGATTTGAAGTGATTTTTGTGTAGAGCAAGAAATACAAATCAAGTTTCATTTTCTTTTTGCATGTGGTTAATATACATTTTCTGCAATGTATGTTTTTGACACTGTGGTGGTTTGTATATGCTTGGCCCAAGGAGAGACATTATTAGAAGGTGAGGCCTTGTTGGAGTAGGTGTGTCACTGTGGGCGTGGGCCTAAGCCCCCATCTTAGCTGCCTAGAAGCTGCCTGCAGATGAAGATGTAGAACTCTCAGCTCCTCCTGCACCATGCCTGCCTGGATGCTGCCATGCTCCTGTCTTGATGATTATGGACTGATCCTCTGAACCTGTAAGCCAGCCCCGATTTAATGTTGTCCTTATAAAAGTTGCCTTGGTCATGGTGTCTGTTCACAGCAGTAAAACCCTAAGACAGACACTTTTTTGGAAAGTCAGTAGGACATACCTGTGTGAATTTATTGTTGTTATTTCTCTCTCTATCGGGCTATCTGTTTATGTCTGACTATGCTGTTTGGAGTATATCTTGGCATCTAAACACAGCTGGTATTGTTCTTTCTGCTCCAGGACTCTTTGACTATTCTGGAGCCTTTGTGCTTCCATATAAACAGTAGGAATGTTTCCCTAGTGACAGGGAATAGAATTGGAATTTGATGGGGAAAATGCTCAAAATATAGACATAGGCAAGGGCTTTTGGAAAAATGATCTAAACCTCAGAAAACAACAGCAAGAATTGACAAACGTATCGCTCGTACTTAAAAGCATCTGATCATCACGGGAAACAATGAAGAAAATAAAGAGCCACAAGATGAGAGAGAACTCCTTCCCTGCAGTACATCCGTCAGGAAACTCATAACCTTACCAACTCAAAAAGTATTCAATACCAAAACACCCCAAGTTTTCCAACCAAAAAAACTGATCAAGGTAAGTGGGGGGTTCTTCAGGATGATGTACAAATAAATATATGAAAGTGTTCGATATCCTTGGCCATCAAGGAAATGCAGATCAGGAAAGTATGGAGAGTCTGCCTCACTCCAGGCAGAATAGCTGTAATGAAAAGAACAACACAAACAGCAAGCACCACCTACGCTACTGAGGAGGACCTGGGGAATGGAATTCTCCTAGAAGTCTGGTAAGCATGTAATATATGGCAGCCACTATGGAAATCAGTATGAAAGTGCTTCAAAAAGCTAAAGGTAAAACCCCTGGTTGATTAACTAGTCAAGTCCTGGTATATCCCCAGAGGAATGAAAGTCAGCATGCCACGGAGATCTTGTATTGTGGTACTGTTTACAATAGTTTAGATGGAGAGCCAGTCTAGATGCCCACCAACAGATATATTGAAAAAGGAAATGTGATACATATGCACAATGGAAATTTATTCAGCTATAAAAAGGAATGAAATCATATTATTTTCAGGAAAATGAATGGGACTGGAAGATGATTGTATTAAAAGAACCAAGCCAGAACCAGTAAGATGAATATTTTTTCTTTTCTTTTTTTATCATATGTGTAGCATGTGAGAGCATGCATGTCCTCGTGTGAGCGTGTGTGTATGTGTGTGTTTAAATAAATAAACTAGGCATGGTGTATCAGTGCCATGTGCAGTGAAAGAAACTCTGCCATATGCTATGTCATGGAGAAATACTTAGGGCACTATAGTAGGTGAAATAAGCCAGTTGTAAAAGAATAAATTTCCCACACAGAAGATATGTAGTGTTCTAAAATTTATGGAAGCAAAACATAGAATGGTGATTGATGGGGTCTGCAAGGAAAGGGGACTGATTCACAATAAGCACTGAGCTCTAGTTTAGCAAGATGAAGAGAGATTTACAGTGGAGATGCCTGTACTGTAACACGAGAGTACTCGATGCTGTTAACCTGTTCAATTGTACTTTACAGATGGTGTGCATCTACAGATGGTGCGTGGTTAGTTTTAATTGTCAACTTGATACAATCTAGAGTCACCTGGGAAGGGAGAGTTTCAATGAAGGATTGTCTGGGTTGGGTTAGCCTAGAGGAAATTATCTTAATCAATAATTGAAGTAGGAAGACTTTCCTACTCTGAGCGGCACCATTCCCTAGAAAGGAAATTCTGACCTGCAGGAGAAAAGAAATCCAGCTAAACACTAGAATACGTACATTACCTCATTGCTCTCTACTCTTGACTGTGGAATGTGTGGTGATCAGTTGACTTCTCCATGATCAGGAATTGTAATCTGGAATTGTGGTCCAATCAGCCCTTTCCACCTTATGTTTCATTTGTCAGGGTATTTTATCACAACAACTAGAAAGGGAACTAACAGTCAAGATGGCAACTGTTATATTTAATGTCTTACAGTAACCACCAAATATTAACAAAAGATAAATAGGGGCCGGGCGTGGTGGCGCACACCTTTAATCCCAGCACTTGGGAGGCAGAGGCAGGTGGATTTCTGAGTGAGTGCCAGGACAGCCAGGGCTACACAGAGAAACCCTGTCTCGAAAAACCAAAAAAAAAAAAAAAAAAAAAAGATAAATAGGATGCTCACAGTCAAGAGCACGGTTGATAGCCAGACTCACTCAGAAGAGTTATTGCTACTCCTCTATTGCTATTGGCCGAATGAACTTCTTTTGGACATTTGTTTAGTTGTCTGTACCAGACGATTCTCATCTCAGTCCTTTAAAACCCAGTGAAATGATTCCTTTGAAATAGCTTTGACAGTGCATGGAATTAAGTAACTGCTCAACGAATGTTGCTTGCTATTTATATCACAAGCACAATGATGAGAAATATAGATTTATAGGCTTCATATATAAGACCTTCAAAGAATCAAGTAAAAAAAGACAAAAACCCTTATGGTTTATGAGTAATGGATAGTCTCTCCTCTTCTTACATAGTCCATGCTGGTTTCAGTCTTCATGCAGCTTTCAGGATGGTCTAGAATTGTGAGCCTCTTGCTCTGGCCTTCTTACTGCTCAGATTACAGGCATACACCACTATACCTGCCCTTATTTTTTGTTATCATAATTTCATATCTTGCTTGCAGGAATGGAAATAAGAGCCTCGCATATGTTAGGAAAGTAGTCTACCACTGGGCTATCCTGTCAGACAAGCTGAATATTTCAAAAAGGGAAGTCTTTTGTGAGATAGCTTAAACAACTAAAGAATTTTTGAAAGGTCAAATAAAGAAGTCAGTTCTTAGGGAAACGAAGAACACAGAGGATGTAAGCCCCCAGTGGCTGTGAGGAAGCTCACAGTGGCCTCTCTCCATGTCAGATGGGAACATTCCTATTTCTTGGCAAGAATTGCATTCGACTTCTTTTTTAGTAGAGCTTCTGGTGTCTGCCATCTTGATGCTCATGGGTCATGTGGTTTTTATCTGTCATGTAACCAGAAACATGCCAATTATCTATGACTTGGGTGTTATTTTCTGTGTGATACAAAGCAGGATTACCTGGGGCTCCTTCTTCAGAGGCCGTGTTTCTACTTTTAGAATATTAATTGTATTAGTCACTACTGTAATTGCCAGATTGTTGGATTTTTCCCATTAAAGGTCTGTCAACATTACTTCTTTATGTCTACCTTGCATCATTCATTCTTAATTCCTTATATCATTTTGTCCACAAACTGCTAGTTGGTTATTGGGCTTTAGTTTGTTAAACAGAGTAAGATAAAGATCTAAAAAGATGCTAAGATCCCCACCAAGGAAAATCACAGTGCCAAGCTTGATTGACAAAAGTTTGGTGAGCTCTGCCATGAGGTAATCTGGTGTTTTGTTTTGTTTTGTTTTGTTTTGTTTTGTTTTGTTTTTCTAAGTTTTTAATGAATTACACTATTTTAGCTTGGAGACTTTGGGAGTACTTACATTTGTGTTGAATTCTGGGAGAGTGGAGTGGCTTAGTGGGATTGTTAGGTAGAGTTAGTCTTTTCCTCATCTAAGCAGCTGTACCTTCATTCACAGTCTGTCATGTTGCTTTATGCAATTGCATCCCTCCCTGCTCCCAGTGTCTTAACCTGTAGTGTTTCTTTCTTAGAAGAAAAATAAACTACCTTTGCTTGTTGTTATCTTTTGGCTAAGTTGGGGCTGTCTTGGGGGAGGGGAACAATTAAAAGTAGTATAAAGCTACAGCATCAAAATAAGATGATTTTTTTATGCAAATATCTAGTTTATGGGTTTTAGCCCATCTGCTTTTAATTGAGCTTCTAGCCTATTAGCCTCATTGTCTTAGAGAAGACTGAATGGCTAGGTACCTGTCAGAGAGCTCAAAGTAAGCAGGGATCCACACGGTGCATGTCCAAAGAAATTGCTCAAATGAGAAACTGTATCCCTGCTTTTGCATGGAAGATGGGACTGAAATCAAGAGCAGCTGCTGGCAGCCTCACAGACAAACAGTGAAGGATGAACCCACAGGTGTTCACGCAGGAAGACGTGCTGTGTTCATAGCAGCATGTTATTTCTGTTGATTCTTATTGTAAATTGAACTTTGAAGAAAGACCAAGCAAAGATGAATAAAGCATTCTTCCTCTCACCTCCTTTTTGGGAAAACTACGACTCCATAACTTGCAAAGGAGGATTCTTCCTGAGACCGTCTCCAACAAGTTTGGACTTCATGTGCTGGTCCATGGTGAGATGTTGGGACAAGGTAGTCAACGGGAAACCAAGCCTCAGGAAGATGCAGACTCCTGTTCAAGCCACGTGCCTTATGCACAGTCTGACAAATGTACAGGTTGGCAGAAGTAGAGTTATTGGTCTGATTGCAGAGATGTGGCAGTAATGAATCTGCCCCACAGGGGAATTTGTTCTGCTGAGTTCTCTCTTCTCTGCCCACCACAAACAACATGAGAACCCTAGAGTTGGAAGGACCTAGAAGGTGCAGGGCCTGCCTTTTAGAAAATGACAAGTGAGGCTCAGAGGGAGAAATAAGTTAACTGAGGTAGCCCATCGAGTGCAATGTCTGCTAAGGATAAGATACCACATCTCATTTTAATGTACTGCTCAGGGCTATTCATATGAAGTAGTTGTCAAATTAGAACTCTCGTTTACACGGCATTACTGAAACAACTCTTCCAAAGTTTGTTACTGTTTCCCAGGGCAAAAATAAGTGGCTTATTGTCTCATCTGTCTTTCCCGCAACCCTGTTCTCGCTCTTGGTCAGCCTTGGTGGTTCATTTCATATGTGGGTGTAGGACTGTGAGTGAGTCTTTTTCCTGCACTTTTTGTAAATTGGTCAAACATATCTATTGTTGGACTTCAGAAGTGGTTCTCAACCTACCTAATGCTGCAACCCTTTAATATAATTCCTCATGTGTGACGATCCCTAACCATAAGATTATTTTTGTTGTTACTTCATAACTGTAATTTTTGCTTCTGTTATGAATCATAATGTAAATATTGGATATGCAGATGGTCTTAGGCAACCCCTGTGAAAGGGTCATTTGACCCCACCCTAGGGGTCTCAACCCACAGGTTGAGGAACACTGGGCTAGGGGCTTCCGTGTGTCAGGTGAAAAGAAATGTGATTTTGTATTCATTGCGTGTTAATGACCCAAAGCTGTGACTGAAACATCTGGACTATGGTCCCAGTTCTGCATTAATTAGTGCTGTGTTCTGGGTCTTAATCTTCTCATCAGACCAAAGAAAGTTTCAGTTGAATAATCTCCAAGGTCCCTACAAGTTAAAATATTATAATATTCTAGATCAAGAAAGTTACAGAAACTTTAGCTTATATTCATCACAAGGCTGTAATAGGCTGAGTTTAAAAAAAATGCATGTCTACTTTGTCACAATTCACAAAGTAAGAATTTGATTCTGAATCTCACACTAGCTTTTATATTTTGAATGCAGTGAGGCTGGGGACATGGCTTGGTCAGTAAATTGCCTGCTGTGTAAGCATGAGGGTTTGAGTCTGGCTCCTTAGTCCCCGTGTAAAATCCAGGCAAGGTGCTAGCTACATCCTTGTACCCCCAGCTCTACTAAGGCAGAGACAGGCAGGTATCTGGATCTCATTGGTCAGCAAGTCTAGCCCAGTCGGTGAACTCCAGGTTCAATGAGAAAACTTAGCTCAAAAAATAATGTGGATGGAGCCGGGGAGATGTCTTTGTGGTTAAGAGCACCAAATGCTCTTCCAGAGAACCTGGATTCAATTCCCAGCGCCTACATAGTGGCTCAGAACTGCCCATCATTCCAACACTAGGCGATATGACATCTTCTTCTTACTTCTGAGGGCACTGCATACACGTGGTGCACAAACATACATGCAGGCAAAATATCCATACACATACGACTAAAAATGGAGAGTGGCCAAGGACAGCACTTGTATGCACTTGCACACTTGTGCACATGTGCACATAGCTACAGGAACTTGTATTCTCTCTCTCTCTCTCTCTCTCTCTCTCTCTCTCTCTCTCTCTCTCTTTCTCTCTCTCTCATCCCACTGCATCTACCTTTACATCTGCATTATAGGCACACTGAGCTCAGACTCTGTCTGTGAAGTGATGGACTGTCAGGCTGATCTGCTTCTACATGTGTCCTCTTCTCTGTCTCAAATCTTTTCTGCCACGCCTCGACATGGAGCGCTCCCAATCATCAAGGTTCAACTCAAGTGTCACCCGTCTAGAAACATCCTGGAGCTGTCTCAGTTTTCAGTTCAATCAGTGTATTGATCACCTGTAACATGCAAAGCATCCTATAAGCAACTGAGAACAGGCGTAGCTCTAGCTGACAGCTTGGTAATGCATTACCTACGTCTGTGCCACTTTGTTCACCCGAAATAGACAACTTACAAGGAACACGGGCTTATCTGGACTCATGATTTCAGAAAGCGTAATCCAAGGTCACACTGTTCCATGTTTCCAGGCTAATATGTAGGTAGGATATAATGGCAGAGGCTTTTACTTCCTACCAGCTGGGAAGCAAATCAATCAAAAGCAGAAAGAGGGCAGGGCATGTTAAAGCCCCAAAGACATGTTTCCAATGACTTCATTCTAAGTAGATCCACTCCATCACTTCCATCACTTCCCCCTCCCACTATTGCCTTCACACTGTGAGTCCATCAAGGATTCATCCGTTCTTTGGGTTAGAGTACCAACGATCTAATCATCTCGCACTGACACACTCAGAGGTGTGCCTCACTAATTTTGTAGGCATTGGCCCAACCAAGGTGACAATTAAGATGAAAAGCCATCTCAAGGGAACTGGTATGAAACAAATCAACAAATACAATAATTATAAGAACACAAGGGAGCTGGGATGGTGATACGCATAATTACAGTACCTGGGAGGCAGAAATAGCAGGATCCTGGATTCAAGGTCATCCTGAGCAAGTTTGAGGTCACCGGAGCTACAAATCCAAACATTGCCTCAAAGAATAAATAGATAGGTAAACAAATAAAGTAAATAAGATGAAGTAACAATGCAATATGATATAAGAGGAAATCACTTGATGCTCGTGGAAGCCCAAGGGAACTCAGAATACAGGTTCTCTCCCTGTGCTCCCACAGGTCTTTACTGCGTACCCTTACCACTAAACCTATTCCACTGCATCCTTAGTATTAGAATTGTAGATCTACATATCTATCTCTTCCTGTGGTCTGTGCGATCTAACACCGTAGCAACGAGCCACATTTGACAATATAAGTAATTACAATAAAATTAACTTTTCATTTGAGGCCTCTGACTTCTGTTACGCTACCAATACTGGATCCTCACAGGGACTCCTCTCCACTGTCCTGTTGTTGCCCTGTGTCATGAAGACCCTGAAGCTTTGGATCTGTAGGACTGGCCACCCTTCACGCACTCCAGCAGTTCATAAATGGAGTAGATGTTGGGGTAGGCCAACTCAGAGCCCTGGATCTGGGCCTGGGTGGAAGCTGAGTTGGTCAGTCTGCCAGCTCTCCTGCACCTGCAGCATTGGGGCCAGCTCTCCTGTCTGACTCAGGTGGCAGCGAGGAAGGGCCTCAAACTTGATCAATGAGTCATTACAATGAACATTTACAAGGAAAACTGGGCAAAGGGGTACGCTGTGTGACCCACAGTGATACACTGCAGCTTTCACGGTGAGATGTTGATGGTTTTAATTGTTGTTGCTATTTATTTATATTATATATATATATATATATATATATATATATATATATATATATATATATATATATATATATATTTTATTGGGAGAGGTTGCAGGGGCAGAGAATGGATATGAAGGGACTAGAGGTGAATGGGATTGGGGAAGATGATGTGAAATTGTCAAAGAATCAATAAACATACTTTAAAAAATAGCATTTTGATTGCTCTGTCACCATATTTACATAAGAGTTTAGAATCTGAGTTTTGCGAGTGGCTGCCATAAGAGGCAAGATGGATGATATCACCCCCACCGTTGCAGAAAGTGGCAACAATGTTGCTCTGACTGGGAGCTCTCGTCCTTTGCGACTACAAGGCAGCCATGTTTATTATGCAGCCGCTGTGAGAGCAGTCTACCTTTGGTCCAGGACCAGCGAGGATAGTGTGTGAAAAGCCCTCATGAGTGAGGAGACAGAAGTGGTAGACGGGGAGCAGGGCCTTTGGCTTTTATTCTGAATGGCTGGGAAAAGTCAGACTGTAATGAGTCAAAGAGCAAGGGGAGGAGACTCCTCACATTTTACGTGTTAGTGTGGTGCTATGCTGAGAACAGAGTAAGGGAGCGAAGAGGGAGATCAGAACCCGGGCTTCATAGCAATTAAGAATCGAGGCTTGTATGGGTTGGTGAGGTCTCTGTGTTTTGAATGCAGTGTGAGGAAAAGGGGAGTCAAAAGTGAGCCTATGGATTCTGAGCTGGGTAGATGGAGCTGGGTAGATGGAAGGACTGAGTTCACATTCAGTGATATGAGGAGGATGCTGGGTGCTGCACATTAATGAGACACTCTGCTGGTCAGACCATGTCCTGCTTCTCTGCTTGTTGAGAAGCTCAGGGGCCAGCTGTGTGCACGAGGCAGATGTGTGTGTGTGGGTCGTTAGGGAGATTTCTGGGAAGAACAACATATCATTATCAAAATAACAGTTCTGGGGTTTGGGCAATGGCTCAGTGGTTAGGAGAGCTTACTGTTCTCATAGAGGATTCTGTTTCCAGCACCCACGTGGTGGCTCACAATCAGCTGTAGTTCCAGTTGCAGGGGATCTGAAAACCTCTTCTGACCACCTGGGGTATCAAGAGCACATACAGTATGATCAGACAAAACTCTCATACACATACACACAAACAAATAAGTCCCCCAAACTAACAGTTCTGGCTTTGAGGTTGCAGAATCAGTCCTGGTGAGCAATTTGCATATAGAGAAGAGAAAAAAAATGAAGAAAAGGCCTGAGATTCCAAGTGGTCAAAGAATGCCTGTGAACAAATGAGATTAATTAGTTCACTCAAAATCTTGTTGAAGAAAGAGTTTAAGTCCCAAATTTTCTCTCTAGCAGCTAATGGTGGCAGGTATGTGAGTGTTCCAGGGTTGTTAAGACAGTTTATCACAGTTGAGTTGCTTGCAACAATGTGGATTTGTTACATTTGTTGATTTTGTGTTTGTTCATAGGTAAGAGTCTGACAAATCTTTCTGGGCTCAAGTCAATATGTAGGCTGACCCATGTTTCTCGTGGATGTAGATAGAATCCCCTTTTCTCTCACAGAATCCCTCAGTCTAACTCTCCAGGCGATCTTCTTGGTTCTGAATTATGTGGTGATTATACTGGGCCCAGATGGATAATCCAGGATAATCTCTGAATCTCAAGGTAGTTAGTTGATTAGCAACGTTAATTCTAAGTCATTCGTCTTTGCCGTGTAGTGTAATGTGTCTGTAAGGTACAGGGATTAGGTGTGGATAGCCGTGGGGGTGGATGACTTGAATATTTCACTCTCTCTGAGCCAAAGGATCAATATACAATAATAAAAATGATTGAGAGAATGTCTAGAGTATACACAAATCCCAATTAGACATCCTCTCTATCACTTTTATTATTGTTTATTGATTGTCTGGAGCTAGAAGTAGGAAAAAGAAGGCTGAGAAACACTAAGCAGGAGAGGAACTTAGATCCCACGTCTATACAAAGTTGCACACACATTTTGCTTTTAATTAACCTTCAGAATATTTATAGTTTGTGCAAGAACAAATTCAGATTTAGAAGATTGTACTGGAGGGTGTGTGAGTGTGCATGTGTGTGGCTGTGCGATTGTTTCATATACATTTTTATTGGTTATAAATCTTATATAAAAGTCACATAAAATAACTATTGGAATTTGTTCTCCGCTATTTTCAGGATTTATCTTTTGGGCTTTTACGAATATCTTGTATTTACAACTGCCATATATTTTGAAGCCGGAGTCTGTATAATGCAAATTCCCTGTGGGTCAAAGGCTAGAATATTTGAAGTTGAGACTAACCGGAGTGATGAGCAAATTTGCTTTATCCGGGAAGTGCTGAGTTTTATTCTGTAAGTTCTCTTCCAGCTGTCATCATGCTTATTCTCACGAGCATCCTTTCAAGCTAAGACGAGCCCAGTTAGACAGCTTCCCGACTGGCCTCACAGGGCATATTGGAAAGGCAAGGAAGCCTAGTGGTGAAAGAATGGTTCTTGGGATATGAGCATTGGTGTCCACTTTTGTTTTGATCACTAGCAGATGCAGGCTGTTGGCAAGCTATTCACCAGTAGAACCCCCACCCCACCCCCATTTTCTGTAAAATCAGGAAAACATTGATTTTATAGAGGTGTTCAAAAGTTTATATTGAAGTAAGGAGTAGATCAAGTCATTGTGTTCAAGGACTAGAAAGGCCAATGGCTGGAACATGTTGGTGAGTGACAATCAGGCATGAAAGGTCAACTGGAGCTGGGCTATACAGAGCTCTGACAGCCTTGGCAAAGAGTTTGGACCAGAGGCAAGAAGAACATTGCTGAACTCCAGGCTGTGGGTGTGAAAACTGATCTGGGGTTTATAAAGAACTAGTGTGTTTAAGATTTGATAGTGTTTTTCTGTTCTCGGTTGTTTGTTTTTGATGTTGGGGAAAGGAAGGGAGAAGAGTGAACAAAAGGCACAAGTTTGGGGTGTTCCATGTTTCTGACTTGGGAGCCGGAGAGTGGCAGTAACTATTCGGTGAGATTCAGGGTACCAAACAAGTGGGCTCCGTGGAGCAGACAAAGACATCATCTGAATAGGGCTTTAGGTTTCTAGGAGGTAGACATATAAGGATAGCCATGTGGATCTGTCTTAGCAGGGTCTTGGCTAAACGGGCTGGTTTGTGAGTCACCAAAAGATCTGGGTGGTTGACAGATGGAGCAAGCATTCAGTTAGGGTAAAATAGTAGATTAACCTGACATCTTCCCCTTCCCTAGTTCTCTTTTTTATCTCTCTGTTAAAATGCACAGAAAATGGCCATAGGAAATCAACCAAAATGGCTAGGGTGCTGTGTGAGGTTTTGCATGGAATGTATATATATATATATATATATATATATATATATATATATCCATAGACCTGCATTATGTGCAGATTTGAAGTCCATACTCATTCTGCCTATATTGTGTGGGAATCCTACACTATTAGAAATTTTGAGATGATCAAAGATCTTTCCAAGATGTAACAGAAACAGATTAAAAGAAAAAAGATATTTAATTCCAACAAAACTTTCTAAGAAAACTGAATCCTTCATAAGCAGATGAATTCAAAATAAAAAGCTTACAGACCACAGGAGAAAATGTCCCATCACAAGAGAAAGTCAACTGATGCAGGAGCTTAATGATTCTGGGGTACAAAATTTACCCCTCATGGCCCTGATCTGTGTTCACAGAACTGTGTTCAGGGCCTTTGGGCAGCTGATGTACTATTAAGCTTTGCCCATAGAGGAGTGCTCAGTGGAGAAGCTGATTCCTCTTCTAGGTTTGGTTGTTTTTTCCTCCAGAACTTTGACAAGAACAAGAACTGGCTATTACCCTGCACACACAGCACTTGGGCTTTCTGTCTTCAGCTAGGTCCAAAATGTTCCACAACTTGACAAAGCAACGCCAGCAGTTAGGGATCAAGTGTTCAAACACACAAGTCCTGGGCGTAATTCACATTCAAACCACAACAGTGTCACACTGTGACAGGTGGGGCAGGAATGGATGGACAGGGAGGGCTGCTTTGTGATGCTCTTCCTCAACAACCAATTGCTAGGCTATGCATCTAATGAGTGACATTGGGTGGTTACACCATTTTAGGTAGTAGATGATTCATAAATGGAATCTTCTTTCTGGTCATAGTTCTGTGATATTGTTAATATGAACTATCAATTGAATCAATTTTAACTACTGAGGTGAACATATTTCTCCACCACCATCAACTATGAACTCAAACCACAAGCCAATAAACCCTGAAGTTGCTTCTTGTCAGGAATTTGATCCCAGTGATGAAAAAAAAAATTCATCAATATAGCACCACACCAGCCTTAGATGTGCACTGTTAAAGCTAAGAACATTTTAAAAAAATTATTTATTTGCATTTTGAATCATTATTGTCTTGTCATAGGCAGGTCAATTTAACATGGAAAATCAGGAAATGGGAAATATGCAAATACATTGTAACTCACACAGATAATTTAATTACATTTGAAGCTCAAGAAGATTAAAATACTAGTAGAAATAACCAGAGAGCTTATCAAGGCTGTTAATATTGAAAGTGGGTATTTGTTCTTGTATGTAACACATTAAATTGGTTTAAAATGTACCTAAAATATCTCATTCTTCAAAGTCATAAATCTACCAAAGTAGCTGAAATTAAATTATCATAATACACGAGTTTTGAGAAAAATAATGAAATTTAGTATATTTAAAGGCAGCAGTAAATGAGAAATTATATCCTATAGTTGGTACTGTGATGGTAACATTCATTGCCAGCTGACTGCATACAGTACCTGTTAAAGCTGGAAGGTTTACTCTGAAGTGGGTAGCATCATCCCATGGGTTCTGGACAAAATGAAAATTAAAAAAAAAAAAGGATCAAAAGAACAACCCAGGTACCACCATCCATCTCTCTGTCTCCTACTGCAGATTCAGAATGACCGGGTGCTTCATGCCCCTGCCTCCACACCAACAGCTGTTCTTGCTGTCATGCTCTTCTCACCCTGGTGGACTCAAGCTCTGAGCCACAGTAAAACCCAACTTCTTTAAGTTTATTTTGGCAGATATTTGCTCGTGGTGTAGCGGAAGTAATTCGTGTAGGCGTGTAGACTCACTGTTGAAAACTTTTTGCTTTTCTCAAGATAATTGATGAAATCAAAGTAAGCTCAATCTAAATCTCAGGTTTTCTCAGAATTTGACAAGCAGTTTCCAAAATTAACACAAATGAATCACATGCAAAGACTAGAACAAGAGAAAAAAAATAAACATTAAAAAGAATAAACTTAGTCAATTATCAAAGCTTATTATAGTCAGAATAATTAACTTGTATTGGCAAAGCAGTGCAGGTTGCAGTTTTATTGAGGTAAAAAAGCATGGAATGGTTGGTTTTAATTAAAGTTTATAAAACATTGTTATGTATGGGGTTGAAAAGAAGATAGCATTTAAGAGAATGTGCAGGCTTTGAAAATTATCCATTTTCCTTCATTTACTAACCTGCTGAGGTTAGTCACCTAAGACCTTCAGGGAATGAATGTTTCCTGAAGCTTTATTGATTTATTGACTAATCGATTGCCTAGGGTACTTAAGAATGTGTTTGCTTTCTTTGGTGCTGGGCATAAAGCATAGGCCTTATATGTGCTAGGTAAGTACTCTACCACTGAGTTATATTTCCAGCCATAGTTTTTTTTTTTTTTTTTTTTAATGTGACAAAAATACTTGTAATGATCAACTTGTGAGGAGGAAAGGCTTTATCTCGGTTACTTTTCTGTTGTGACAAAACACCATGACCAAAGCATTTGATTTGTACTTTCATTTTTGGATGGTTAAAGTCTGTGATGGTGGAGTGAAAACACATCTGAAAGTTTACATCTTGATCCACAGCCACACAGTGGGGAGAGGGGGGTAGGAAGATAGATACTGGAAATTGTGTGAGACTTTAGAAACCTCGAAGTTCACCCCTAGTGGACTTCCCTAGTTCATACCTCCTCCAACAAAGCCACACCTTTCAGTCCTTCCCAAATACTTCCACCCTCAAATGACTAAGCACTCAAATATATGAGTCCATGGGGGCCATTCTCGTGTAAATACCATATTCCACATAGACTCGTCCTTATAATATGATGCAAAATGCATTTAGCACAACTTTAAAGGTCTCCATAATCTTTCATAGTCTCAACACAGTTGAAAAATCCAAATAAAGCAAATGATATATTTCCAACATATGATAGCACAGAAATACACATTACCATGTTGAGAGAGAGGAATGGGAGCACAGTGTGTCAACATTGGACCAAAGCTAAAACCAGCAGGGCAAGGTCTGAACCTCATAGCTCCATGTCTGTAGTCAGAGGGTTAACATGGCTCCGCTCTTCTGCCTTCACCAACTGAAACACACTTATTTCTCTTGGGCTGGTTCCATTCCTGAACACAGTTATGGCAAATGTCTCATGGTTCTGGCATCCCCAGCATCTTGGGAAATCCAATGCAATCCAAATTACACTTTTGGAATATCTTAGTTATTTTTCTATTGCTGTTCTAAGATACCATGACTAAGACACCTCACAAAATAAAGCATTTAATTTGGTGGTTCATGGTTCTTGAATGTTAGAGTCTTCGCCATCTTGATGAATATATAGTAGCAGGTAAGGAGGAATGGTAGGAGAGCTATAGCTGTTAGCTTATATCTTGATCCACAAGTATGAGGCAAAAGTGCTAACTGGAAAAGATCTGGGATTTTAAAATCTCAGGGCTTATTACTCATTATGCACACCTCCTCCAATAAGGTCACACTTCCTAATCGATCCCAAATAGCTCCACTAACTGGGGACCAAGTATGCATATATATGAGCCAATGGAGGGGGGGACATTGGTATTCAAACCACCACATATTCAAGTAATAGCCTCTCAGGCTAATTCCTCCTCCATACAGGGTTTCCTATGCTACATGCTTAGCCTTAGAAATTATACACAACCATAGAAGAATATTCTACAACCCCTTAATTCCTGAATTCTTCATGACTCTAAAACCAGAACCCTGTGGGCAACACTGTCAAATTGGATTGACAGTTTGGGATGGAGCCTGCCCACTTTGTATCACATTTGCAGTACCTTTCCTTTGTTGTCAGCTTTTAGGACCAGCAATGTCCTCTGGTCTTTCTATTTTCCAAGTTGGAAATGGGTGGGGTCTTGCCCTGAGCACACCTCTTACTTTATTTCATTTTGTGTTAGGTCTCTCCTTGATCTCCTTTTCGCTTTCAGCATAAGCCTTGGCTGCAAAATTAAATTTCTTGATGCTCTTTTTCTCTTCAAACTTTACATTTTGTGTTTTCTTTCCCCCTACGCGCTCTTTTCTGTTGTAGACCTGTATAAGAGTAATTACTAATAACCACATGCCAAAGTCAAATCAGCCTGTCTTGAAAGATCCTACACTAAGGAAGTTGGCCATTACTTTTAAATATAGCTTCAGGGAAATTCTTAGGACAAAAGTAGAAAGCATCCACATCTTTTGTCAAAATTATTACAAGAATAGATTCTAGCACAGTTGCTAATATCCTTTCCCTATGAAGCCTCTTGATCTGCACTTCCATAATCCACATTTGTTTCAACACTTTCGTCTTCCATGCTTCTATTAGCATGACTCACTGAGCCCTGGTTATAGTGTAGGACCACTTCCCAAGTCCAAAGTTTCAAGTCCCCAAGTTTTCCACATTCCTCCAAGAAAACAGTATGTTCAGGCCTGTCACAGCAATAGCACACTGCTTGGTACCAACTTCTGTCTTAGTTATTTTTCTATTGCTGTGATAAAACAGTATGGCCCAGGTAACTTATAAAAAGGAAATGGTTAATTTAGCTTACAGTTTCAGTGGGTTAGAGCCCATTATGTCAGAATGAAGGGATGAAGGAATATTTGAGAGCTCACATCTTTTTTTAAAATTTTTAATATTTTTATTACATATTTTCCTCACTTTTGGGATAGCATTGGAAATGTAATTGAGAGCTCACATCTTAATCTACGACCACAAGGCAGAGGAAGACACAGAGAAAGCTAACTGGTAATGGCCTGGATGGAATTTTGGAACCTCAAAGCCTGCCCTCAGTGACACCAGTCCCTCTTCCAACAAAGCCATACCTCCTCAACCTTCCCAAATAGATCTGCAAATTGGTATCAGATATATGACCCTTTGGGGCCAGGCTCATTCAAACCACCAGAGTCTTAGGTATGGCTTATCGTTTCAGAGATTTTGGTCAATGACCACTTGGTCCTGAGGTGTTCACCTTTAATAGTACAGTAAATGATGATAGAAGAGAATAGCAGAAGAATTCATTTCCCTTATGGTATCTAGAAAGCAAAAATAAAGTAAGAGGAAGGGGCTAGGGACTCTATGTCCTCTTCTAGGGCATATCCATAGTAACCAAACTCCTTTCCACTAGGCTCTGTCAAAGATTAATAATCAAACATTTAATACCTGGCCTTGCGGGAGACATTTAGCCAAACCACAGCAAACACATAGAAGAAAAATTAAATGAGAATGAGCTAGAGAGTAAAGTTAGTCAGAATTATGAAGATATTGCCTGGCTCCTGGCTTGCTGAAGCTAATTCTAGGAGTGGCCCAGAAATTTCTATATTAAACTTGTAGTTATCAATGGGTGCCGATAATTCCACGGTATTCATATTTCATGTCAAGGGAACTCAAGTCCATATATATATGTTTATTAATATAAATGTACACATTAACATGCATGTTAATTTTAACAGATACCACAATTTGAAAATCATAGTAAAATATCTATGACAATTTTTGTAGTTGATTGAAGTTAATAGCAGATGTTTAATTAGAGGTCATTTATTTGTTTTCCGGTGTGGTGTGTGTGTGTGTGTGTGTGTGTGTGTGTGTGTGTGTGTGTGTGTGTGTTGTATTGCTATGGATTAAATTCAGGGCCTTTTGTGTTCTAGGCAAGCAGTCCACTATTGAACTACTCCCAGCTCTTGTTTTTTATGAGACAGAATCTCATTTGGTAGCTCAGGCTAGCCTTGAGTTTGCAATCTCTCTGCCCCAGCTTACCAAATTTTGGGATTACACATATGTGCTATCATGCCCAGCTACACACCATTGATCTTGGGTGACTTCTGAAAGTGTATATACTGTATTGTATATGAAAGGGTGTGGCTGGTAAATATCTTCCTGCTTAAGTCCATGTTTTTATATAGTGTCATCATTAAAGTCGAAACCTAAAAGCTTAGTTATGGTTTTGTGGTTCTATAGGGATTTGAATGATGAGGCACTGCTAATGGGTCCTTCCCAATGGCTCAGACACTTGTGAAGGTGCTTCCTTGCAAATTAAATGCATCAAATACATTTTTATACAAAAGTAAGATTTTTATTGGGGTCAGAGAGATGCTCAGTGAAAAAAAGCACTGACTCTTCTTCCAGAGGACCATGGTTAGTTGCCTAAATGGTGACTTTCAACACTGTAACTTCAGTTTCAGGGGATCTGATGCTGTCTTTTGGCTTTCACTGGCACTGCATGCATGTAGTATCCACTCAGGCAGCACATCCATAGGCATATAAAAATAAGAACGGATGAATGAATGAATAAATAAGTCTTCAAGGAAGAAGTTGAATTGTTTCTAGAGTATGTGAGTCCTTTGAACTCTTCCATGCCTGTTTCTCCAAAGTATTAATAGAAAGGTCAGAGGACGGATGTCAGAGAAAGGTTGCCTTGGAAAGAGTTGGTGGGAAGGCTCCTGACTTCATGATTGAGGCTGGTTTCAGAAGTCCAGCGGTTTCTGTATGTCAGAACAGCAACAGTCATGACTGCCGGAAGAAAAAAGCCCCCCCACCCCAAAAAAACCCCTCATGCATCGAATTCTGCTGTCCTCAGATGTGTCAAGCGAGAACTCTTAGCATTTTTGACTGTTTTAAACCATAGAATTTTAGAACCCCCTACTATTAAAGCTGGATGAAATCTCAGAAGTTTTCAGTTTAACCTTTCCATTTTTCATCTCTGGATCTATGGCAGGGATACTGAACACTGTGTCTAAAGGAACAATTGGCTCAAATCTTTCCTAATTTGTCTTGACAGTCATAACAGACAAACCAGTTGTGAGTAGAAAGACGTAGAAACAATTTCGTATAGGGTATTAACCTCTTGAGACATTATTTCAAATATCAGTCATAAAAAGCCAAAGTTTAGAGACCCAGATTATGTTTTATATCAACCTGAATATTTTAAATGCCCTAGAATTGAATTTTAAATGCCAAATTTGTGGGTATCACACAGTGACAGATATGTCTTAAACATACAAGGACTATGCTATTTATAACCTACAGATACCGTGAAAAACCTTATTTTCCTAACTGTAAAAGTGTGGCAGCTAGGATGAAAGACAGGGCTTTGCTTGATTTATAAACTTCAAAATATTAAAATAAGGCATTCCCCAAGCAAGACCTGCCTCCACGCATTTGATGAGTATTTATCTGACGGTGTGAGCTTCTGCTGCATAAATAGACTGCCTCCCATTACGATTAGACTGCTTTTTAAAGCACTCCGAAAATTGTCTCCTGCTATATCTGAGCAGTTCACCAGGTGGGGAGATTTGCCAAGATGAAAATCTAAACTCTGTGCACTTTTTATGGAAAAGGAAATGGAGAGAAACTTCCAGACATAGTGTGTATGAGGCAAAATGAGGCTCTCAGGGAACCCATGCTTTCAGATTTCTATACCAATTATGCTTTTTTTGGGGTTTGGTTTTGGGTTGTTGTTGTTGTTGTTTTGGTGTCACTGGGAATGGTGAAAATGATTGCGGGGCAGGGTCCAGGGTCTAGTAGTGCTGGAAGAGTCATCAGGCACTAAGACATGGTTGGCAATGAGTGGAAGACAGTAGTTTTCATTTCTCACGGCAGTATCCTGCTCTCCAATCAACTGGCTTAAGGAAGGTTTGACAGCGCCTTTGGGGAGTGATGGAACCAGCTGAGCTCTAAGGACTCCCATGTCTCCCAAGTTCATGGACCTCTCTGCCTGAGTGGTTGGACCTGGAGGGCATCATCCTGAGTGAGGTAACACAATCACAATCACAAAAGAACTCAAATGATATGTACTCACTGATAAGTGGATATTAGCCCAGAAACTTAGTATGCCCGAGATATAAGAGACAATCTGTAAAACACATGAAACTGAAGAAGAATGAAGACCAAAGTGTGGACACTTTGCCCCTTTTTAGAATTTGAAACAATCACCCATGGAAGGAGTTACAGAGGCAAAGTTTGGAGCTGAGACAAAAGGATGGACCATCTAGAGACTGCCATATCCAGGGATCCATCCCATAATTAGCCTCCAAACGATGACACCATTGCATACACTAGCAAGCATTTGCTGCAAGGACCCTGATATAGCTGTCTCTTGTGAGACTAGGCCGGGGCCTAGCAAACACATAAGTGGATGCTCACAGTCAGCTATTGGATGGATCACAGGGCCCCCAATAGAGGAGCTAGAGAAAGTATCCAAGGAGGTAAAGAGATCTGCAACCCTATAGGTGGAACAACATTAAGAACTAACCAGTACCCCGAAGCTCTTGACTCTAGCTGCATATGTATCAAAAGATGGCCTAGTCGGCCATCACTGGAAAGAGAGGCCCATTGGACACGCAAACTTTATATGCCCCAGTACAGGGGAACGCCAGGGCCAAAAAGTGGGAATGGGTGGGTAGGGGAGTGTGGGGGAGGGCATGGGGGACTTTTGGGCTAGCATTGGAAATGTAATTGAGGAAAATACGTAATAAAAAAAATTCCAGCAAAAACAAAAACAAAAACAAAAACAAAAAAAAAAGAAAGAAAGAAAATGACCCCGTGGGCTTGTAGGAGGTGTGGCCTTGTTGAAGTAGGTGTGGCTTTGTTGGAGACAGTGCCTCACTAGGAATAGGCCTCGAGGTCGCAGATGCTTAAGCCATGCCCACTGTGGCCATTCTTTTCCTGCTGCCTGTGGATAGAAATGTAGAACTCTCAGCTCCTTCTTTTCCAGCACCAGGGCTGCCTGAACACCACCATGCTTCCCACCATGATGATAATGGACTAAACCTCTGAAACTGTAAGCCAGCCCCAATTCAATGTTTTTCTTTATAAGAGGTTCATGGCCATGATGTCTCCTCATAGGGATAGAAACACGAAGACACTGCATGTTCCTGCTATCCTCAGTCCTGGGAGGGAAGCTGACTGTGGAGAGTAGAGTCTTGGGACTAAGGCTGAAAAGGACTGCAATGGATAGCTGGGGCCCTGTATTAGTTTCACTGCCTATAATATGGTGTTTGTAATATGCATCCTTATGCCTTCCACTTCCAGCCATAGACAGTATAAGGAAACAAGCAATTCCATCTGCATATCCTTCATGTCTTACCTTTTCTCTCCTTAGGTAGTTCTGCCTACAACTACTGTCCTTAGACATGTACATACAGATTTTTAAGTACTTTTTAGTCTATTTAAAGAATTTGAAATTGTTTCAATTATATTTTTGGGGGGGTTATATACAGCATTTGAATGGTTAGCACTGATTTTCAACCTATAGGATCTACAGTCATTTGGGAGACAAACTTTTGGAGGTATCTGTGAAGGAGTTGCTAGAGTGGATTAATTAAGGTGTGAAGGCGTACTCTAAATATCCAATATTCCATTGTTCCATGTGCTGGGGTCTGGACTAAAAAGGAAAGAAAGGAAGGAAGGAAGGAAGGAAGGAAGGAAGGAAGGAAGGAAGAAGAGAAGGGAGAGGGAGGAAGGGAGGGAGAGAGAGAGAGAAAGAGAGAGAGAGAGAGAGAGAGAGAGAGAGAGAGAGAGAGAGAGAGAGAGAGAGAGAGAGAGAGAGAGAGAACAACAACAAAATGACAAAGGCAGCAAGTAAGGTGTCTGAGTAAGGACACTTGCGCCAAGCTTGCCACCCCATGTTCAACCCCTAGAACTGAATGGTGGAAGAAGAGAACTGACTCCTACAAATTGTTCTCTGGTCTCCACATATGTGCCCTTCCAAATATGGAAGCATTAGACAATGAAGAGAGGAAGGGACCATCCATCATCTCCCCTTTCTTTCTTTTTATTTTTTTTTTGACTAACATACAAGCTATGATTGTTTATTGATTTATATATAATCTTTTTTTATTTTTTTATTACGTATTTTCCTCAATTACATTTCCAATGCTATCCCAAAAGTCCCCCATACCCCCCCCACTTCCATACCCACCCATTCCCATTCTTTTGGCCCTGGCGTTCCCCTGTATTGGGGCATATAAAGTTGGCAAGTCCAATGGGCCTCTCTTTCCAGTGATGGCCGACTAGGCCATCTTTCGATACATATGCAGCTAGAGACAAGAGCTCCGGGGTACTGGTTAGTTCATCATGTTGTTCCAACAATAGGGTTGCAGATCCCTTTAGCTCCTTAGGTACTTTCTCTAGCTTCTCCATTGGGAGCCCTGTGATACATCCAATAGCTGACTGTGAGCATCCACTTCTGTGTTTGTTTGGCCCCGGCATAGTTTCACAAGAGAGAGCTATATCTGGGTCCTGTCAGCAAAATCTTGCTAGTGTATGCAATGGTGTCAGCGTTTGGAAGCTGATTATGGGATGGATCCCTGGATATGGCAGTCTCTAGATGGTCCTGCCTTTCATCACAGCTCCAAATTTTGTCTCTGTAACTCCTTCCATGGGTGTTTTGTTCCCAGATCTAAGAAGGGGCACAGTGTCCACACTTTGGTCTTCATTCTTCTTGAGTTTCATGCGTTTAGCAAATTGTATCTTATATCTTGGGTATCCTAAGTTTTGGGCTAATATCCACTTATCAGTGAATACATATTGAGTGAGTTCCTTTGTGATTGTGTTACCTCACTCAAGATGATGCCCTCCAGGTCCATCCATTTGGCTAGGAATTTCATAAATTCATTCTTTTTAATAGCTGAGTAGTACTCCATTGTGTAAATGTACCATATTTTCTGTATCCATTCCTCTGTTGAGGGGCATCTGGGTTCTTTCCAGCTTCTGGCTATTATAAATAAGGCTGCTATGAACATAGTGGAGCATGTGTTCTTACCGGTTGGGACATTTCCAGGAGAGGTATTACTGGATCCTCCGGTGTACTATGTCCAATTTTCTGAGGAACTGCCAGACTGATTTCCAGAGTGGTTGTACAAGCTTGCAATCCCACCAACAATGGAGGAGTGTTCCTCTTTCTCCACATCCTCGTCAGCATCTGCTGTCACCTGAATTTTTGATCTTAGCCATTTTGACTGGTATGAGGTGGAATCTCAGGGTTGTTTTGATTTGCATTTCCCTGATGATTAAGGATGTTGAACATTTTTTCAGGTGCTTCTCTGCCATTCGGTATTCCTCAGGTGAGAATTCTTTGTTCAGTTCTGAGCCCCAATTTTTAATGGGGTTATTTGACTTTCTGGAGTCCACCTTCTTGAGTTCTTTATATATATTGGATATTAGTTCCTTATCTGATTTAGGATAGGTAAAGATCCTTTCCCAATCTGTTGGTGGTCTTTTTGTCTTATTGATGGTGTCTTTTGCCTTGCAGAAGCTTTGCAGTTTCATGAGGTCCCACTTGTCAATTCTCGATCTTACAGCACAAGCCATTGCTGTTCTATTCAAGAATTTTTCCCCTGTGCCCATATCTTCAAGGCTTTTCCCCACTTTCTCCTCTATAAGTTTCAGTGTCTCTGGTTTTATGTGAAGTTCCTTGATCCACTTAGATTTGACCTTAGTACAAGGAGATAGGAATGGATCGATTCGCATTCTTCTACATGATATCAACCAGTTGTGCCAGGACCATTTGTTGAAAATGCTGTCTTTCTTCCACTGGATGGTTTTAGTTCCCTTGTCGAAGATCAAGTGACCATAGGTGTGTGGGTTCATTTCTGGGTCTTCAATTCTATTCCATTGGTCTACTTGTCTGTCACTATACCAGTACCACGCAGTTTTTATCACAATTGCTCTGTAGTAAAGCTTTAGGTCAGGCATGGTGATTCCACCAGAGGTTCTTTTATCCTTGAGAAGAGTTTTTGCTATCCTAGGTTTTTTGTTATTCCAGATGAATTTGCAGATTGCACTTTCTAATTCGTTGAAGAATTGAGTTGGAATTTTGATGGGGATTGCATTGAATCTGTAGATTGCTTTTGGCAAGATAGCCATTTTTACAATGTTGATCCTGCCAATCCATGAGCATGGGAGATCTTTCCATCTTCTGAGATCTTCTAGAATTTCTTTCTTCAGAGACTTAAAGTTTTTATTATACAGATCTTTCACTTCCTTAGTTAGAGTCACGCCAAGATATTTTATATTATTTGTGACTATTGAGAAGGTTGTTGTTTCCCTAATTTCTTTCTCAGCCTGTTTATTCTTTGTGTAGAGAAAGGCCATTGACTTGTTTGAGTTAATTTTATATTCAGCTACTTCACCGAAGCTGTTTATCAGGTTTAGGAGTTCTCTGGTGGAATTTTTAGGGTCACTTATATATGCTATCATATCATCTGCAAAAAGTGATATTTTGACTTCATCTTTTCCAATTTGTATCCCTTTGTTCTCCTTTTGTTGTCGAATTGCTCTGGCTAGGACTTCAAGTACAATGTTGAATAGGTATGGAGAGAGTGAACAGCCTTGTCTAGTCCCTGATTTTAGAGGGATTGCTTCAAGCTTCTCACCATTTACTTTGATGTTGGCTACTGGTTTGCTGTAGATTGCTTTTATCATGTTTAGGTATGGGCCTTGAATTCCTGATCTTTCCAAGACTTTTATCATGAATGGGTGTTGGATCTTGTCAAATGTTTTTCCGCATCTAACGAGATGATCATTTGGTTTTTGTCTTTGAGTTTGTTTATATACTGGATTATGTTGATGGATTTCCATATATTGAACCATCCCTGCATCCCTGGGATGAAACCTACTTGGTCAGGATGGATGATTGTTTTGATGTGTTCTTGGATTCGGTTAGCAAGAACTTTATTGAGGATTTTTGCATCAATATTCATAAGGGATATTGGTCTGAAGTTTTCTATCTTTGTTGGGTCTTTTTGTGGTTTAGGTATCAGAGTAATTGTGGCTTCATAGAATGAGTTGGGTAGAGTACCTTCTGTTTCTATTTTGTGGAATAGTTTGTGAAGAACTGGGATTAGATCTTCTTTGAAGGTCTGACAGAACTCTGCACTAAACCCATCTGGTCCTGGGCTTTTTTTGGTTGGGAAACTATTAATGACTGCTTCTATTTCTTTGGGGGATATAGGGCTGTTTAGATCATTAACCTGATCTTGATTCAACTTTGGTACCTGGTATCTGTCTAGAAACTTCTCCATTTCATCCAGGTTCTCCTGTTTTGTTGAGTATAGCCTTTCGTAGAAGGATCTGATGGTGTTTTGGATTTCTTCAGGATCTGTTGTTATGTCTCCTTTTTCATTTCTGATTTTGTTAATTAGAATGCTTTTTCTGTGCCCTCTAGTGAGTCTGGCTAAGGGTTTATCTATCTTGTTGATTTTCTCAAAGAACCAGCTCCTTGATTGGTTGATTCTTTGAATAGTTCTTCTTGTTTCCACTTGGTTGATTTTGCCCCTGAGTTTGATTATTTCCTGCTGTCTACTCCTCTTGGGTGAATTTGCTTCCTTTTGTTCTAGAGCTTTTAGGTGTGTTGTCAAGCTGCTAATGTGTGCTCTCTCTAGTTTCTTTTTGGAGGCACTCAGGCACTATGAGTTTTCCTCTTAGAAATGCTTTCATTGTGTCCCATAAGTTTGGGTATGTTGTGACTTCATTTTCCTTGAACTCTAAAAAATCCTTAATTTCTTTCTTTATTCCTTCCTTGACCAAGGTATCATTGAGAAGAGTGTTGTTCAGTTTCCACGTGAATGTTGGCTTTCTATTATTTATTTTATTATTGAAGATCAGCCTTAGTCCATGGTGATCTGATAGGATGCATTGGACAATTTCAATATTTTTGTATCTGTTGAGTCCTTGTATTCGTTTTTTTCTGTTATTATCCTTTGTAGGGCTGAATTCATGGAAAGATAATGTGTGAATTTGGTTTTGTCGTGTAATACTTTGGTTTCTCCATCTATGTTAATTGAGAGTTTGGCTGGGTATAGTAGCCTGCGCTGGAATTTGTGTTCTTTTAGTGTCTGTATAACATCTGTCCAGGATCTTCTGGCTTTCATAGTCTCTGGTGAAAAATCTGGTGTAATTCTGACAGGCTTGCCTTTATATGTTACTTGGCCTTTTTCTCTTACTGATTTTAGTATTCTATCTTTATTTAGTGCATTTGTTGTTCTGATTATTATGTGTTGGAAGGAATTTCTTTTCTGGTCCAGTCTATTTGGAGTTCTGTAGGCTTCTTGTATGATCATGGCATCTCTTTCTTTAGATTTGGGAAGTGTTCTTCTATAATTTTGTTGAAGATGTTTGCTGGTCCTTTGAGTTGAAAATCTTCATTGTCATCTATTCCTATTATCTGTAGGTTTGGTCTTCTCATTGTGTCCTGGATTTCCTGCATGTTTTGAGTTAGGATCTTTTTGCATTTTCCATTTTCTTTGATTGTTGTGCTGATGTTCTCTATGGAATCTTCTGCACCTGAGATTCTCTCTTTCATCTCTTGTATTCTGTTGCTGATGCTCGCATCTATGGTTCCAGATTTCTTTCCTAGGGTTTCTATCTCCAGTGTTGCCTCATTTTGGGTTTTCTTTATTGTGTCTACTTCCCTTTTTAGGTCTAGTATGGTTTTGTTCATTTCCATCACCTGTTTGGATGTGTTTTCCTGTTTTTCTTTAAGGACTTTTACCTGTTTGGTTGTCTTTTCCTGTTTTTCTTTAAGGACTTCTACCTGTTTGGTTGTCTTTTCCTGTTTTTCTTTAAGAACTTATAATTCTTTAGCAGTGTTCTCCTGTAATTCTTTAAGTGAGTTATTAAAGTCCTTCTTGATTTCCTCTACCATCATTATGAGACATGCTTTTAAATCCAGGTCTAGCTTTTCAGGTGTGTTGGGGTGCCCTGGACTGGGCGAAGTGGGAGTGCTGGGTTCTGATGATGGTGAGTGGTCTTGGTTTCTGTTAGTAAGATTCTTACGTTTACTTTTCGACATCTGGTAATCTCTGGAGTTAGTTGTTATAGTTGTCTCTGTTTAGAGATTGTTCTTCTGGTGATTACTGTCTATCAGCAGACCTGGGAGACAGGCTCTCTCCTCTGAGTTTCAGTGGTTAGAGCACTCTCTGCTGGCAAGCTCTCCTCTTACAGGGAAGGTGCACAGATATCTGGTTTTTGGACCTCCTCCTGGCCCAAGAAGAAGGCCCAAAACAGGACCTTTCCCAGATGCTGTGTTGCTTTGGCAGGTCACAGAAGCTGTCAGCTTCTGTGGTGCACACTCTCACCTGTGCAGACTAAGTTCCTAATTTCGGCAGAGTCCTGGAACCAAGATAGCACTCCCTGCTCCTGAGGCAGAGGGCTCCTGTGCCGGGTGGAATCCTGTCCTCCCTGGCTGGGAGGGTGGTCGGATGACTGCAGCCCAAAAAGTGTGCTGCCTCAGTGGCTCTGTGGCTCCCGCCTGTCCCAGAAGCTCTCTGCTTCTGTGGTGCACACTCTCACCTGTGCAGACTAAGTTCCTAATTTCGGCGGATTCCCGGAACCAAGATGGCGCTCCCTGCTCCTGAGGCAGAGCCATCTCCCCTTTCTAATTGAGGATGCGCTGTGATCAGCTGCCTCATGCCACCATGATAGATTGTATTCTTTATTAAACTGTTAGCTGGAATAAGGCCTTTCTCTATTAAGTTGCTTCATGTTAAGTATGGTCAAGGCCAGGAGAAAAGCAATTAATGTAAAAATTAGTATCAAGAGTGGGGTTGTTACCTGTGTGTCTTATAGGCCTTTGAAACTGGCATAAAGGAGGAATGTAGAAGAGTTTCAGATTTCAGATTAGAGTAATCCTAGAATGTTGCAGGCAGAATTTAATAAGCCATTCTCATGTTAGTTTGGAAGATCAGGTTATGGTGGGAAGCACTGAGGGTGGATTCAAGCATTGAGCCTGGTTCACAAAGTTTGAAGATTATACAGAATTCGAGTTGAGGTCATCTAAGTTACATTTTGACAGAGTCTGGCTGCATTTTGTCCATGTTTTGAGAACTTGAATGAGACTGAATTAGAAAGCAATGGACTAGTTTATTTCATGGTGGAAATGTCTAGAAAGGGTACTATTCATGCTGTGTTGTGGTTACAGTTCATTTCTCTAATTCAAGTCCACATGTTTTTCATTTAGCACTTCAATGGTCAATTATGATTGTCAACTTGGCACAATCTAGAATCTCCGAGGAGATACACTTCTGAGCAAGCCTGTGAGGGAGTTTCTAGGTTGGGTTAATTGAGGTAGGATGATCCACTGGAAATGTGGGTAGTATCATTCCTTAGGCTTGTGTCTGGCTTAAATAAAAAAGGAGAAAGGGGAGACCAAAGATCAATATTCATAGTTTCTGCTTTCTGAGGGCAGATGCAATCTAGCCAGTTGTCTCCAGGCCTCCTGTCGTGCCTGCCCTGCCATGCCTGTCCTGCTGTACCTGCCCTGTCCTGCCTGCCTTGCTATGCCTGCTTTGCCATGGTAGATGGTATCCCATGTTAACTGGAATCCACAGCCAGCCTTTCTTCCCTTAATTTACTTCTTGTCAGATATTTGGTCACAGCAATGACAAAAGGAACTAATATAGACATAATTCAATGCATGTGTATAAGGTATAAGGATCAAATTAGGGTAAATTTCCACAATTAACCTTTTTTTCTCTTTTAAACTCTACAAATGTTTTTAAGTTGTACATATTTATGAGAGTATATTATAATATTGCAATTTATGTCTATACTATATCAATAAACTAACATTTCTGTCTTAAAATGGTTTAGTTCTGGAAAGAATCTGATATCCACAGTAGGATGAACTTGGATGGCTTTATATTTGTATTTACTGAAGGAATTTATAAGACAGATTGTGCATTGTCAAATCTTGACCTGGATGGTACCTTTTCTTTTCTGTTTTAGTATTTTAAAGCTTATAAATCATATGAGACACAAACTTTCATCCTAGCTTCCATACTTCATACTTAGTTTTTATGGAGCTTTGCATGGCATCCTATAGCTTGTAAATAACATATGTTGTCTTAGGTATTTGTAAGTGTCCACTTAAGCCACATTTGGCAGTGATAACTAAGCAATTTGACACTTACATCTTAACTTAATGCATTTAAAAGATGTAGGTTGCCATAATTAAAGATGACATCCACATTCATGAATATTTATATAAAGACTTACAAAATTTTCCCATAATACTTTTGTGCATTTTGAGAGCAAAGGTCTTCTCTAAGATTCATTTATAAGGCAACTGTTTGTTATTCACTGTGTAGTACTAGAGATTCAAGGCAGTGACATCTTTTGAGAGAAGATACATAGAGAAGGCCTCTAGTGATGAAGGCCCAACATAAGGGAGAGGGCACCATTGGTTGGAGCCCCACCATGTGCTAATGTCCCTTTCCCCCTACATTCACCACAGAGGCTTAGTGAGGATGATGAAGAAGAGCGGCCCTCAAGCTTACTTTGTTCCTGGGGTGTTGGCAAGGAGGGCCTCATCCTTCCTTACCAGTCTTCACTCAGGTGTCATAGTAAATGTTTGTCAAATGTGAATGGGCATAAAATGTGTTCAGTTGTCTTTACTCCCAATGTCCCGAGGCATCTCCTGAGCTGTGCTAGAGTCTTGTGAAGCTACTTGCTGTAGACTGACTACATAACTTCACATTCAGGCTCAGTTTTCATCGCACGCAAGTACTGCTGTATTTGTAGTAGGTGATACTGTTTGTCTGTCCTTTATTGCGACCCAGGGAATGGGAATTGTTTGTTTATAATATGCTCAAGGCTTTAAAAGATTTAAACAATTTAAAAGATTTATCTATTTTGCCTTTATGGTTTTTGTTGCCTGTGTGTGTTCATCTTATGTTTGCAGTACCCGTGAAGGCTAAAAGAGGGATCAGATCTCCAGAAATTAGAGTTGCTTATGGATGAGAGGTGCCATACGGGAATTGAACTTGGGTCCTCTGCAAAGAGAGCTAATACTCTTAACCCAGGAGCCATTTCTTTGGCTCTCAAAACTGTCTTAATTGTATTCACTATTGAAATTTAGAAAAAAGTTTTTTCTTAATTTTTACAAATAGAGAAATACTTTACTGCCTACATCTAAACTTCATGGTCCCTTGGGTACTTATCAGCAGGAGACACCACCCTTTCAGATACCGTGTTCAAATCTTCACTCAGGTTTATTCTGGCTGCCGTTTACCCAGAAGACCATTCTGTCATTTTGCTTTTATCTTTGGCTCAAGGATATTTTGGTATTTTCTTCTATTTTCAACGAATGCTGCATATTGCTATCAGCAAGCTTATAGACTAAGCTTTTGTTTGGGAAAATGATCTGACTTTTCAATTGCATGAGGTTCGGTGCCACTAATATACTTTAAAATAACATTTGAAAATTGCCTTTTCTCCCTACTTAGACATTTAGTTGCTTTCCCAACATACAATTTTTATGGATGAGATTTCCATTTAACATCACAATTTAGATTAAATTACTTTTCTTAAAGTCACATTGCCCCCACAGTCTACTTAGCTTCTAATTCCCATATGCTCCACGGTTGCTGGAGAAACTTCATCTGTGTAATGTGACTGAAGAGGCAGCCTTCATTCACAACACAGAACAATCTGTTAAAGTAGTAAATATTACCTATTTCTATTATTAGAGCAGAAATGGAATTTTCTCTTGCTGCATTTTTTAAGATGGGACATAATTAGACAGCAAGCATGGGGAAGTCAGAACTAGGGGATGCACACGATTGCTGTCCCTCCCACCGAAGCTTGAATGCAGGCTGCCTAGCCTGGCTCCTGACTGGCTCCTACAGAGCCCCAGGCCATCTCATTCTCTGTTTGAATTATAGGGTGCTACGTGAGTCTGCAGGCAGTGGGGTAAGAAGGCGTGAAGCAAGGGTTTCAGTTCTATATTGGTTTTCAGGCTGAAGGAGAAAAGGAAATTTTTGCTTGATGTTTCAATTCCCCTCAGTCTCCTGCAGACACACCTTTCCAGATCTGAGAGCTAGCAGAATGGCTCTTTAGGCTGTCATGAGAGGCTTCAGCTTCCTCCCTTTTTGTCTTAAATTAGAATTGTAAAAAAAAAAAAACAAAAAAACAAAACCAAAAAAACCCACAAAAACCCCGCAAAACAGCAAAACACATATACAGACATCCATACAATTCTCATTGTTGTAAATGTGCTATTGGAATTACTATCATGTGTAATTCCTGGCAGAGATAAGAGAAAGAGAAGGAGGAAGAGGAGGAAGAGAGATTGAGAAGCAAGTGCGAGTGTGTGTGCGTGTGTATGTGTGTGTGTGTATGTGTGTGTGTATGTATGTGTATGTATGTGTGTGTGTATGCGTATGTGGTGTGTGTGCATGTATGTGTATGCCTATGTGGAGTGTGTATATATGTGTATGCTTATTTTCTATGTGCGTATGCTTACGTGGTGTGATATGTGTGTGTGTGGTGGTGGTGGTGGTGGTGGTGGTGGTGTGTGTGTGTGTGTGTGTGTAGATGTGTCTGTATGTGCATTTACAAAGATGGTTGGTGAAAGGACTGGCTAACTAGGGAACCTTCAAACAAGATTTAAAACAACAAAAACAGAAAACAAAACAAAACCCAATGTGTGTGGTTTGTGTTTATTTTGGCAGAAAATGTTGTCTTAGCTGTAAAGATAAAAGTCAGATTAATTTTGACTATCTATTTGCACAAGGACACACTCTCCATCTTCAACAGTGTTGCTAATGTGGTTACTCAGTTAATACCTTAACAGAAAGCATGTGTGGAATTAAACTCAGCTTTTCTCATTCAAGGTGTGCATAATCACTGATGCTTTATAGCCTGGCTCTTCTCACTGCTTAAGCAGCCTCCTCCTTTCTTCCATTCATATCAGGCCATAGCTTGCTGAGGCCTCCAGAAAAAGCTGATAGGCCAGCACGGTTTGCTGTGTTTCAATGAATATTGGGCAAACCGATGCTTCCATTGAAGTGGTCTGTCTTGTCCCCAGAGAAAAACTTTCCTTTGAGTCACCGTGTTTTGATGTAAAGGGATGCTAACCTCTTGTCTCTATTGAAAGTCACATGTGGGTTGTGGAAGGGACTGGAGGGAGATCCGTAATGAAGTCTTTAATGTCAGCTCTACCAATCAGTGAGCCTCTGACCTCGAGGGAATGCTAAACCTCTCTGGGGTCCGGTCTCTCATGTGTAAGATTGCGAGGGGTTGGTTTCATTGTCTTTATGATTTATGCATGTTGGGAAGCCTAAGAGATCTAGACAAGAAACAAAGCTGGAATGATTCTGCATGTTTGCTGCTGGCTAGTGGATCTAAGCAAACTGTTTGAGGTCACATCTCCTAGACAGATGGGAAACGATTCTAGTGAGAAGAGGAATGGCTGAATCCAGGATTTTCTTGTTTGTTAGGACCTCCAGTGTAGCAGCTAACGGGAGAAGGCTTCAGCACACATGCCAGTCACTTCCAAGTGACCTCTTTCCCTTTGTTAACTCATTGTGATTCACACCTGGGCTTGACCTTGGGGGCAGCTGTCAGTAAAGAGACTTGACAACTTCTTCCTAGATCTTGAGCTTAAAGGTACACACCCCTCACTCTGTTCCATTGCTCAGGGTAATGACCAGCTCCAACAGTTTATGTCTGACTGTAAGATCTCACTTCTAAAAGTACGTGCTGACATCTGGGAATGCTGGTGCTGTTTCTTTGTAAATGATACTTTTCTTTAAGCCCTCACCACACAAAAACATTTTCGAAATGGTCATTTCTGTGCTGGGTGTAAAGCAACCTAAAGCTCAAGTCCTGAATATAATGTTGGGTGACAGGTCACTGAACAGTGACTGCATGCCAGCCAGCGTATTATATAGACATTCTTCACTTAGAATCTTGTAAATAATTCCCTAAAAAGGACAATTATCGTGTTCATTTTGCAGATAATGTCACTGAGGCCCAGAGCGATGAAATGGCTTCTTTGATCCCAACAATAACTAGGTACCACGAAAAAAAAAAAAAAAAAAAACTCACACCCTTCACTTTTACAGTAAAGCTTTGTTTTCACCGGGACTGTATAGTTGTATCCAATGGAGTGATTTTTATTTTGCCGAGGTAGCAACTCCGACCTTCATCCATAAACCTGCTCCTCTTTGTGGCCTTATGGTGAGACTGAAAGCAAAGATGCTGTCTTCACAGGAGCACATTTGGAAGGGAAGATGTTCCTGCCTCGTGTTCTGAAAGTTGCCTTCCAATGTCGAGCCAGCAGAGAGTAGAGGGGAATTTGCAAGCACTGGCTTACAGGGAACAACTTGCTATTACCAAAATTTAAAGTGTAACTCAATCTCTTTCTTCCCATTGAAAATAAACGTGCCTCTCAGCCCCCACTGGAGCAGACTATTTCCCCAACAGGACTTTTGTTCTGGAGGTGCTTGAACAACGAATGGAGATGAAGAGTTTTTGTAGGCCACTTACCCCTCTGGGAGGCATTTGAACACCATGCAAATAAGCATCATTTCAAAGAATTAAGCAAACAAGTTGAGTTTTAAAGATGTGAACATACTGGAATGAATTCCTGCCATTCTGTGCTGTTTCGTTCTTTTAGATACCCAAACGAATGATATTTTCCTGTGTTCAAGCCTTGCTGCTAATACACTGTAGGCTTTCGTAATGTGGCACACCTCAATGCAACCAGATAGATCATTACCATGTAGTAGCACATTTGTATGATGCAGACTGCCTCCCACAAAGGTATCTGTGTCCTTGCAGATAAGGATGGTCCCATTTAGATAAACTAAAAGAAAGACAAGCCTGACAATTGATGCAGCCTTTTAAAAAAATAAATAATCTGATTTTTCAAATAGCGTTCTAAAGCCACTGTGGGAATAGCTGTCGTACTGTCAAACAGAGGTGGCCTAGTTTGCTGTGCACTATCTTAAATGACAAGGGCCAAATGTGTGTTTTAGATTCTTGCTTGTGTTCTATCTTTTGGAGTCACACAGTGTTGAACTGAGTCTTTCTTCTGGGAGGATATGGGGTAGTACTGTCTGGCTAGTATACTGCAATTGCTTCTCCACTGGGACTAGCCCTCGATGCACCCCTCGGCTTCCTTTTGGTATCTTTCTCCGGTAGATATATATGTGCCCAATTTGCGGTGGGGTGCTG
Source organism: Mus caroli (assembly GCF_978045245.1). Classification (NCBI taxonomy): domain Eukaryota; kingdom Metazoa; phylum Chordata; class Mammalia; order Rodentia; family Muridae; genus Mus; species Mus caroli. Next base: position 122,717,233 of record NW_028227261.1, read on the forward strand.
CCCCGGTACCCTGCCAGTCCTCCTGACTGCTGTCCCCAGGACACTGGTTAAACACTTCTCTACCGTCTTTGCTCCTCACAAGTTCCGGAACAATTTATCCATCTAGGCCTTCATTAGTGCTCACTAGAACACGTTTTCCCAGGGTGACTGAGGTTATCGTGATAAACTTACGGCTGAGATAGGGTGAACAAGACAATAGCATTTAAGCGGGGGTGGGTGTTGGGGTCACCTTTGAAAGAGGCCTGCTTCACTGCAAGAGGTCCTCCAAGGGTGCACGCTCCGACAAGATGACAGGACCAGGGCAGAGATAATTTTGTCAGACAGGGTTTTGAAGCTCTGTGCCCTCTAGTTCCCTGCCTTTCCTTCAGTTAGAATCCCAACCGTTCATGGCAGGATCTCAGCAGCTTTCACGGGACGTTTGACATGAGTGCTTGACCCAAACCATTTCCCCCTGTTCCTTGACAGGCCCGCATTTCCTTTCTCAGCTTGGTGAACCTCTTCAGCAGTAGGCAAGGAAACATTAAACACGTGGAGACCTCCACGCAGAGGCCCCGAGATGCTTGGATCCCAGCAAGGGTTCCTGAACAAGATGGGTTCAGTCCAATCAGCCATGCAGGCATGCGAGGCTTCGGACTCCTGTGTTGAGAACGATGCAACTGTTCTGTGGCAGGGCTCAAGCCCTAAATCCCAGAAATCTGTTTGTCCATAAATAGGAGAAAGGAAGGGCGGCTGTACCTGTGGAGGCTGCCGCGAGTTCTGGGGCCCGGAGCAGTGTGGACACAGTCATGGCTCTAGGCTTGTCTGGCTAACTGTGTTAATACATTCTGTGTCCTCCCAGTTCTTTAATGATAAGGGTATCATCTGCTCCAAAGCTGCTTGGCTGAGTGGCGATTCTGACGACTTAGTGCCTTTTCCGAGGTCTGCTATCACTGTTCTTTGGTTTTACTTTTAACGGGAGCTGAATGGAATCTCTAAGCCTTCCTTACGTCTGGTATGTGTGTGTGTGTGTGTGTGTGTGTGTGTGTGTGTGTGTATTCTGAAGAAATAATTCAGAACACATCAAGGACAAGGGCTGTCATTTTAGAAACAACACAAAAAATGCGATTATTCACTGCTTCCTGTGAAGCCCCCCCCCCCCCGAAATCTTTTAATTTCTTTGATTGTTGCAAGTAGCTGTGTGGAAACACGACGTCTGAGACGCGGGGCAGTTTATAAATGAGCACAAAGGACCAAGTGCTGGGACAATGTGGTTTCTTGGTGAGATTGCCAGGGACTCCAGCAAGTGAAAGGGGTCAGGAAAAGTTTATCAGAATTTGATAGCTGCCTCTGTGCAAACATCCGGATAAAATCACAGCCAATTACTATGTACGGCTTATGCCTGCACCTCCTCACCCCCAGTCTCCAAATTCTGTGGAGATTTAAATCTTTCATCCAGAACAAAGATTTGTAGGGTAATGACCTGATTTAGCTGCAAAGAAGAAATAAATCTGGCAGCTGGGACCAGAAGACATATTAATCTCCAAAGTTCACCCTAGCCTTTGTTTCCCTCTTTCATTTAAAAAAAATCATTTTTTTTATTGCAGTAAGAGCCAAAAAAGAGTGAGGGACTCTGTTTGTATTTCAACTCAAATTATATTGCTTGAGAGAAAAGGGCAGGCAAGAGGAGCAGGGGCGGGGTGGTGATGCGCTAGACGGAGTTGAAAGAAAGATTTTTCATTGTGAGACAGAATAACTGAAGGAAGGAGACAGATAGAGCCATGCTGGCCACTCCCCACCCCCCATGGTCCGCCTTGGTGTAGGGCAGTGTGGGAGCGAGATGGATAGACAGAGAGGACACTGAGCAGAAGGGGTACCTGGGCACCCAGAGACGGCATCTGATCTCCCAGGCATCAGTTGGGACAATTCAAACTCAGTTGGATAATTCACAACGTGGTTTCAGACACTGAGGGGATAATTATTCTGCTTCTCAGTTTCAGGTTTGATCCCTGGCCTATTCCGATCTCAAGGGAAGACACACCTGACTGTGTAGTCCAGCCGAGGATGGGATGGGGTCCAAGCCCTCTGACGCAGCCCTGACCTCTGGGTACCTGGGTTTCTGACCTCTTCAATTAGTTGTCTTTGCGTTTCATGATGGATGGAGAGCTTTGGGCTGATTTCTTCACGTCTGCCTTTGTTCAGTGTGAAAACACATTATAAAATATAATCATCAGAGTGTGGTTCTAACAGTTCCAACTGATTGCTGTTCTTTAAGAGAAAAATAATATGATTTAAAAAAAAAACCCTTCAACTTTGAAAGTGATGTAAGTACCTCCTGCTGCAAAGAATATTGATTTAATGGTCACACATAATCCTGTAAAATTAGTCCTGAGACAGACACTAATTTTAAAGAATAGAGCTACTATTAACATATATCTCTGCTCAGCTGTGCAACAAACAGACTAGAGCCTCCTCCCCCCCCCCCCATGGGGAGCCGAGAGGCCCATGTGTCTTTGCCAGTCTCAGGTTGCTTCATGGGTTAGTGACTGAGTACTCTCCAATAGAGGATTGAATTCCTAAGCAAATTCTCTCAGCTCCCAAAGAACCAAGCAATAAAAATCTCCTGTCTGTGTTTTGAGTTACTTCCTTTGGATCTCACGGAGCCAAGAGTCGGCTCCACCACAAGCAAATGTGTTGAGCATTGTCAGAGAGCTATATTAATGGACAAAGGCCTACTTTAAAGGCCATAAAGTATTTCTCTCACATAGGTGATGAATAGCAGTTTGGAATTTCCTTAGCTCTGTGATGCCGCGATGGCACAGTGTTTGTCAGAGACCGCTTATCTTGGCTCCTTGGACTAAATGAAAGGCAAAGAATAGAATTTGCTGCCATGTCAGGTCTTACAGATAAGTCTCGAAATTTTCTCTATTGAGGTTTATAAATGATCTTTCACATTAGACGCTATAGCTAGCTACTAGTTCTAACTGGCGTTCAAGGTGAGCTGCAACTGAACCCAGTGAAACAGACAGCTTTTCTTTCCCTGTGTGTGTGTGTGCGTGTGTGTGTGTGTGTGTGTGTGTAGTTGTAGTACTGGGATTGAACTAGGAGGGTATCCTGCATGTGAATCAAACACTCTCTCACTGAACTATTGCCCAAGCCCAAGCAGGTTTTGTTGTTGTTGGGTTAGGTGTAGGTGTTTTGTAAAACAAAACAAAACAAAACAAAACAAAACAAAACAAAACAAAAACACTGATAAAAATTAAGGTCTTGTGTGACAAACTTAGGAAAATACACTCCTAGGGCCAGTGACCGTAGAGGTGTAAGCAGGAGTGGAAACACAGTATTAGGACTTTTAAAATCACACTGGTAAACCCTGGCAGCAGAAAACAGTAAGATGAAGTCAAGTGAAGACAAATCATACTACTACCGTGACACAGGAAGCAATTTGTGCAAAGACCAGGCAGGAGCTAATGGCCGGGATGTGTTTCCAGCAGGAAACATGATTTGGGTCGGTATCCAATCTGTTCTGTTCTGTTCTGCTGCCCAACAGTACAGTCTCTGGTCACTGGCCTTCTGGTGGAGACACAGTCTGCATGCAGCCTGTACCTTAAGGTTGTGCTTGTCTTCTGTCTGGGTACAGTTATCTCCCTTTCCATGTGTTATTATATAATCTTTGGACTTAACACCATAGCAAATGTCAACGTGGTTCTGTGTAGCCACACAGTCTGAAGTAGTTGGAACTAAATTCATCAGTAGACAAAGCTATGATTTTTAAAAGCAGAAAAAGATGGCGGCTTTGGACATTTTAATTGCTTCCTCACTGTTTGTGCTTCCATCTCTACACAGCATGCTTCTTGTAAAAGTCAAAAGCCAGCACAGAAAATAAGAGAAAAAACAATCATGTGTATTGTAGAGTGGGCAGGAGTTTGGGTCTGGAATCTAAGAAGTAGGCAAAGGTGAGTTTTCTTAGCTGGTTGAATGATTTCCAACTTGGGACACCATCTTTGACAGAGACATTTTTCTCTGGAACCTCATTTGAAAACAAGGATGGCAAGCAATACAGAAGTCAAAACAGCAGAAATGAACAACTTCACAGGGTGTGTTTTTAAAATTCAATTGTATTTATTTATTTATTTATATATTTAATTTTATTGAAAAAAATTTTTATTCATTCTTCTCCCATCTGTTACACCCTGACCACAGTTTCTCTTCCTCCTCCTTTCAGTCCTCCCTGCCCTCCTGATCCACTCCTTTTTCCTTTTCCTTTAGAAAAGGGCAGTATGCCGGGCGTGGTGGTGCATGCCTTTAATCCCAGCACTCGGGAGGCAGAGGCAGGCGGATTTCTGAATTGGAGGCCAACCTGGTCTACAAAGTGAGTTCCAGGACAGCCAGGGCTATACACTGAAACCCTGTCTCAAAAAACAAAAACAAAAACAAAAACAAAAACAAAAACAAAAAACCAAGCAAGCAAGCAAGCAAGCAAACAAACAAACAAAAAGAAAGAAAAGAGCAGTACTTCTAGGGACATTAACCGAATACGGGATAACACCTTACAATATGACTAGGCATAAACCCTCATATAAAGGGTCAGACAACCCATTAGGCAGAAAAGGGTCCCAAGGACAGGTAATAGAGCCTGAGATATCCCTACTTCTAGTGTTAGGGGTCCCACAAAGCCACTAGAGGATCTAGCACAGACCTACCTATGCTCCATGACTGTCACCTCAGCCTCTATAACAGTGCATTTTAAAGATACTGTTTTATATGACCTGCCACAAAACGGCTCCTCACTGACAGGAAAGCAATCAGTCAAACCTGACTGTAGAAAGGATGCCCAGTTGTGACAACACAGTATGTGCACAGCTGTGACACCACAGGATGTGCCCCAAGTGCCAGCGACTGGTCACAGTTTTCAAGGAGTTTCTAGTTACTCGGGTGCTAGCTGCACACATGAAGAAGACAGAATGTTCTGCCAACATGGGGCAAGGGATATGGAGTACGTGTTCCAGCACAAGGAAGCATCCTTGGTACCCCTGCAGAGACAAAGCAAATTTTCTTAGCTTCCTCGTGAATTTATCTTGAAAGAATTACAAAAGAACTCGAAATTTCAACTCAAAACCAAGGAAATCAAACAGCCCAGCTGTGGGGCAGCTGGGCTGTTCAACTCACCCATAAGCACACCCCAGACTGTGGGTATATGAATGAATCTTCTGATCTGTTCTGAACCAAAAACATTTTGGAATTGTACACTGGGTCAGAAATGTAAGCCACATCCATCTGTTTTTGTTTGTTTGTTTGTTTGTCCAGGTGAAATTTTGCTAATGTTATGTAGTAAGTGTTCTCTTTTTTTCCCTGGTCTGTTGCTAAATGTATCTTCAAAGCTGTCGGTTGTGCAAATCCTTAGGAAACGAGTGAGGAGTAGCCGAGCTGTTTGATTTGCTGAGTGTTCTCCTCAGGAGCCAGTTCTTTATGAGTAGTCAACAAATACTAAATAATTAGGGATGTAGTGATGGAGGCGCAGCCAGGGGCTAAGTGGCATTTTCAAGGTTTTAAATGCATTAGGAGGAAATCTGGAATTGAAATTTAGCGTGCTTAGCTTCTTCCTGATGCTTGCCACCATGCCTCTCTATTTCCTTAATCACATAAAGCCAGTGGTTCTTGACTGACCCCTAACCTACTGCTCCGTCAGGCAAAATTTGGAAACCCCCAGGCAATGACCTGCTTTTCAATGGGAGAACTTATTTACTTCCAGCTGGAACACATCAAGAAAAGCCATTTCTCTGATAGCCTCATTCTTGCCAAAAGACTGGAAAATAACTTATTAGAGAGCCGGCCATCTCAGGAGCCACAACAACAGCTGCACTGAATAGAGAGCTCGTTGAACGACCGGACACTGTGAAACTGGATTGACAGAAACCCACACAGTCCTCCTTCCAAGCCTCACTTTGATCTTCCTAACAGAGGTCGTCAGGGGGGAACCTGGATGCCTACAAGATCAGGACGACTTAGCTTGTCTGCTCATGGCTGAATTGTCTTTGTAGTCTTTGTGTTTGTGCTACTTGAGGTCACAGCTAAATTAACAATGAGGGCTCGTGGCTGAATGCTACTTTTAGAATCTCTTTATAGTTTACATTTCAAGATTGTTAATTAGGCCATGCAGCCTATTGGAGAGATAAACCCAGTTAAAAATATATGTGTGTATTTATGAAGTGATGCTATTCTATAAAAGGTAAAGGGTGCTAGAGTCAAGGGATGCAGGATTTACAATACTCATTCCCATCACACTACTGAATAGTTTGTAAGGTAACAAAGCAGGTAGCTTAGATCTGCAGTATTTGCCAGATATACGTATTTCATAGGGATTGTTTGTGCATAGCGAGTGTTCTGATGTCCTTCAGCAGGCTGGCAATAGCATTAATGGCACATTTCCTTTGTACCAGAGATTTTAAAAATTTAAAAAAGTTTTTAAATGAAGGGAGAGAGAAATCCAATTCTTTTTCTTTCTTTTCTTTTTATAAAGTCGTTCTTGGTCCTGGGAGATGATAAAGTGGGTAAGAGATGTCCTTTCTGTGTTTGCTTGAGGACCTCAGTTCAGATCCCCAGCATCAACATTAAGCATAAAAGCTAGACATGACCACATGGAATAATAGCCCTAGCACTATGGAAGAGGAGGGTGGAAACAGACAGGTGGATGGCTGGGGCTTTTAGTCAAGACACACACACACACACATACACACACACACACACACACACACACACACACACACAGAGACAGACAGACAGAGAGAGAGAGAGACAGAGAGAGAGAGAGAGAGAGAGAGAGAGAGAGAGAGAGAGAGAGAGTCAGTCTCAGGAAAATAAGGTGGAGATGATTTTACAATAACAGCCAACATCCTTTTTTGGCCTGTACACATATGCAGGCTTACATACACACTTGCTAGTTTCATTCAAAGATTTAAAAGTTAAAACTAAATGTTACATCCAAACTGCTAAGTGAACTTATTAGACAGTTTTAATGTTAACAATTTAGAAACTTCAAATCTGTTACTGTTTAGTATAAAAACATTAGTATTAAGCGTGTAAGATATCTGAACTAATTTCAATGAAAGAAATTAGAATTTCAAAATAATTTTTGGTACCTAAAGCAAGTTTTACCTTAAGTCAAGCTGCATGTATTTTGTTTGATTGGATATCATGCTATCCCAGCAAATGATTTCATAGAGGAAGAAACTGAGTGCTAGATGCAGTAAGATGGAGCGGTGACAAAATGACTCCCAAATCTTTTCATGTGTTCTTGAAGTGTCCAAAGATGGTACATGGGCGTGGTCAAGTCTGAGATACCACCTACCCATACATCACAACCAGGAAGTATTAATTAATTTGTTATGCACATAGTACTCTGCCTGCATATATGTCTGCACGCCAGAAGAGGGCACTAGACCTCATTATGGATGGTTGTGAGCCACCATGTGGTTGTTGGGAATTGAACTCAGGACCTCTAGAAGAACAGTCAGTGCTCTCAACCTCTGAGTCATCTCTCCAGCCCGCCAGCACAGGAAGTTTTTATCAGGAAGTACAAAATATATTAAACAAGGTTGAAATGTATGTTATTTAATACGCAATTGCTGGGCCTTACATGAAAGGTGAGTAGGAGGCAGAGGAGGTAAAGAAGTGGTAAGTCCTGGACATGAGCCCTGTGTGGTTTTAGTCTTAAACGTGTGTGGGTACCGGGTTTGGGGTGCTTACTTGTTAACTTGTTTTAATAAAGCATGCAGTGTGGAATCCCAGCAGCATTTTCACAGATAATATCTGTCTGTCTGTTTATTATCTATCTATCTATCTATCTATCTATCTATCTATCTATCTATCTATCCATCTATCTATTATCTGTCTGTCTGTCTATTTATCATTATCTATCATCTATCTATCTATCTATCTATCTATCTATCTATCTATCTATCTATCTACATATCTATCTACATATCTATCTACATATCTATCATCTATTTATCTATTGTCTATCTATCTATCTATCTATCATCTGTCTATCAGTCTTTTATCACCTATTTGTCTTTCTATCTTCTATCTTTGTTTCTATGTGTGTATCTATGTCTCCTCTCTCTCTCTCTCTCTCTCTCTCTCTCTCTCTCTTCCTTTCTTCCTTCCTATCTACCGACCAATCTACTATCTCTTATGGAAATGCCTTACAATTCGGAAGAATGGCAGTGAGAGGCTAGTTTTTCAACACTCTTCCCAGCACAGGTGACTTTATAGAAGCAACGTGAAGCCATGCTTGGCAACTCTAAACAATGATGTTTACTTTAGCAGTCATGACGAGAGCGTGGGATGGAAAGGAAAGCTTTCTTCCTCATGGCTAAAACTTCTTTGCTGTTGGGATAGAATCATGCAAGGATATTAAATTGGTTGTAATTCTCTTAACAACATCTTCATTCATAGCTGGGTCTGGAGTAGGAGCACGTTAAAACGGCTGTAAACTCCTATCTGACTGAAGAGAAGGTTGTGATTTGTGGGTGGCGCCACCCACAGGTGAGCATCATGCTTTGTTTTGCCTGACTAGTAGATTGACATTTTCACATCCATTTGCTGTGTTCTCTATAGGTGTCATGTCACTGAGAAGATATACAGTGCTTTTTATTGATTCATAAGGTGACCCACTCTCCTGGTTTGCCAGGTTCTGAGGGGTTTCCAGGGAATGGGTGTTTCAGGAAATGACTGGAATCCTGGACAATTGGTCACCATATTTAAATTTTTAAATTTTGAAATAATTATATTCTCGGCATTTTATTAATTCTTTGAATTTATTACAGCTTATTTTGTCCATAGCCATTCCCTCCTCCTCCCCCAGCTCCTCCTGATCCACACTCCACCTCCTCACCTGCCCCAACTTCATGCCTTCTTCTTTTATTTTTAATAACTCAGAGAGTCCAATTTGCGCTACGCGTGAGTGTGGGGTCATGAATGAGTGCATTTGATCTACTAGGGACACATCCTTAAAGAAAACTGACTTTCCCTCCCCTAAAACCACTGGCTCTGCGTAGCTCTGAGCTATAGGCTGGGGCTAGGAGCCCCTCCCCATTCCTTGCTACTTGGCTGGCTTGATCCAGTTCAGGTCTCGTGCTGGCACGAATGAACTGCTGCTCTGAGTTAATGAGTACAACAGCCCTGTCACGTCCAGAGCACTGTGTTGCTCCAGTCCTCCCAACCCTTTGTCTCTTATAATTGAAATAATTACATTTTCACAGGAAGTTACAAAACCAATAAAAAAGAAAACCTATGGACTTCCACACATCCTTCCCTGCCCTAGGGGCAAGAGTTGTTCAGCGTGGTGTGACAACTTGTTTCGGCATCAGGGGCAAGCGCTTGTATAAGCATTCAGCAAAGGCTGTCGGAGGAATGATTAGGTAGGTCCTATGGTGTGCTTCTTTGCTGCTGTGGTAAAACACTGGCCAAAAGCACCGCGAGGGAGGAAAGGGTTACCCTGGCTTACAGGTTACAGCCCATCATCTGGGAAAACCAAGTCGGAACTCAAGGCAAGGAGAGGGGCTGAAGTGGAGACTGAGGAAGGCCAAGGTTTCTGTTTCTCTTCCCAACCTTATTCAACTCCCTTTATTATGGAGCCCCAGGCCCACCTGCTCAGGGATGACACTGTACTCGGTGGAGTAGGCCCTCTATGTCAATTAGCAACCAAGGACACACCTCACAGACATGCCTACAGGGCAATCTGATGAAGACAATGCCTCTCTTGAGGTCCTCTTTTTCACAGATGTGTCTAGATTTATGTCAAGCTGATAAAACCTAACCTAGCAAGTGATTACTGATGCCAGCTGAGATATACTTGTTTTTATGTCCCTTTTCACAGTGAAAATAAAATATTCAAAGCTTATGGGATTACATCAACCCCACAAGGAATATTTCATTTAGACCCAGAAAAGAGGGGAGAAGTATTAGATCCCTTTAGATTGGCCTGTACATTAAAGAGTCTGGGGTGATAAAGTAGACACATGTTGTTTAGCAGTTTCCTCCAAGATGGAATTGTTCCGTCTTGCAGGGAAGCTCACCAAACACAGGAAGTCAGCAACTTAAGATCTCTTCAGGAAGTCACTGAAACTAAACAGATTCACTAGGTCCTTCCCTCCCCAGGAGTGTATCGGCAATAAAGACTGCTGAGACAAGCCAAACTGCCTGGAAAAAGCATGAGTTCAGAAGCCTGGAAGAAGCAAAGACCAGCCTAGCTGCCAGGAAGAGGCTCACACAATGGAGGCACGCAGAACTAACACCCCCCAACCTACTGAGCTGCCTGTAGGCTGTGCAGTGGGCCCCAGCTTCCCAGTTTTTGTGAGCTGTCAACCATGGGTGTGTGTGTAGGAGGGCTTTGGTGATGGATCTATCTTTGAGTCATTTCTGCTCCTGTAAGTAACCTCACATTTGTATTTTTTGTAAGTAATCTGGATAAACCTCATTGGTCTACCAAGATAGACTTTGGTAGTATCTGTACTTGCGTCTGTCTTCAGCTTTTTATCTGGGGCAGGTAGACCATTTGTTCAAGTCTCCCCAGGAATAGTGTTTCACAACAAACATGGAATTGTGACATTTAAAAGAAGGGTGTGCTCTAGAGCTATTTTGAGCAATGGTTCAAGTCTAAAGTCAAAAGGTCAAACAGGACTTTTCTTCACTTCCTAAGCCGCTGAAAAGATTAGTTCTAGGCGACTGAACAAGAAACCAGAGAAGCTAGTGGGTGCTAGTGAGCTGCTCCTGAATCCCCCCAGCAGGGTGACTAGCTGATAACCAGGCTGAAAGAGATCCAGGATACCCCCCACCCCCACCCCCACCCCCAGGCAGATATATGTTCATTTTGGTCTGCTTGGAAACTATTCATGTAAAAATGGCATGAATCAATCAATGATTCAAATATAAGGAAAAACAGTTTTATCTTACCACACATACCACCCTACCCCCCCAGCCCCATCCCCCCATCAGGCTATGAAAGTTTGCTTAAAATTTTCACAGTGTCTGTGAGAATGAGTTACTAAAAGAAAAATGGCCACCTCTCCCCCACCACGGCCTTATTTCTCTTTGTTTCAACGTGCGCCCCTTTGCGTGATTTCAGGCTCACTCTGTGTAGAATTTAAAACAAAATCTCAGTAACAGAAGATCCTGAGACAGTCCCTCTTGTCTTTGACCTCATATTCAACATCTACCCCCACGCCCGTCCCTGTCGCCGTGCCTGTTCCCCTTTGCTTTGCCCTTGCATCTTTTCATTTCCCTGTCATTGCACCCGGGAGGACACAGCACTCCACTTCTGTTAGACGCCTTCTCTGCAGTCTTTGATTAAACCTTTCTTTGAAGTCTGTGAAACTGGATACTAACTGACCTGTAAGAAATTAAAAGGAACTGTATTTCATTATACCATTGCCCTAAACGATACTCCTTTTTAAACCAATTAAGGGGAAATTTACCTCCCGCTAACAGAATAAACTCCAAGTTTTCTCTGTGCTCCTGATACATAGGTTAACATAATGTCTTTCCTCTTAGAATCTGGTTAATGTTTTACCTTGCCACATCGCAGGCTTGAAGTGTTCAGGGGGATGCGAGGTATCAGTGCCCCTCCCTCCAGACAACTTCAGCAAACACGCTGATATTACGTGCTGGGCATTGTGCTTCAGAGGAGAACAAAGTCCTAAGGAGTCATAGCACCATTGCCCGAGCTGGAGCACTGGTGAGGAGTAAGATCTTCAAGGGAAAGAAAGCCAGGAGCACGCTCACATTCTTTGTACATGCGCCGCAGTGAGCACAGTTAGAAATCCAAGTCTGACAGAGGTAGACGCGGGCTTCAATACTGAGCGACTGTCTGGGCTAATGCTTTCACTTCTGAGCTTCCGTTTTGCCCCTGCACCTTTGTGCTTCAAAAGTTCAAGCAGCTGTTACTGTTCAGCCCAGTGTTTCCCCACCTCTTAGGACCCTGCTTGGCATAGCTGTCCTCCGTGATTGATGGAGCTCCACGCCCTGCACCTGGGGGTGGCCCACCTGCAGAGGAGATTCCTGGATCAGGGGGACACACAGGCAGCTTGACTCTCTCTACACTCTTGGGAGGGTTAAAACTCCCAACTTCCTTTGCAAAGCCAAAGAACTGAGTTGATTTACAAGACAAATAAAATATCAGAGGAAGTGGGGGTTAGCTGTTACTTACAGCCAGGAGAGATTTATGGGATTACATAGTAACCGAGCCTACACTTCAAGCTGTAGTCATTATGGTCTACAGAGTTCCATACCTCATTAGAGGGAAATAGGTCTGGAGAATGGAAACCAGTTAGTCCTCCCGTTCAAAATGTCTCTGGTTTTGGTGCAGATGTGATCCATAATCAAAGGAGCGCTCTATATCTTTTATAGCATCTTCCCAAAGCACACACCTTGGAGTGTGACTTCACTGGGGACTGTAAGTCTTAATAGAGTTGAATGGAAAACATTATTGGGAGAAACTGAGGCCTAGGACATTTTGAACTTTTAGTAACATAAAAGAAGCAAATGGCTGAGACAATGACACCTGGAAATGTTATTTTGAGTCTGTTTTTACCGCCCCCAAAACTTCAGTGAATACAGGAGAGAAAGAGAAGAGGGGAAGCTCTATTGCTTCATTGGCATGCCTCACTGCTCTCCATAGCCAATTCCATTTCAAAGTCCCTCCCATCCCGCCCCGGCCCTGCGGCGGTTATACATTCCATAGTCTTGAGGCAAGTTAAGAGACTGAAGGGTGCTTGTGGGCGCAGTGAGCTATTTTGAGTGTGTTTTTGGAAAATTGAAATTGTAGCAAGTCTGTAAAGGCTCAGTCCCATTCATATTCTACAAGGGGAAGGGTCCACGTGGGCCCACGGTCACGTGTCTCAAGATGCAGGCTCGGTTAGGAAACCTTTCTGCATGCCATCCCTGTCTTGATGGCTAAAGCTTGTTCTATGTGCCTGCAGCATCAGCATCACCTGGCTAATGATTAGAAAAGGGGGATGCAAGTTCATCTCAGACATACCAAATCTCAGCATCCTGGGGGCTGGTCGCTGTACATATGAAAGTTGTGTGATCATTGTGAAGGCCCAGAGAGAGGGGGGTACAGCTGAGATCCGTGGGTAAGACTCCTCAGGAAGGCAGTTTGCTGCGGTTTGGAGACAGACATTTGTGTTCAGTAGGGGTTTTCCTTAGGAAAGGCTAGTACTTGGTTTGGTCTTTAACACTCTTCTTTATTTTTTCCCATGATGGGAATGGAATCCAGATCTCACCATATGAGACAAGCTTTGCATAGTAGCCCAGTACTGGTGTTTTAGTCCATGCAACCTTTGTTTTGTTTTTATTGTCTCCATTCCGTTTTATGTAGACAGGGAGCTAATAGCAGTTTTCTTGTGCTTGCTGCTATTGGGTCTCATGAGAATGAATGTTTTAAGTGATCTTTGAGAAATATATGAGTAAATAAGTTTTAACTAAATACAGCATTTTAGGCCCCAATATCGTCTAGCTCCTGACACTGTGCCCATTAAAGTTATGAATATTAATTTATAAGGGAGGCTTTGTTTCATAATGATTAGCAGTGTTGGTTGCCACCTCCTCTCACCCAGAATGGAATTATTCAAATTTTAAATGATAAGTGAAGACTTACTCCTAGCCCTGCATCTCAGTCTTTATTGCATGTAATTGCATTCCATTTCAGAGAGAGAGGAGCGTGTGCTGAGTGTGATCTCATTTTACACAATGTTTTCTAAGCTTCTTTGTCTCGAAGTGAAGAGCCATTTGGTCATGGACGACAGTCATTGGACAGACTGAGGTAACTTATCTGACTTTGGGGAAGGAAGATACATGAAGTTCCTTCAGAGATTGGATTTTTTTTTTTTAATGAGATAAGTGCAGGGTAAGTTTATTTTTTTCTTTCACTTATAAATATGTTGTTTTAGGACAAAAGGCTATGATTCTGTCTATGCCTCTCTAGCTAATGAGCACAGGATGTGGCATGTGTTCTGTGCTCTCTGCCTTCCTAACAAAAGCCTTTTCTACGGGAGAAAGTTCTCAAGGTTCTGCAAGCAGGACTTGATTAAGGCCGAAATTATAACCAAAGTCTGAACAGAAAGGGTTCAGTGATGCTTCAACTAACAAACGGCATGGGAGTAATTCTAAGTTACACCAAGTACTGCCTTCTCCATTCAAAGAGACAGGGGTGTCGGAGGGATGGGAAGAACTAAGGAGCCCATAACTTGGAGACCTAGGCGTTCTAAACTTTTCCCATATAAGAAGATGATGAGGGGTAGAGCTGCTTAGTCACATATGGATATCTTAGAAAGACCTAAGTTATATAATGGCTTCCCCACATGTCTATAAGAAGGGAAGACAATGGTCACAAGGTAGGAAAAACTGATGAAGCTCAATCCAGAGAATTATTGCTCATGCTGAGCTGCTTTCTGTTGCCTAGGGCTACAGCTTAGTCATTTTCTTCCTTGGCTCTTTTGGGAAAAGTGACAACACGGAACCATTGTATTTGCTACATTTCAGTTGCTGACATTATTCCACCCTGAGCACTGTGCTCGCCACCTTGAGTACACACAGTCCTCCCAAGAGACCCTAAGCACAGTGCCAAGCACAGTTAATCCAGGGTTTTACCTCCTCAGTGTCCTTACAGGATCATGCTCATTGTAGAGATGAACAAGCCATCTTAGAGACATGGAACTTTTTTGAGGCAAACAACTTGTAAAATGGTAGAGCCAGAACCCAACCCTGGTTTGCTGGGAATCCTACTTCAAATACCTGAGCAAGTCCCTGAACCTCAGAACAGAGATGGAGTTCTCAGCACATGGTCCACACTGGCCGGCTGTTTCCCATGCTTCTTTTTCCACAAGTTAAGTGGGCCCTCCTTGTTCACCACGGTTTTTTGGTGCGGTAACTCTACTTTTTTGTGTGTTCCCTTGAGATATCTAAATTGTCCACCCACATATTCTATTAAACTTAGACTCTATTCAGAGGACCTAATATTTCTCTCTCTCTCTCTCTCTCTCTCTCTCTCTCTCTCTCTCTCTCATTCTCACTCTCTCTCTCTCTCATTCTCTCTCTCTCTCTCTCTCTCTCTCTCTCTCTCATATTCTTTTACTCTGGTCCCCCTTCATTTTTTCTACATTAAATTAGACACTAAGTGAGAAGCTAGATGTGAAACCATTTTGGAAAGTTAGCAGGAAGTCAAGTGTATAATATCATGATTATTTCAGAAACAGCCTTCTACATCTGGATAATGAAACCACTCTCCAATCAAGACACTTTGCAGGATGACTTCTGGAAATTCCAGAAGGCAGAAAAGCCAGGAATCAGTCATAGGAGCTGCCAAGCAGTCTGAGTGTCACACTGTATTATGCATGCCAGTATACCTTAAAGCCAATGAAGGGAAGGGCAGCTTCCACGCCCAAGGTCATGGGGAAGTTTGTATGGAGAAGTGTGTTGTATGGAGGAGTGTATTGTTGTATGGTATCACTCAACAGCTATGACAGGACCAAAGGTTAAATAGTTCCTCTGCCGAGACAAACGAATGGACTGAGAAATAGTGATGGAGACTGGATAAAATGAGGTGAATGAGAGAAGAAAGTAATACGCAGTACAGAAAACAGTCAGGAATTCTGTCTCAACGAAAGTGGTCCACACTAAAAAAGTTAAAGCCTTAGAAAAATTAGTTGTTAAACTAAGGCTTTCTCTTAGTGTGTACAACCGACACCAAAAGTCTTTTGGAAATAATGTAGACGTTATAAATGAATGAAGATTAACTAAATGCTTATAGTGAGTGGCTGTGAAATCTCGGATGCAATTTCTGATTTATCCTCTTAAAATGTTATGCCCAGATGGGTTCCCCATGAGTCACGCCAGGCAGATCATCACGCAGATAGTCTCAGATTTCCACCGCAGCCCAGCTCGCAGCGCCGTTATTACTTTTGGAGTAAGATTTTGAATCTGTGCACAGGATGATTTAACGACTGCAGAGCAATAGAAGGCTGCAGCGGCTGCTCAGCACGGTGCCTTGGGGAGGCTCTCCCCTGTCTGGCCCAGAAACTTCTAGAATCCCTGCTCCTCCTTTGTTTCAGCTGCGAGAGACCAAGCAGGTCTTGGCCAGTGAAATAATCCACATGGCAAGGAGTGTATAGACAATTTCAAGAAATGTCTAATCGACTTGTTAAGAGTTTACTTTGAGTTTATGGAAGCTTTAAGAGTAAACACTGGGCTCTGAGAAGTACAGGAATGGAAGCTTCTTCCCGCTTTGTGACTATGAATCCTGCTCCAGTGTCAGGCGAGATGCGAAGCAGTTGCTATGGACACTCTGTTCTGCCAGCCTGCTTTCTAATTCCCTTCCCTCTGTCCTGATGCCCTAGTTTTCTGGAATCCTTGTGGTGGATTTAGGAGAACATTGCCAGGCATATGCCCTGGTATCTGCTGACTGCATTATGGTGATGATTAGATGAATTATAACTAATGAGATAATTTAACTTACAGAAACCTCGATGAATATGTAATGTTCTATATCAGGAGGGAGATTTAAACCAAGGGAAAGCTGGGAACACTGATGCTTGTACATATGAATGAATCTGAAAGTGTATCAGCTAGGACAAGTGCTTGTATAAGTTAGTCAAATTTCCATTCCTAATTTTATCTTTGGGTTAGGAGTACCTGAAAATAATCTGAGGAGAAGGATGCTGGCAATAATGTTTCAGGAATGCTAATATTCTGAGAGCCATGTATTTTTTTTTAAAGAAGAGATAGATCCAGAGATAACAGACTGCAGAGAGCTTGTGGGAAGTATATGGCTGTCTTGGCTCAAGATTCTTAGACAACAGAGATGTGGCAACTCTCTAATACAGTGGTTCTCAACCTGGGGTCACAACCCCTTTGGGGGTTGCATATCAGATATCCTGCACACCAGACATTTATATTATGAATCCTAACAGTAGCAAAATTACAGTTATGAAGTAGCAAAGAAATAATTTTATGGTTAGGGTCACCACAACCTGAGAAGCTGTATTAAAGGGTTGCAGCATCAGGAAGGTTTAGAACCACTGCTATAGAATAAAAAGTGTGCTTTCTCGGGGAGATTGTGATCATACACAACTGTAGCAAGGAAGAGGAAGGAAGCAAAGGATGTGGCTTCCTGAGGAAAACTGGGCCAGAGCTGTGTCTCAGAAAGTACCTTAGGACAGTATTGCAAAAGCAATGTATATGCTTACCCCTGGTTCCTGCCCACTGTTCATATTGGCTCACATTTATTCTCCAGTGTATCAGCTTTCCTGCAGTGTCCTGGAGGGCTGAGGCAGGCGCAGGATGCTTCTACTCACAAGACACTGAGGCCCTGGTTGTAGGAGGAAGGGAGCTCACATATGGCTAAGTGTATCTGGGGGACTGTTGGATGACCTCAGGTGGTGGCTGCTGGTGCTAAATACCCGAGGTAGAAACAGTGCTGGGAGCAAGAGAAGACCAAAAACCACAGGACAAAGTAAGTTAACCATGTAAGTTACCCAAACACAGAAGAGGCAGAGATGTAAAACAAATTAGACAGCCACTGTCAGTTCTTCAGAGTAGGTTAGGCTGGGTGCTGGGTGCCCAGAGAGAGGAGAGGAACATGCAGGGACAGACACAGAGATGTGTCTGCTCAGTAGATTCAGTAGTTGGAGGCATTATGTATCTTGGCTTGAAACTAAGGCCATTCTGGATGGGATTAATTCTTTCTAGTTACACAGTCCTGGACACTTAGTGTATAGTACTTACACCTCTTGGTTTAAAAACAAGCCTTGCCTGGGCAAAGGAAAACAAGCACTTTGCTTGTCAGTGCCTGGTCATTTTAGAGAACAAACCCTGCCTTAAAACAGCCAATACACCCATGTTGCTTGGGAGATGGTATAGTATGAGTTAGAATCAGACAGGATTGGCTTTGGAGACTGGATCTGTCACACCCTTGCAATATCATTGCATATATGCCAAGAATGACAGTCTGTGTGGTTGTCGCTTTAGGGTAGGTTGCCATACTGTGAGAAGACAATTGCTTAGCTGTTATCATCCTAGACCGCACGCTCTTCATCTTCTGGATACCAACAAAGGATGGCTGTGGCTTGCCTGGTAAACAGTTAAGGCTATATTAATATTTATATATTTCTCCAAAAGAAAGTGAGGTGGTAAAAAGCACTGGGCTGGTAAGCCCTGGGAAATTACTTTTCAAGCTGCTTCAAGTTTCAGTGTTACACAGAATAAGAAATTCTAATGAGTTAAGTGGTTTCTTTTTAGGAGAGTGCTGGCTGGCCTCATGACTTACTAAGTTAAACTGAAAGGAGACAATTGTATGAATGTGAACATTAGTTTGAAGAATTTCCTGTTTGTACGTTCCCTTTCTTACCGTCCTCCATTAATACACACAAACACACTGACCATAAGTGCTTGCTCTCTTAATTGTGGTGTTCTAGCTTTTATAGTTGTCTCTTTGATACACACATGGTAAGAGGTTCCTTCCACTCCCCTTACTAGTAGCAGTTTTTACTATCATTTAACAAAACAAACAAACAAACAAACAAAGCCACATGGTGACTAGGAGTCTATTCCAAACCAAGTGGGAGTGCCAGCCTCGGCACAATCAAAGGAACACAGTGGATTCAGCCCTGGCCAGTGCCCATTTGAAGCAGAAATTGACTCTACTGGCCACCATTATTCTTGAGGCAAATTATTCATTTAATTAAGATTTGTGCTGCTTGCAATGCCACAGATTTAAGGCTGTCCCACAGCCCTCCATACCCAAATCCCATCCAGACAGTGCTGGTCTCCCAGGAGTGCTCTCACTCTTAAACTCTCAGGTGAGACCACCACTTTTGCTCCAATAACTGTCCAAAGAGAAACCTAACAGAAGCGCACAGGGCACAGAAACTGTGGAGCAGCTGGGGACAGGATCCTTCCTGTCTCCATCTGTGCCCTGGAGCTAAGGCTGTCCCACAGCATTCAGCAATCAAACCCCACCAAGGAGAGAGCTGGTCTCTCCAGGAATGCTGACACACCTAAGATCATAGGCTCACAGGCTCACAGGAAGGACACGCTCCCATCAGAGACAGCAAGAACACCTAACACCAGAGATAACCATATGACAAAAGGCAAGTACAAGAATCTAAGCAACAGAAACTAAGGCTACTTGGCATCATCAGAACCCAGTTCTCCCACCATAGCAAATCCTGGATACCACATCACACTGGAAAAGCAAGATTTGGATTTAAAATCACTTCTCATGATGATGATAGAGGACTGTAAGAAGGACATAAACAACTCCCTTAAAGAAATAGGTAGAAGTCTTTAAAGAGGAGACACAAAAATCCCTTAAAGAATTACAAGAAAACACATCCTAAAGGGGATAGCATTTGAAATGTAAATGAGGAAAATATCTAATAAAAAATAATAAATAGGAAAAAAAGAGAAAAGAAAACACATCCAAACAGGTGAAGGAATTGAACAAAACCATCCAAGATCTAAACATGGAAGTAGAAAAAAAAAATAAAGAAATCACAAAAGGAGACAACCTTGGAGATAGAAAACCTAGAAAAGAGATCAGGAGTCACAGATGCAAGCATCACCAACAAAATACAAAAGATAGAAGAGAGAGTCTCAGGGGCAGAAGATATTATAGAAAAAAACATTGACACAACAGTCAAAGAAAATGCAAACTGCAAAATGCTGAAATCCAGGACACAAGGAGAAGACCAAACTTAAGGATAATAGGTATAGAAGAGAGTGAAATTTCCCAACCTAAAGTGCCAGTAAATATTTTCAGCAAAATTATAGAAGAAAACGTCCCCAACCTAAAGAAAGAGATACCCATGAACATACATGAAGTCTACAGAACTCCAAATAGACTGGCCCAGAAAAGAAATTCCTCCTGTCATGTAATAGTCAAAACATCAAACGCACAAAACAAAGAAAGACTATTAAAAGCATTAAAGGAAAAAGGTCAAGTAAAATATAAGGGCAGACCTATCAGAATTACACCAGACTTCTCACCAGAGACTATGAAAGCTAGAAGATGCTGGGAAGATGTCATACAGAACCTAAGAGAACACAAATGCCAGCTCAGACTACTATATCCAGCAAAACTCTCACTTACAATAGACAGAGAAACCAAGATATTCCATGACAAAATCAAATTTATATAATATCTTTCCGCAAATCCAACCCTACAAAGGATAATAGATGGAAAACACCAACACAAGGAGGGAAACTATACCCTAGAAAAAGAAAGAAAGTAATCTTTTAACAAGCCCAAAAGAAGATAGCCATACAAACATAATCCTACCTCTAACAAAAAATTAACAGGAAGCAACAATTACTATTCCTTAAAAATCTCTTAACATCAATGGACTCAATTCCCCAATAAAAAGACGAGACTAACAGACTGGAAATGTTAACAGGACCCAGCATTTTGCTTCATACAGGAAACATATGTGAGTGACAAAGACAGACACTATCTCAGAGTACAAGGCTGGAAAAAAATTTCAAAGCAAATGGTCTCAAAAAACCAAGCAGGAGCAGCCATTCTAATATCAAATAAAATTGATTTTCAACCAAAAGTTATCAAAAAAGATAAGGGAGGACACTTCATACACATCAAAGGAAAAATCTACCAAGATGAATTCTCAATTCTGAACATCTATGCTCCAAATGCAAGGGCACCCACATTCATAAAAGAAACTTTGCTAAAGATCAAAGCACACATTGCATCTCACACAATAATAGTGGAAGACTTCAATACTCTACTTTCATCAATGGACAGATCATGAAAACAGAAACTAAACAGAGACACAGTGAAATTAACAGAAGTTATGGACCAAATGGACTTAACAGATATCTATAGAGCATTTCATCTTAAAACAAAAGAATATACCT
This sequence comes from Mus caroli, assembly GCF_978045245.1. Taxonomy (NCBI): domain Eukaryota; kingdom Metazoa; phylum Chordata; class Mammalia; order Rodentia; family Muridae; genus Mus; species Mus caroli. The sequence continues at coordinate 122,738,137 of NW_028227261.1, forward strand.
TCTTCTCAGCCCCACATGGTACCTTCTCTAAAACTGACCATATAATCTGTCAGAGGCCTGAACAGATACAAGAAAATTGAAATAATCCCACGCATCTTATCAGATCAACAAGTACTAAGGCTGGACTTCAATAACAACAAAAAACAACAGGAAGACCACATACACATGGAAGCTGAACAATGTTCTAATCAATGATAACTTGGTCAAGGGAGAAATAAAGAAAGAAATTAAAGACTTTAGAAATTAATGAAAATGAAGGCAGAACATATCCAAACTTATAGGAATCACTGGAAGCAGTGCTAAGAGGAAAACTCATAGCTCTGAGTACCTCCAAAAGGAAACTGGAGAGAGCATACACTAGCAGTTTAACAGTTTTAGCACATCTGAAAACTCTCTAGAACAAAAGGAAGCAAATACACCCAAGAGGAGTAGACATCAGGAAATAATCAAAGTCAAGGCTGATATCAGTCAAGTAGAAAGAAACAGAACTCTACAAAGAATCAACAAAACTAGGAGCTTTTTTTTTTTTTTTTTTTTTTACAAAATCAACAAGATAGATAAACCCTTAACCAGACTAACAGGGGGCACAGAGACAGTATCCAAATTAACAAAATCAGAAATGAAAAGGGAGACATAAAAACAGAAACCGAGGAAATCCAAATAATCATCAGGTCCTACTACAAAAGCCTATACTCAACAAACATGAAAAGTCTGGGTGAAATGGACAGTTTTATAGACCAATACCAGGTGCCAAAGTTAAATCAGGATCAGATAAACCATCTAAATACTCCCATAACTCCTAAAGAAACAGAAGCAGTCATTAAAAGTCTCCCAACCAAAAAGAGCCCAGGACCAGATATGTTTAGTGCAGAATTCTATCAGACCTTCAAAAAGACCTACTACCAATACTCTTCAAGCTATTCCACAAAATAGAAACAGAAGGGACACTACCCAATTAATTCTCTGAAGCCACAGTTACACTGATACCAAAACCACAAAAAGACCCAACAAAGAAAGAATTTCAGACAAATTTCCCTTATGAATATTGATGCAAAAATAGTCAATAAAATTCTAGCAAACTGAATCCAAGAACAAATCAAAACAATCATTCATTACGATCAAGTAGGCTTCATCCCAGGGATGCAGGGATCGTTCAATATACAGAAATCTATCAACATAATCCACTACATAAACAAACTCAAAGATTAAAAACCGTATGATCATCTAACTAGATGCTGAGAAATCATTTGACAAAATTCAATGCCCCTTCATGATAAAAGTCTTAGAAAGATCAAGAATTCAAGACCCATACCGAAACATAGTAAAAGCAATATACAGCAAAGCAGTAGCCAACTTCAAACAAATGGAGAGAAACTTGAAGCACTCCCATTAAAATCAGGGACTAGACAAGGCTGCCCACTCTCTTCCTACCTATTCAATATACTACTCAAAGTTCTAACCAGAGTAATTAGACAACAAAAGGAGGTCAACGGAATATAAATTGGAAAGGAAGAAATCAAAATGTCACTATTTGAAGATGATATCATAGTATACTTAAGTGACCCAAAAAATCCCACTAGAAAATTCCTAAACCTGATAAACAAGTTCAGCAAAGTGACTGGATATAAAATTCACTTAAACAAATCAGTAGCCTTCCTCTACTCAAAGGATAAACAGGCTGAGAAAGAAATAAGGGAAACAACACCCTTTGCAACAGTCACAAATAATATAAAATACCTTCTTGTGACACTAACCAAGCAAGGGAAAAATCTGTATGACACTAACTTCAAGTCCCTGAAGAAAGAAATGGAAGATCTCAGAAGATGGAAAGATCTCCCATGCTCATGGATTGGCATAGTTAATATAGTAGAAATGGCCATCTTGCTGAAAGCAATCTACAGATTCAATGCAATCCCCATCAAAATTCCAACTCAATTCTTCATAGATTTAGAAAGAACAATTTGCAAATTAATTTGGAATAACCAAAAAACCCAGGATAACAAAAACTATTCTCAACAATAAAAGAACTTAGAGAATCTCCATCCCTGACCTCAAGCTGTACTACAGAGCAATAGTGATAAAAACTGCATGGTATTGGTACAGTGATAGGCAGATAGATCAATGGAATAGAATTGAAGACCCAGAAATGAACCCACACACCTATGGTCACTTGATCTTGACAAAGGAGCTAAAACCATCCAGTGGAAAAAGGACAGCATTTTCAATAAATGGTGCTGGTTCAACTGGCGGTCAGAATGTAGAAGAATGCAAATTGACCTATTCTTATCTCCCTGTAGAAAGATCAAGTCCAAGCAGATAAAGGATCTCCACATAAAACCAGATACACTGAAACTTAAGGAGGATACAGTGGGAAAGAACATCAAAGACATGGGAACAGGGGAAAAAATTCCTGAACAGAACAGCAATGACTTGTGCTGTAAGATTAAGAATCAACAAATGGGACCTCATAAAATTGCAAAGCTTCTGTAAAGCAAAGGACACTGTCAATAGAACAAAACGGCAACCAACAGATTGGGAAAAGATCTGTACCAATCATACATCTGATAGAGGACTAATATCCAATATATATGAAGAACTCAAGAAGTTAGACTCCAGAGAACCAAATAACCCTATTAAAAATGGGGTACAGAGCTAAACAAAGAATTTTCAACTGAGGAATATCAAATGGCTGAGAAAGACCTATATGTTCAACATCCTTAGTCATCAGGGAAATGAAAATCAAAACAACCCTGAGATTCCACCTCACATCAGTCAGAATGGCTAAAAAACTCAGGTGATAGCAGATGCTGGTGAGGATGTGGAGAAAGAGGAACACTCCTCCATTGCTGGTGGGATTGCAAGGTGGTAAAACCACTTTTGAAATCAATCTGGCAGCTCCTGAGAAAATTGGAAATACTTCTACCTGAAGTCCTAGCTATACCACTCTTGAGCATATACCCAGAAGATTCTGCAACATATATCAAGGACACATGTGCCACTATGTTCATAGTTATCTATAATAGCCAGGAGCTGGAAACAACCCAGATATCCCTCAACAGAAGAATGGATACAGAAAATGTGGTACATTTACACAATGGAATATCACTCAGCTACTAAAAACAATGACTGCAAGAAATTCTTAGCAAATGGATGAAACTAAAAAAATATCATCCTGTGTGAGGTAACCCAGTCACAAAAGAACACACATGGTATACACTCACTGATAAGTGGATATTAACCCAAAGCTCGGAATACCCCAGATAAAATTCACAGACCATATGAAGCTCAAGAAGAATGAAGACCAAAGTGTGGATGCTTTTGTTCTTCTTAGAAGAGGAAACAAAATACTCATGTGAGATAGAGGGTGGGAGGGACTTGGGAGGAAGAGAGGAGGGGATGGGCAGATAAGGGGAGGCAGGATCAGGTATGAGAGGAGATGGGGATGATATACAGAGGGTCAGGAATTTGAACAGAGGTGTTTAGCAATGGGGGATGGGGAACTGGGGATAGCCACTAGCAAGTCCCAGATGCCAGAAAAGTAAAAGGCTCCAGGAACCAACAGGGATGAGATTAGTTGAAATGCCCAACAAAGGGGAGGGAGAACCTGTAGAGGCCATTTCCAGATGCTAGCAAGGCCACTGGTTGGGGGATGGGACCAGCCACTCATCTCCAAACTCTTACCTCAGAAGTGCTCCTGTCTAAAGGAAATAGGGGAACAAAGTGTGGAGCAGAGACTGAAGGAAAGGCTATACAGAGACTGCCCCACCTGGGGATCCATCCCATATACAGACACCAAACCCAGACACTATTGTTGATGCTAACAAGTGCATGCTGACAGGAGCCTGATATAGCTGTCTTCTGATAGGCTATGCTAGAGCCTTTCAAATACAGAGGCAGATCCTTGTAGCCAACCATTGGACTTAGCACGGGGTCCCCAATGGAGGAGTTAGAGAAAGGACTGAAGGAGCTGAAGGGGTTTGCAACCCCATAGGAAAAACAACAATATCGATATCAGCAGAGAATGGCCTTGTTTGGCATCAGTAGGAGAAGTCCTGTGAAGGCTCTATTCCCCAGTGTAGGTGAATGCCAGTGAGGTGAGGTGGGAAGGCAGGTGAGAGGGGGATTCTCCTCATAGAAGCAGGGGGAAGGAGGATGGCAGAGTGTGGTTCTGGAGGGGAAACCAGGAGAGGGGATAATGTTTGAAATGTAAATACATACAACATCCAATAAAAAGAAATTAATAAAGATAAATTGAGTTAAATATTACAAAAAATATTTGTGTATTCACAGAGATGAAGCCACAGAGCAATTCTTCCGTGATCTCGCTTCTGATTACAAAGCAGAAATCTTTAGAAAGCAAAAAAACGGAGACAAAAGAGCACAGAGCAGCGCCAGTGTATTAGTGTGTTTGCAATTGAGGCATTAGTTCTTCCTTAAATCAATAAAGCTTTAGTTGTTGAAATGAAGTTAAAAACTGTCATGGTTGCAAATGTGTGCTCCGTGTTATGGTGTAGTTTAATGAGTTCAAACTGGTTCCTGGGTTTACCAGCTGTGGAAATGGGCTAGTTGGCAAATTTTTACAACTAGTTAAGGAAAAGTAGAAGGACCAATAATCATTTCCTTATATATGTTTGTCCTACTGTCCTTCCCATTGATGTGACAAGACACCCTGAGTAAAGGAATTTTGTGCAGGGAGGGATTTGGCTTAAAATTTCAGGTTACAGTTTATTATTGCAGGGAAGTCACGAAATGGGAGCTTGAGAAGCCAATCGTATCACATCCACAGCAAGAATAGAGAGACTCGGATGCACCCAGCTGCCTGCTGCAGCTTCTGCTCAGCTTGCTTTCTCAGGTCCTGGCTATGAAATGGTGAAAGTCACATTTAGGGCAGGTCTTCCCCAGCTCAATTAACAATGAAGACACTCCCCTGCAGACATGCCCACAGGCCAATCTGGTCTAGATAATTCCTCTTTAAGACTCTCTTCCTAGGCCGATCTATATTGTGTCAATATTAACCAGTACACTGTTATTTTGAGATTTTAGATTATTGAATGAATGTGTATTGGAAAATAAGAACTTAGAAAGTATGAGCTACATGTTGTGTTCTTGCCTGTAACAAACGTTGTTATCATCCAAAATGTATCGTATAAGAGAGACTCCTGTCCTTTATGTGTTTATTTGCTGATACAACAGTGTATATTTTATCAAGCATAGAGTTCACTATTAATTGCTTTTTGATTGAAGGATCACAGAATGATTTAGGTAATCCCTCACCCTGACACTCTCATTTATTATCCTAAATATTGCCTGGGGACTTACATCTGCTGTAAATTTCTAGGAAAAAATATAACACTAAGAGAAATTTTATTCAGACTGTTGAGCACAGGGCACAGCCAGGGAAATTAATGTAAAAAGATTATGCAACTGGGATTTTCTTTTTTGTTGATTAGTAATTTGTACTTTGCAGTGAGTTAAAGAGAAAGTGATCTAGTTTAAGGCCTCAACTCTGGGGATTTGGTAGCAGCGAAAAATTTTCAGCTCCATTATGTTGCTGACCTTCTGAAATTAAGAAATAAAGAAGGTGTGGGATTTGAAATACATAGCAGAAATCGCATTACAACAACCTGATAAATAACTATGAAAAGTTTATTAACTCATTAAAAAAACAACCCTCTCTCGCTAGTATACCAAACTAGTGATAAAAATGAACAAAATCAGTGTCCAGTTCAACTCTCTTGAATAAACTGCTCCTCACCTTGCATGAGTAGATGAGCAGTTATTTCTGCTACTGCCTTCATACCCTGTTGTCATTTTATGTTTTTCAGATATTTGAAATTCTAATCACAAGTTTTATATACCAACAACTACATAATTAAAGGACAAAACTATCTACTGGTTGTTACCTGTGTACTTGAAAATGGATGCAGTTGGTACAGGAAAAATATACTTCACATTCTTCAGCAATTAACCTGTGCACACAATTTCTGATGGAGGGGCAACTAGCCAGCCGTTGAGCTGCTGAAGAGGAGAAATGAAATTCTCTGCTATTAACGGAAGCAGCCCAAGACCCTCTTACTCTTCACTGTGAGATCCATTGGCAGAACTGCTCAACCTTTCTTCAAATTGATCCCAGCATCTCCACATTCTGATGTTTCCATCCCTGACCAGGTGATTAGAGGGATGGATGTCTCATGCCTCAGACAATTTTGGAAATTTTTGAAAAATCTGTAATCATGTGATTTAATAAAATCATGGCTCTTTGCTTAGAAAACATCACACACACACACACACACAGAGGGAGAGAGACAGAGACAGAGAGAGACACAGAGAGACAGAGAGAGAGAGAGAGAGACAGACAGAGAGAGAGAGAGAGAGAGAGAGAGAGAGATACAGAGACAGAGACACACAGAGAGAGAGCCTCAACTTAATAAAAACTAAAAGGTTATTCACACCAATATACTCCTTTCTTGAGAATACAGAGCAAGGGTTTATGATCAAATCATTGTTGGGGTTTTACCATGTGATCAAATCATTGAGGCTTTACCATCAAGTTGACCAATATTATTTCCAAGGTAGGTTTTGGAGCTGTAATGATGCTGTGGGAAGATGCTTTGAATGTGTTCTTTTAGACTGGGATCCTAGAAAGCACTGCTCTTGACTAAAAAGTGTGGGTGGAAAGTTTGGGTACATTCCACAGCCACACTAATTGGGAACTCCTGAACAGTACCCAGTGGTGCTTGAGGGTGTCTTATAATAACAAAATCCACCACATACAAAACTCAAATGAAAATGCCTGTTGCTGACATCTTTAGCTTAGTCTTGGAGCCAAACATCAATGTTGAGAATGTGGGAAGAGGGGAGGATGTAGGAATCACTATTGCATTGTTGATTTGGTGGCAGGCAACCAGAACTTTTAGCACAATTCTGTGGAAATTGTAACCATTCTAAATATGGTATGTACACACTTCTGATATAACCTTATGTTTTCCACCACAATTATATATGCTGAAGGATAGTGTAAGAACATACAGTAACTTTTGTAAGGGTATCAAAATAGAAGTCTCTTTATCTGTTGGTATGTGACTACTTCCCTGTGTGAATTGTTTTGAGCTTAGAGATATTAAAAGCCCAGACACCATAAAGCGAGTCTTGCACTTCCATGCATAGAAGCCAGATTTTTTTTTGAAATTCTATAATCCTGTGGAAGGATCCTGAGGTTCTTAGCCTTGGTCCTAGATCAAAACATGGTTTTCTAAGGGCTTTAATGGCAAAGTGGCAATGACAAGTGGAGTAAAGAGCAAACTAGTCGGGCCCAGGGTCCAGGTCCCGGGTCCCATGCTATTGCTGATGCCTTTGTGACTGGTCAGTCAGCATGGTGAGTGCCTTGCTTGTCTCCACTGTAGGTGTTGACTTAGGTGCCCCACAGCTAAGACTTAGGTCTTAGGAGAAGCTATTCCTAATAGATACTATGTAAGGAAAACCTGCCTTCCATGTTTACTAAGCAACATTCAATTCTTGATAGCTGTGCAAAGATGAGACCAGTGTCCTAAGCACACAGTACATACATTACGCAGTGAGCGTAATGCATGCACAGCTAATCTTCACTCTGATGTGAGAAACACTGTTCTGATGGCTTTCAATCTCAAAAATAGAACTGGAGATCCACAGCCAGTGAGAGATGTACTACTGGATACGGCCTCTGACTTCCGAAGTTATCCTAACCTGTGTGAAAGAATGTCTCCCAAATCATCCAGAAAATGAGCTAAGACATGTGAAAAGTTAAACTCAGACTCAAATAACCATTGGAAATAATAGAAGAGCTGTCAAGAGGAAGGGTATGATGAGCTGACAATATGTTGAATAAGTCCAACATATCATTGCAACATCAAAAGGGCAGGCATTAGCTCTGGGGAGACTGTGCCAGCCATTTCCTGAGTAAATGAGGAGAACAATATGGTTTTAGTTTTGGTTTGATGCGAAGGCAGTAAAATCTCATTTGTAAGAAATGGTCACTGGCCTTGGGCAGTGTGTTAAGGAGCAAAGCTGACCTGCCTCTGGTTCCTGGCCATCCAGGAAGTGTCAGGGGTGGGCTGCCTCTCATTGCCTGGGCCTCAGGTTGGACCAGTCATTAGTTGACCACTCCCATAAGTTCTGCACCATCATTACCCTGGCACATCTTGCAGGCAGGGCAAGTTGTAGATTGGAGATTTTGTGGCTGGGTTGGTGTCCCAGTTCCAGTGCTAGGAGTCTTGTATGGTTATAGAAGGTGACCAGACCTGAGACTGCATTAGTTAGGGAAGCAGAAACCGGCCTGAGTAGGGCCACAGGCCTCATCCGGCCGGATCAGCGCCGGGGTAGCGGAGCGCAGGGTTGCCTGACACCCGCCAGCTACCCACGACCCCCGCCGCAGGATTTTGGGACTGTTGGTGAGTGGAACACAGCTTCTGCTCCAATCCAATTGTGCGGGACCTGAGACAGCATTAGTTAGGGAAGCAGAAACCGGCCTGAGTAGGACCACAGGCCTCATCCGGCTGGATCAGCGCCTGGGTAGCGGGAGCGCAGGGTTGCCTGACACCCGCCAGCTACCCACGACCCCCGCCGCAGGATTTTGGGACTGCTGGTGAGTGGAACACAGCTTCTGCTCCAGTCCAATCACGCGGGACCTGAGACTGCTCGGGTTGGGGAGAGAGAAATCCGGCCTACATAGGGCCACAACCCTCTTCCGGTCAGAAAAGCACCAGGGCAGCTGGGGCCCAGGGTCTGCTGACACTCGCCAGCTACCCACAACACCCGCCACAGGATCTTAAGACTTCTGGTGAGTGGAACACAGCTTCTGCTCCAATCCAATTGCACGCAGGACCAGAGACTGCATTAGTTAGGGAAGCAGAAACCGGCCTGAGTAGGACCACAGGCCTCATCCGGCTGGATCAGCGCCGGGGTAGCGGGAGCGCAGGGTTGCCTGACACCCGCCAGCTACCCACGACCCCCGCCGCAGGATTTTGGGACTGCTGGTGAGTGGAACACAGCTTCTGCTCCAATCCAATTGCGCGGGACCTGAGACTGCATTAGTTAGGGAAGCAGAAACCGGCCTGAGTAGGGCCACAGGCCTCACCCGGCCGGATCAGCGCCAGGGTAGCGGGAGCGCAGGGTTGCCTGACACCCGCCAGCTACCCAAGACCCCCCGCCGCAGGATTTTGGGACTGCTGGTGAGTGGAACACAGCTTCTGCTCCAGTCCAATCACGCGGGACCTGAGACTGCTCTGGTTGGGGAGAGAGAAATCCGGCCTACATAGGGCCACAACCCTCTTCCGGTCAGAAAAGCACCTGGGCAGCTGGGGCGCAGGGTCAGCTGACACTCATCAGCTACCCACAACACCCACCACAGGATCTTAAGACTTCTGGAGAGTGGAACACAGCTTCTGCTCCAATCCAATTGCACGCGGGACCAGAGACTGCATTAGTTAGGGAAGCAGAAAAACGGCCTGAGTAGGACCACAGGCCTCTTCCGGCTGGACCAGCACCGGGGTACCTTCAGCTACCCACGACCCCCTCCGCAGGATTTAGAGACTGCTGGTGAGTGGAACACAGCTTCTGCTCCAATCTTTAAATAGTGACAACGATAACAACTAACCCCAGAGATTACCAGATGGCGAAAGGTAAACGTAATAATCTTACTAACAGGAACCAAGACAACTCACCATCATCAGAACCCAGCACCCCCACTTCGCCCAGTCCAGGGCACCCCAACACACCGGAAAAGCTAGACACGGATTTAAAAGCATATCTCCTGATGATGATAGAGGACTTCAAGAAGGACTTTAATAACACACTTAAAGAAATGCAGGAGAACACTGATAAAAAGGCAGAAGACAATAAAGAGGAAGCACAAAAATCCCTTAAAGAATTGCAGGAGAACACTGCTAAAGAGTTACAAATCCTTAAAGAAAAACATGATAACATAATCAAACAGGTAGAAGTCCTTACAGAAAAACAGGAAAACACATCCAAACAGATGATGGAAATGAACAAAACCATACTAGACCTAAAAAGGGAAGTAGACACAATAAAGAAAACCCAAAATGAGGCAACACTGGAGATAGAAACCCTAGGAAAGAAATCTGGAACCATAGATACGAGCATCAGCAACAGAATACAAGAGATGGAAGAGAGAATCTCAGGTGCAGAAGACTCCATAGAGAACATCGGCACAACAATCAAGGAAAATGTAAAATGCAAAAAGATCCTAACTCAAAACATCCAAGAAATACAGGACATAATGAGAAGACCAAACCTACGGATAATAGGAGTGGATGAGAATGAAGATTTTCAACTCAAAGGACCAGCAAACATCTTCAACAAAATTATAGAAGAAAACTTCCCAAATCTAAAGAAAGAGATGCCCATGAACATACAAGAAGCCTACAGAACTCCAAATAGACTGGACCAGAAAAGAAATACCTCCCGACACATAATAATCAGAGCAACAAATGCTCTAAATAAAGATAGAATACTAAAAGCAGTAAGAGAAAAAGGCCAAGTAACATATAAAGGCAAGCCTATCAGAATTACACCAGACTTTTCACCAGAGACTATGAAAGCCAGAAGATCCTGGACGGATGTTATACAGACACTAAAAGAACACAAATTCCAGCCCAGGCTACTATACCCAGCCAAACTCTCAATTAACATAGATGGAGAAACCAAAGTATTCCACGACAAAACCAAATTCACACATTATCTCTCCAGGAATCCAGCCCTTCAAAGGATAATTACAGAAAAAAACCAATACAAGGACAGGAACCACGCCCTAGAAACAACAAGAAGGTAATCCCTCAACAAACCTAAAAGAAGACAGCCACAAGAACAGAATGCCAACTTTAACATCAAAAATAACAGGAAACAACAATTACTTTTCCTTAATATCTCTTAATATCAATGGACTCAACTCCCCGATAAAAAGACATAGACTAACAAACTGGCTACACAAACAAGACCCAACATTTTGCTGCTTACAGGAAACTCATCTCAGAGAAAAGGATAGACACTACCTCAGAATGAAAGGCTGGAAAACAATTTTCCAAGCAAATGGCATGAAGAAACAAGCTGGAATAGCCATTCTAATATCTGATAAGATTGACTTCCAACCCAAAGTCATTAAAAAAGACAGGGAGGGACACTTCATACTCATCAAAGGTAAAATCCTCCAAGAGGAACTATCAATCCTGAATATCTATGCTCCAAATACAAAGGCAGCCACATTCATTAAAGAAACTTTAGTAAATCTCAAAGCACACATTGCACCTCATACAATAATAGTGGGAGACTTCAACACACCACTTTCACCAATGGACAGATCATGGAAACAGAAACTAAACAGGGACACAGTGAAACTAACAGAAATTATGAATCAAATGGATCTGGCCGATATCTACAGAACATTCTATCCTAAAACAAAAGGATATACCTTCTTCTCAGCACCTCATGGTACCTTCTCCAAAATTGACCACATAATTGGTCACAAAACAGGCCTCAACAGATATAAAAATATTGAAATTGTCCCATGCATCTTATCAGATCACCATGGACTAAGGCTGATCTTCAATAACAAAATAAATAATAGAAAGCCAACCTTCACGTGGAAACTGAACAACACTCTTCTCAATGATACCTTGGTCAAGGAAGGAATAAAGAAAGAAATTAAGGACTTTTTAGAGTTCAATGAAAATGAAGCCACAACATACCCAAACTTATGGGACGCAATGAAAGCATTTTTAAGAGGAAAACTCATAGCTCTGGGTGCCTCCAAAAGGAAACTAGAGAGAGCACACATTAGCAGCTTGACAACACACCTAAAAGCACTAGAACAAAAGGAAGCAAATTCACCTAAGAGGAGTAGACGGCAGGAAATAATCAAACTCAGGGGTGAAATCAACCAAGTGGAAACAAGAAAAACTATTCAAAGAATCAACCAATCAAGGAGCTGGTTCTTTGAGAAAATCAACAAGATAGATAAACCCTTAGCCAGACTCACTAGAGGGCACAGGGAAAGCATCCTAATTAACAAAATCAGAAATGAAAAAGGAGACATAACAACAGATCCTGAAGACATCCAAAACACCATCAGATCCTTCTACCAAAGGCTATACTCAACAAAACTGGAGAACCTGGATGAAATGGACAAGTTCCTAGACAGATACCAGGTACCAAAGCTGAATCAAGATCAGGTTAATGATCTAAACAGCCCTATATCCCCCAAAGAAATAGAAGCAGTCATTAATAGTCTCCCAACTAAAAAAAGCCCAGGACCAGATGGGTTTAGTGCAGAGTTCTATCAGACCTTCAAAGAAGATCTAATCCCAGTTCTTCACAAACTATTCCACAAAATAGAAACCGAAGGTACTCTACCCAACTCATTCTATGAAGCCACAATTACTCTGATACCTAAACCACAAAAAGACCCAACAAAGATAGAAAACTTCAGACCAATATCCCTTATGAATATTGATGCAAAAATCCTCAATAAAGTTCTTGCTAACCGAATCCAAGAACACATCAAAACAATCATCCATCCTGACCAAGTAGGTTTCATCCCAGGGATGCAGGGATGGTTCAATATACGGAAATCCATCAACGTAATCCAGTATATAAACAAACTCAAAGACAAAAACCACATGGTCATCTCCTTAGATGCGGAAAAAGCATTTGACAAGATCCAACACCCATTCATGATAAAAGTCTTGGAAAGATCAGGAATTCAAGGCCCATACCTAAACATGATAAAAGCAATCTACAGCAAACCAGTAGCCAACATCAAAGTAAATGGTGAGAAGCTTGAAGCAATCCCTCTAAAATCAGGGACTAGACAAGGCTGTCCACTTTCTCCATACCTATTCAACATTGTACTTGAAGTCCTAGCCAGAGCATTTCAACAACAAAAGGAGATCAAAGGGATACAAATTGGAAAAGATGAAGTCAAAATATCACTTTTTGCAAATGATATGATAGTATATATAAGTGACCCTAAAAATTCCACCAGAGAACTCCTAAGCCTGATAAACAGCTTCGGTGAAGTAGCTGGATATAAAATTAACTCAAACAAATCAATGGCCTTTCTCTACACAAAGAATAAACAGGTTGAGAAAGAAATTAGGGAAACAACACCCTTCTCAATAGTCACAAATAATATAAAATATCTTGGCGTGACTCTAACTAAGGAAGTGAAAGATCTGTATAATAAAAACTTCAAGTCTCTGAAGAAAGAAATTATAGAAGATCTCAGAAGATGGAAAGATCTCCCATGCTCATGGATTGGCAGGATCAACATTGTAAAAATGGCTATCTTGCCAAAAGCAATCTACAGATTCAATGCAATCCCCATCAAAATTCCAAATCAATTCTTCAACGAATTAGAAAGTGCAATCTGCAAATTCATCTGGAATAACAAAAAACCTAGGATAGCAAAAACCCTCCTCAAGGATAAAAGAACCTCTGGTGGAATCACCATGCCGGACCTAAAGCTCTACTACAGAGCAATTGTGATAAAAACTGCATGGTACTGGTATAGTGACAGACAAATAGACCAATGGAATAGAATTGAAGACCCAGAAATGAATCCACACACCTATGGTCACTTGATCTTCGACAAGGGAGCTAAAAACATCCAGTGGAAGAAAGACAGCATTTTCAACAAATGGTGCTGGCACAACTGGTTGTTAACATGTAGAAGAATGCGAATCGATCCATTCCTATCTCCTTGTACTAAGGTCAAGTCTAAGTGGATCAAGGAACTTCACATAAAACCAGAGACACTGAAACTTATAGAGGAGAAAGTGGGGAAAAGCCTTGAAGATATGGGCACAGGGGAAAAATTCCTGAATCGAACAGTAATGGCTTGTGCTGTAAGATCGAGAATTGACAAGTGGGACCTCATGAAACTACAAAGCTTCTGCAAGGCTAAAGACACCATCAATAAGACAAAAAAACCACCAACAGATTGGGAAAGGATCTTCACCTATCCTAAATCAGATAAGGGACTAATATCCAATATATATAAAGAACTCAAGAAGGTGGACTCCAGAAAGTCAAATAACCCCATTAAAAAATGGGGCTCAGAACTGAACAAAGAATTCTCACCTGAGGAATACCGAATGGCAGAGAAGCACCTGAAAAAATGTTCAACATCCTTAATCATCAGGGAAATGCAAATCAAAACAACCCTGAGATTCCACCTCACACCAGTCAGAATGGCTAAGATCAAAAATTCAGGTGACTGCAGATGCTGGCGAGGATGTGGAGAAAGTGGAACACTCCTCCATTGTTGGTGGGATTGCAAGCTAGTACAACCACTCTGGAAATCAGTCTGGCGGTTCCTCAGAAAATTGGACATAGTACTACCGGAGGATCCAGCAATACCTCTCCTGGGCATATATCCAGAAGATGTCCCAACCGGTAAAAAGGACACATGCTCCACTATGTTCATAGCAGCCCTATTTATAATAGCCAGAAGCTGGAAAGAACCCAGATGTCCCTCAACAGAGGAATGGATACAGAAATTATGGTACATTTACACAATGGAGTACTACTCAGCTATTAAAAAGAATGAATTTATGAAATTCCTAGCCAAATGGATGGACCTGGAGGGCATCATCTTGAGTGAAGTAACACAATCACAAAAGATCTCACACAATATGTATTCATTGATAAGTGGATATTAGCCCAAAACTTAGGATACCCAAGATATAAGATACAATTTCATAAACGCATGAAACTCAAGAAGAATGAAGACCAAAGTGTGGACATTGTGCACCTTCTTAGAATTGGGAACAAAACACCCAGGGAAGGAGTTACAGAGACAAAGTTCGTAGCTGTGATGAAAGGATGGACCATTTAGAGACTGCTGTATCCAGGGATCCGTCCCATAATCAGCTTCTAAACGCTGACACCATTGCATACACTAGTAAGATCTTGCTGAAAGGACCCAAATATAGCTGTCTCTTGTGAGACGATGCCGGGGCCTAGCAAACACAGGAGTGGATGTTCACAGTCAGCTATTGGATGTATCACAGGGCTCCCAATGGAGAAGCTAGAGAAAGTACCCAAGGAGCTAAAGGGATCTGCAACCCTATTGTTGGAACAACATGATGTACTAACCTGAACCCTGGAGCTCTTGTCTCTAGCTGCATATGTATCGAAAGATGGCCTAGTCGGCCATCAATGGAAAGAGAGGCCCATTGGACTTGCAAACTTTATATGCCCCAATATAGGGGAATGCCAGGGCCAAAAGAATGGGAATGGGTGGGTAGGGAAGTGGGGGGGCGCTATGGGGGACTTTTGGGATAGTATTGGAAATGTAATTGAGGAAAATATGTAATAAAAATATTAAAAAAAAAAAAAAGAAGGTGACCAGTTTGGGGTCCTTATTTCCCCCTGCTAGGAGACATTGCTTTGTAGGATAGAACCAAACAGGAATGGCAAGAGGAAGAAAGAAAGAAAGAAAGAGAGAGAGAGAGAGAGAGAGAGAGAGGGAGGGAGGGAGGGAGGGAGGGAGGGAGGGAGGGAGGGAGGGAGGGAGAGAGAGAGAGAGAAGGAGGGAGGGAGGGAGAGAGAGAGAGAGAAAGAGAGGGAGGGAAGGAGGGAGGGAGGGAGGGAGGGAGGGAGAGAGAGAGAGAGAGAGAGAGAGAGAGAGAGAGAGAGAGAGAGAGAGAAAGAGAGGGAGGGAAGGAGGGAGGGAGGGAGAGAGAGAGAGAGAGAGAGAGAGAGAGAGAGAGAGAGAGAGAGAGAGAGAGAGATGCTACATTCAAAGATCAACACCTAGCCCGATTGACACATCAGAGGGGCATCATCCAGTAACTGTAGGAGCAGCTTCAGAGACCAACAGCCAAACCACAGAAGCCAGAGGAACCCCACAGAAGACACAGAACAAGGACTGGAGAAACCAGAAGGTAGAGGACGACATCATGAGAACATGGCCCACAGGAGTTCACAGACTGAAGAGACAGCAACAGACCTTATGTGGATGGGTCTGACTTAGAATCTCTGCGTATACATCATGGCTGTGTAGTTTGGTGTTCTATGTAACTCCCTACAGTGAGACTGGAGAGTGTGTCTGACACTTTTGCCTGCATTTGGGACCTTTTCCCTCCTACTGGGTTGTTTCGTTCAGCTCTGATATGTGGGTACATGGCTAGTTTTATTGTAACTTGTTAGGCCATGTTTGGTGGGATCTGTGGGAGCCCTACTTTTTTTTTTTAATTTGGAAAGAAATAGAGGAGGAGTGGATCTGTGAGAGAAGGGGTGTGGGGGAGGGACTGGAAAGAGAGGAAGCTGTAGTCTGGGGTGGGAGGTGCAATTAACAACATAAATATTAGCAAAGCTGAGGTCCAGGTAGTAAAGTATGAATGGGCATTTTTCAGTTTGGAGAATCAGTGAATGCATCTTGCAGCTTGTCTCTAAAAGATAATGGGGTGAAAGTATTTCTCTCTTTGGCTCTAAGCAGACCAGTGAGTCTACATGTGCAGGTGGGAGCCACTTTGTTACAGATGAGTGGTAGAGAAACTAGTAGAGAGGCAACCAGCTGCATTTGAGAGATGGCAGGAAGTAGACTACCATAGGTTGAAAGAGTGAAGAAGATGATAGGAAGCCATGGTGACTGGTGGACACCTGTAGGGGCTTATAGCAGGAGATAGGCTGGGAACATAGCATTGATGGTGCACTATTAAGAACCTCAATTTTATTGGCTATGAAAGACTGGGAGTACTTTTAAGCGGAGTGGTTGATATCAACAAAGCAACTGTGTAGAAGCTCCATTTAGCAACAGTTTGTAGGGTAGATCAGCACGGGATAGAGCAGGGGTCAGTGAAGAGGGTTTTACAATAGCTTAGTGTAAAGCAAAAAGGACTAGAAGGTTGGTGGCAATTGGGGCTTGTGATGTAGAGAAAGGATGCAAGAGAGATGATAAAAACCAGGGACAGGACTGGGGTACCACTGGGATGGATGCCAGGAGTGGAAGGAGAGGCAGATGATTATACCATGCCTGTGTGATTCAAAATGAGGAGGAGGAAATGGGCAAGTGAAAAACAGAAGATGGTTATGGCAAAATGAGAGTCTGCTTTTATCTGTGTTTAAACTGAAACACAAGGAAAATAGATAAAAGGATACACCTAATAGTTCACCGGAAGCCATGTCTCAGGCTGGCGCCAATGTGTCCATGACTCCGATCTAATGGTACTATTTGAGAACACAGGACTCAATGACCTAGTGATCCCTCTTCTGTGTGTGATTCCAAAGGGTGTGAAATTACTCTCCCCTCCCTGCATAGAGATATCTATGCCTTCTTCTTCATGGCAGTGATCATTTGTCATAGCCAAGACGCAGAAGCGATTGGAATGTTTGCAGATGATGGATAAACTTTGGCGTGTATATATTTGGGAAAGTGCTCAACACTAAAACTGAATGAGAGTTTGCTATTTTCCACATTGACAATGAGCCTAGAGGATATTATGCTAAGTGAAACAAGCCAGACACAGACAGATGGTTGCTGAATGCTCTCACATATGTGTGGAATATACATAAAAATAAAATACATTGAAAAGGAAAACTGAATTGTGGGGGGAAGAGCCTGGGCACAAAGTTAGGAGGTGTGTGACAGAGGGCACAAAGTGGCAGATTTGTAGGAAAAACAAGGCTCGAGTTCTAAGGAGCAGCAGCATGGCAGCTACATACAGGAAATGAGTTTGTCTCCTCTCCCCTCCCCTCCCCTCCCCTCCCCTCCCCTCCCCTCCCCTCCCCTCCCCTCCCCTCCCCTCCCCTCCCCTCCCCTCCCCTCCCCTCCCCTCCCCTCCCCTCCCCTCCCCTCCCCTCCCCTCCCCTCCCCTCCCCTCCCCTCCCCTCCCCTCCCCTCTCTTTTCTTTTCTTTTCTTTTCTTTTCTTTTCTTTTCTTTTCTTTTCTTTTCTTTTCTTTTCTTTTCTTTTCTTTTTTCTTTTGAAAGGGATAGTCCCTCACATATGTAGCTAAGATTCAACAAAGCAAGCCAGCCAATGTACAAGAAACCCAGTGAAGGAACAGATAGACTGAGATTGTGTTGAGAGGAAGGGAGAGGGAGAAGAATGAGTAGGGTGCATGAGAGAGAGAGAGAGAGAGAGAGAGAGAGAGAGAGAATATGGAGGGAGGGAGGGAGGGAGGGAGGGAGGGAGGGAGGGAGAGAGGGAGGGAGAAAACACTACAACAGAGATCTAATGAAAATTTGGAAACTCTCTTTTCTTCTACAAAGTTTTAACAAGCCATTTTTGGTCCCTCTACTGAAAAGCATTGAAGTGCTAAATTAGCTTTGGCCCTGACACTCTACTTATCTTCCTGAGAGGTCCAGATCTTTAATATTCCTCAATTATATTTCCCATGCACAGGTAGTGGAGGGTGGACTTAATCATGAGATATTTGAGCAGGTATTTGCAGAAGACCCTCGTTGTCAGGCAGAGGCAACAACCTGAAGTGCAGACTGGATGGCATATTCCCAACCACCTAATGAATCTACTCCCTCCCAATGGGGATCTCTGGGGCCTTTACTCATCTCCAACCAGTGTAATTAAAGATGAAAAGTGTAACACTGATGTACCCTCCTCTGGGGAGGGAGTTGTTTTAATTGTAGACCCATCAGTGGAAAATGAACTATGTTGGAGAAAGATCAGGCTTAATTACACACCTGTTGGTAGTACCAAGCGAAGCTGTTGCCTTCTCTGTAATAACAGAAGACAATCTAGAAAAACTCCACGGTTTGGCAAAGCTCAAAATGTCACCTCATTAGAGTTTACAGTTTCTGCCTTTTTCAACCATCAAAGTGTAGGTGAAGGGACCACAAAGTTATTCAGGAATTCACATAATTTATAGATAAGGAGACTAAGCTCTGCAGACCTACATAATTTGTCCAAAAAAACCCCAACTAATTTGAGAGGCAATTATTAATTATCTTTGCAGACTGTCCTTGTCATCTGAATGCTATCTGCCTAGATTGGAAAGAAGATGGTGTAGGTTGCAGAGTCCATTAGAATCTCAGGTGAAGTTTAGATATCGGAATGAGAATAGTTTCTTTTTAGAAACATTTCCTCAAATGTGAGATAGAGCCTTTAGACACAGAGAGGGGGCAGCGATAATGCTTCCTTTTAACATCTACCTACTGAAGTTATGAGCCACTGTTGTTGGTTCCTGCAGAATATAATATATTATAAGAAGGATAGAAAGCTATCCACATATATTCACAATGTATACATTATAGCTTTATGTAGTATATAAAGGATAGTGTTCCCTGTCTTCGTATAGTATTACTAAATGTCACCTCAGGCAGCATCACATTTCCACTTGTTATCTGTTCTGAGACTGTTCTGAAGTACATGACCTGCAGAGTCTTCATCTTCTATTTTGCTTCATCTTAGACTCCACTGCATATTTTCTTTTCTTGGGAACTTTCTGGAATCTGTTGGTTTTCCTAAGGAAAATTTCTCCAAAACACAGACTATCTCAAGTCCAAAAGAAAACAAGATCCTGCAAACTCCAAGGGAGATGGTAAGAGACGAGCATGCTTCCACACACCAGTGTGTCTGCACGTGTGAGGTGTCAGTGTCTGTGCTTGCAGGACTCAGTCACAATGTGTATTGAGAGACAGTTTCATTGTTCTGTCTTTTTTCAGAAGCCTGTGCTGTGCCCAGGAGCTCTGGTAGTTTTGGATGTGAAAAACTAAACAGAGTCACTTTTGTGGGACAGCTAGAACCTTTTTTTTTCTCACACTAATGGTACTCTAGACCCAGCAATGTAGAAGGGGTGTCCTGGGCATTGCAATACTTAGCGGAATTTCTGGCTTCTACCCACTAGATGCCAGTAGCCACCCCTTGTTCTAATGACCAGGAAGGTCTCCAGATGTTGCCAGATGTCCTCTGAATAGCAAAATCATCCTTATGTGAGGACTACTGAGCTAGAGAATACGCAAATAACCATACACAATTAAATAACTATCATGATATCTTATTTTCTAGTTGGTTACTTTAGAACATGGTATAGAGAAGAAATGCTATATTTTGGAAATAAACTTATATTATACAAGACTTAATGCCTGAGTCAAACTGCCACTATCTTCATGAGTCCAGCTATGCTTTCTTGTGAAAGACCGTAGCAGTTTGGATTGTTGACTGTTGATGTTTGATCATAGAAGGAAGGAGTGGGAGACTCATGGGACCCTCACTTGAGTATCTAGACATGCTCCACAACAAGTCGTACGTAATTCTCATCTAATTGTGTATGACCTCAGAGAGGACAAGGACTAGGGGAGAGGATTCCATTTATAAAGCCATAGGGGAATCATCATCCATGCCAGATGCCGATCTTTCAGTGTGGCTGCTTTAAAGTCATCCACACTCAACAACCATTGCTTTGTATGTAAGCTAATAAATTCACTGGGCACGCTGTATGGTTTTATGTCAACTTGACACAAGCCAAAGTCATCTGAGAAAAGAGAGTGTCAATTTAAAAATATGTCTCTGTTAAGATCAGCTGTGCACAAACCTGTGGGGGCATTTTCTTTTCTTTATTTTTTTAATTTTTAAAAATTAAACGTGGTGGCGCACGCCTTTAATCCCAGCACTCGGGAGGCAGAGGCAGGAGGATTTCTGAGTTCGAGGCCAGCCTGGTCTACAAAGTGAGTTCCAGGATAGCCAGGGCTATATAGAGAAACCCTGTCTTGAAAAACCAAAAAAAAAAAAAAAATTAAAAAAAATTATTAGATATTTTCTTCATTTACATCTCAAATGCTATCCCGAAAGTCCCCTATACCCTACCCCCACCCTGCTCCCCAACCTACCCATTCCTGCTTCTTGGCCCTGGCATTCCACTGTACTGGGGCATAAAATCTTTGCAAGACCAAGGGCCTCTCCTCCCATTGATGGCCGACTAGGCCATCCTCTGCTACATATGCAACTAGAGACACAAGATCTGGGGGGTACTGGTTAGTTCATATTGTTGTTACTTTTATAGGGTTGCAGACCCCTTTAGCTTCTTGGGTACTTTCTCTAGCTCCTTTGATGGAGGCCCTGTGTTCCATCCAATAGATGACTGTGAGCATCCACTTCTGTATTTGCCAGGCACTGGCATAGCCTAGTGATGTATGAGGGAGGACCCAGCCCATAGTGGGTGATGCCCATGCCTGAGCTGGCAGCCCTGGGTTCTATAAGAAAGCAGGCTGAGAAAGCCATTTGGATCAAGACAGTAAGCAGCTCCCCTCCATGGCCTCTGTCTGTATCAGCTTGTGCTTTCAGGTTCCTACCCTGCTTGAGTTCTTGTCCTGACTTCCTTCAGCAGTGAGTAGTGATATGGAAGTGCAAGACAAAGAAACTCGTTACTCCTAAACTTGCTTTTTTGTTCATGGTATTTCACCACATCAATGGAAACCCCAAATAAGAGACTGATTCTACAGAGTGAGTTTTGTGGACTTGGACTTGTACCTCAGATTTTTTTTTCACATGTACATAATTTGCACCCAACGTTCAACTCTCTGTCTCTCTGTCTCTCTCCCTCTCCCTCCCTCTCCCTCTCTCTCTTTCTCTCTCTCCCTTACTATCCTCCTCCGTCTCTCTTACACACACATTCATTCATACATGAACACTCATACACAAACACACAAACACACACACACACACACACACCAAAGGAAAACAAAAACATAGAGTTGTTTTGTGTTGATCAACTATTGCATGGGGCCTGCCCTGAGGTGTGTTAAATATATCCAGTGAGTCTCATTAGAGAAAACTGATTTTTCTTTTTGCAAGCAGGTACCAATTGCAGATAGCTTCTTGGTTAGAGGTGGGAGTCTGTGTTCACGCCCCACTCTCAGTGTTAAGACCACGCCTGACTTGAACCTGTGCATATGGCCAATCTCTGTGAGTTCATATGTACAAGAGCCCTGATGTGTCTGGAAGACACTGTTTCCTTGGAGTCACCCATCCCCTCTGGCTCTTACAATCCTTCCACCCCCATGTCTTCATAGATACCTTAACATTGATAAAAGACATCTGTTAGGACTGAGTATTCCAAAGTCTCTCATTCTCTGCACATTGTCCAGCTGTGGATATATGTGTTAATTCCTATCTATCACAAAAAGATGCTTCTTTGATGAGGAGTGAGCCAGGCATTGATCTGTGGGTATATGTATGTTCTCATGAGTTCCTCCATTGCTATGACCCTTTAGTATAATAATATTAGGTTACCCATGACTTATCTAGTCTCAGGTTCTTGGCAACTAGCAGGTTTAGATATGGATTCTATCTCATGGATCCAGACTTAAATCCAATCAGAAAGTGGGCTGTTACTCCCACTGCATTTGTGGCACTTTAGTACCAGTATGTCTTGCAGGCAGATCACTGTGGTAGATCATAGTGATCTACAGATATCATACCTGGGAAATACCCATGATTATCTTTTTTTTTTTTTCTTGTAGCGTGAGAAGTACCTTTGAGTACCTTGAACACTAGTCAATAGGGTGAAGCCTCTAGTAGGGCGCTAGCTCAATTTTCCACGTTTGATAGCATGTGTTAATGCTGTCTTCAGCAGTAGAGCCTTAGCATCAGGGTCTGTAATATTTTGGAGTTTTCATGGGGCTCCTTTGGCCAGTGACTCAATGAGACGTAACTCTTTCCTGGCACTGGAGGTTTTACTTGTGGCACAACATGTCTAGTTGGAGCATTCTTTCACCTATTTGGTAACTCTGTTTTGATTCTTTTTGCAGAGTTATATATTTTAGGAAGGTTCTACAGCAGCGTGCTTTGTTAGTTGTCTCTCTATGCACTGCCTCCTTGAGCTCTCTCTCCCATCCCTTCCTATTTAACCCCCTACCCCAGTTCCCCCTTTGTCTCTCCATCACACCACACTGTATTAGTGTTTCTTTGGGAGGTCCTTTCATCCCCATCCCAGTCCAGGACGAGGGATGTGGATTATGTTTATTGATTCACCCACATATCCATGCATCTCTGGGATGAAGCCAAAGGTGGATAACCTTTTTGGTATATTTTTTAATTCAACTTGCAAGTTTTCTTCATTGACAATTTTTGTATCTTTATTCATAGGGGATGTTGGTCTATATTAAAAAATTTTTTTTGTTTTTAATTAATCATCTTATTTATTTACATCCCAAATATTGCTCCCCCCTCGCAGAGATTTTCCCTCCATTCCCTGTCTCCTTCTCTTCTGAGAGGGTGCCTCCCCCTCCCCCCCACAGGGCATCCCCCTCCCTGGGACATCAAGTTTCTCCAAAATTAGGTGGATCCTCTGCCACTAAGGCCAAACAAAATAGCCCTCTGTTAAATATGTGCTGGATGCCTCAGACCAGCCTGTGTATGTTCTTGGGTTGGTGGCTCAGTCTTTGGGAGCGCCCCTGGATTCAGGTTAGTTGGCACTGTTGGTCTTCCTATGGGGTTGCCATCCCTTTCAGTTGCTTCAATCCTTCCCTTGACTCTTCCATAGATGTCCCCGACCTCAGTTCAATGTTTGATTATGCTCTGAGAGGCCCTACCAGCAGGTGACTGAGACAGATGCAGATACAACGTAGCATTAGTAGTAGTGTCAGGGTTTGGTGCCCACCCATGGGATGAATGACAAGTTAGACTGGCCACTGTTTGCCCATTCCTTCAGTTTCTGCTTCATTTTTGTTCTTGCATTTCTTTTAGACAGGAACAGTTTTGGCTTGAAAAATTTAAAAGGTCCCCACCCCTCCACTGGGGGCCCTGTCTAATTACTAGAGGTGGCCTCTTCAGATTCCATATCCCCACTGTTGGGCATTTCAGCTGAGGTCACCCTTGAAACCTTCCCCAACCCAGGTCTCTGGGAGTCCCTAGAAGTTACCTTCTCAACCCCAGAAGCTGAATATTTCTGTTCATTCTCCTGATCCTCTGGGCTTCTCTCCTGTCTCTCTCTCCCCCACCCCCATACCTGATCCTGCTCTCCTTTTCCCTTCCCCCTTCTCTCTCCTACCCAGGTTCCTCTCTCCCTCTGCCTCCCAGGATTATTTTGTTCCCCCTTCTAAGTGGGATTGAAATGTCCTCACTTGGGCCTTCCTTCTTGTTTAATTTCTTAGAGTATGAGTACTGTGCCATGAGTATTCTGTACTTTTTGGTTAATATATACTTATCCATGAATACATACCATGCATGTTCTTTTGGGTCTCGGTTATCTCACTTGGGATGATATTTTCTAGTTCCATCCATTTGCCTGCAAAATTCATGATATCCTTGTTTTTAATAGCTAAATTAATAGTAATAAATAGTATTCTATTGTGTAGATGAACCACATTTTAATTTTTTTTGTGTCCATTCTTTGGTTGAGGGACATCTGGGTTGCTTCCGGTTTCTGACTATTATGAATAAGGCTGCTATGAACATAGTGGAGCACGTGTCTTTGTGATATTGTGGAGCATCTTTTGGGTATATGCTCAGGAGTGGTATAGCTGGGTCTTCAGGTAGAACTGTTTCCAATTTTCTGAGGAACTGCCAGATTGTTTTCCAGAGTGGTTGTACCAGTTTGCAATCCCACCAGCTATTTTTGTTGGATATCCTTGTTATCAGGGTAATAAAAGCTCTATGAAAATTTTGAGACTTTTTCAGTTTCCATTTTATAATAATTTGAGGAGTATTAATATTAGTAGAGTGCACTGAATCTGTCTGGCCCTAGGATTTTTTTCTTTTGACAGGGAGACTTATTTACTGCTTCTGTTTCACTATGGTATGGCCTATAGGTATGTTTAAATTGTTTGTCTGATCTTGATTTAATGTTTTGATTCATATATATCAAGAAATTTATCCATTTATTTTAGGTTTTCCAGTATGCTGGAAAATAGTTCTTTTGAAGTATGTCCCTATGGTTCTCTGAGTTTCTTCAGTGTTTGTTAAAATGCCCCCTTATCATCTCTAATTTTATTATTTTGGTTCTTCTCTCTTAATCTTTTAGTTGACTTGGGCAAGGATTTGTCCATCACATTTATTGACAAAGAATCATTTTTTCTTTTTTTACTTAGTTGATTCTTTCTTTCTTTCTTTCTTTCTTTCTTTCTTTCTTTCTTTCTTTCTTTCTTTTCTTTTCTTTTTTCTATTTTTGTCTATTTCATGAATTTCAACCTTAAGTTTGATTATTTTTTCCCACTGACTCTTTTGGGGTATTATTTATTATTTTTTTTCTGTAGCTTCCAAGCATGTCATTAGGCTATTAACATGTGATCTCTCTTGTTTTTAACTTAGGCACTCAGTGTGATGAACTTGCCTCTTAGAATTGCCCTTGTTGGGTTCTATGGGTTTGGGATTTTGTTTTCTTAGTTTCATTCAGTTTTTACATTTTTTCCCTTGATTTATCCTTTAACCTAATTTTCATTCAGTAGTGAGTTGTTCAGTTTTCATGAGTTGTACACTTTCTGCTTTTTAAAAATTGTTGTTGATATTCAGCATTAATCCATTGTGGTCAAGGTGGATAAAGGGTATTATTTCAATTTTCTTATATCTATTGAGACTTTATGTCTTTCTATGTGGTCAGTTTTTGGAAAAGTTCCATGTAATACTGAGAAGGAAGTATATTTCTTTAGAGGTAGAATGTTCTAGATGTTTGATCTTCCCATTTCATTTATTATGTTATTTAATTCCAGCATTTCTTTGTTTAGTTTTTGTCTAGATGACCGGTGTATTGGCAAGAGGCTCCCACTATAACTATGATTTTAAGTGTAGTAGTGTTTATTTCATGAACTTCGATGCATTTGTGTTTAATGTGAATAAAGGATTAGAATTATAATAACCAATAATTCGATTATCATTCAATAGGTATGTACTATTCTTCCCTGCCTCTTCTCTTAGTTTTGGTCTTAACTGTATGTCTTAGTCAGGGTTTCTATTTCTGCACAAATATCATGACCAAGAAGCAAACTGGATCTCATGGAGGCACTTCCTCAACTGTAGCTCCTTTCTTTGTGATAACTCCAGCTTGTATCAAGTTGACACACAAAACGAGCCAGCATACCGTATGTTGTCAGATATTTAAAAAGCTACCTGTACTTGCTTCTTGTTTCCATTTGTTTGAAAAACCTTTTATATCCATTTACTGTAAGATGATATCTGTCCATGACGGTGAGGTGTCTTTCTTTTTTTTTTTTTTTTTTCAATTTTTTAAAAATTAGATATTTTCTTCATTTACATTTCCGATGCTATCCCAAAAGTCCCCAATACCTCCCTCCACTCCCCTCCCCCCACTCCCACTCCTCGGCCCTGGAGTTCCCCTGTACTGAGGCATATAAAGTTTGTAAGACCAATGGGCCTCTCTTTCCAATGATGGCTGACTAGGCCATCTTCTGATACATATGCAGCTAGAGACTATTAAAAAGAATGAATTTATAAAATTCCTAGGCAAATGGATGGACCTGGAGGGCATCATCCTGAATGAGGTAACACAATCACAAAAGAACTCAAATGATATGTACTCACTGATAAGTGGATATTAGCCCAGAAACTTAGAATACCCAAGATACAAGATACAATTTGCAAAACACATGAAGCTCAAGAAGAACGAAGACCAAAGTGTGGACACTTTGCCCCTACCCTTCTTAGAATTGGGAACAAAACACCCATGGAAGGTGTCTTTCTTTTTATTTGGTGATTGAGACCAATCATATGGAGATTCACTATTGAAAGTGTTTATAAACTGCGGCTTTTTTTTGTTGTTGTTGTTGTTTTGTTTTCATCCATTTGATTGATTGTTCTGGAATTATTTATTTCTTGTGTCCTCATGCATATAGTTAACCTTCTATTCAGACTAGAGTTTTCCTTCCAGTACTTTTTGTACACCTGGATTCATGGAAAGAAATTGTTAACAAATTTTATGTTTTCATTGTGAAAATCTTTTCTTCTCCACTGATTGTGGTTGATCGTTTTGCTAGGTATGCTCATTTGTGCTAGCATCTGTGGTCTTTCAGAGCTCATAGAACATCTGCCCTGGCTTTCAGAGTCTTTTTTGAAGAGTTGTTTTAATGTGGTTGCTTTTATATATGATTTTAGTCTTTTTCCCTTGCAATTTTTTTCTAGCTTTCCTTTTCCTTCATTCTGCATATGTGGAGGGTGTTGTTGTTGTTTTTGTTTGTTTGTCTTATTTGCTGAATATCTCTTCTTTTTCCCCATCTTTCTTTAGAATTAGAGTTCTTCTATACACTGTTTTGGTCTTTTTTTTTTTTTCTTTCCATAAACTTTTTTTTTAATTAGGTATTTATTTCATTTACATTTCCAATGCTATCCCAAAAGTCCTCCACACAGTCCCCCACCCACTCCCCCATGTTTTGGTCTTTTTAATAGTACCTCAGATTTGGTGTATGTTTTGTGACTGAAATATTTTTGACAAAATAAAAAATAATAAAACAAACAAAACCAATTACATCGAGGCTATAGAAGACAAAGGAAAAGAAGAAAAAGAGTGCCAAGAGCAGGTGTAAGAATCAGAGACCTACTCATTCACACACTCATGTGTCCCACGAGAATAATGTGTGTCTGTGGGTCTCTGTATTTGTTCTCATCTGCTGCGGGAGTAGGCTTTTCTGATGATTGATGAATCAGGCACAGATCTAAGTATAAGAGAATATCATTAGGAGTCATTTTATTGTTACTTTTTTCTTTTAGACCAGTAGTGTTTGGTTTCACCATATGTCTATCTAGTCTTAGGTTCTTAGTTATTCAAGCAGTGTCAGGTATGGGACCTGTCCATGGAGTGGGACTTAAGTCAAATCAGACATTGGTTGGCTACTTTTACAAGTCCTATGTCACTATTGCCCTAGTGTATGTTGCAAGCAGGATGTACTGTAGGTTCAAGATTTTGTGGCTGGGTTAGTGTTTATGTTTTTCTTTTGGTAGCCTGCAGAGTCCCACACCAAAGATACTAGAGTATCTAGTGAAGTGAAGGCTTCAGCTCTAACCACCTACATTCAATGAGTTGTATGGGTGTTGTCCTCAGCAATGATGCCCTGAAATAAATTTGCTGAGAGAAATTCACTGTCTTGGCAATGGCTTGAGTTGTTTGTGGATTTCCATGGGATTCACTTGACCAACAACTCAATTGAATGCAATGTAGTCTTGGTACTGGAAGACTCATTTGGTTACAAGAGGTGGCAAGTTGGGACGTCATCACCCCCATTATTAGTAGACCTTGCTAGAATTGACTTCATATATTTTCTAGGAGTTTCCACTGCTCTAGATTTCCCTCAAATGGCCCTTAGTTCTAGCTGTCTCTTCCTGAATCCCCTCCCTCAACAGTATCTCCCCTCTCCCTCCCCACAAAATCCTCCCATTTGCTTCCTGCCTTACTCCCAGCCCACCCATAAAAATCTATTCAATTTTTCCCTCCCAAGGAGACTCATGTCTCATCTCTCATCCCTTTCTTTATACCTAACCTCTATGGGTCTATAGAAGGCAGATAGGTTGATTATCATTTATTTAATGGCTAATACCAACATATAAGTGAATAATACTATATTTATATTTTTGTGTCTGGGTTGCCTCACCCAGAATGATTTTTTTTTCTAGTTCCATCCATTTGCCTGCAAATTTCATGATGCCGTTTTTAAAAAGAGCTGAGTAATGTTCCATTGTACAAATAGACATTTTCTTTATCCATTCTTCTGTCCAGGAACATCTATGTTGTTTCCAGTTTCTGGCTATTATGAACAGAGCAGCAATGAGCTGATTGAGCAAGGATCCTTGTGGTATATGCCCACAACATTGATTACAAGAAATAGCCATTTCAGGCTCCATATCCTCCATTTCTAGGAGTCTTAGCTAAGGTCATCCTCATAGATTCCTGGAAGTTTCCATCTTTCTATGTTTCTAGCTCATCCCAGGGAGCCTCCTCCCCATACACTCTCCCTCCAATCTCCCCTCACCTGATAACCTTTGCTCCCCTCCTTACCCCCTCATCCACCCAATTTCCTCCCTCCATTTGCCCCTGATATATATTCTACTTCTCTTTCTCTGTGAGATTCAGGTGAATCCCATTGGTCCATTCTTGTAAGCTTTTTAGGGTCTGCAGATTGTCGCATGGTTATCCTGTACTTTATGGGTAATATCCACTTATATGTGGATACATACCATGTTTGTCTTTCCAGGTCTGGGTTACCTCACTTAGACAATCATTTCTAGTTCCAACCACTTGCCTGCAAATTTCAAGATGTCATTGTTCATAATAGCCGAGTAGTATTCTATTGTGTAGATGAACTACATTTTCTGTATTCACTCTTCAGTTGAGGGACATCTAAGTTGTTTCTAGATTCTGGCTATTACAAAAAAAGCTGCTATGAGCATAGTTAGTTGAGCAAGTGTCCTTCTGTTATGGTGGAGCATATTTTGGGTATATTCTCAGGAGTGATATAGCTGGGTCTTAAGGTAGAACTATTCCCAATGTTCTGAGAAATCATCAAATTGATTTCCAAAGTGGTTGTGCAAGTTTGCACTCACACCAGCAATGGAGGATTGTTTCCCTTCCTCCACACCCTCACCACATCCATCTCTTGCATGTTGTTCTTGAGCCTTGCCTCTAGTTCTTGTTTGAATTCCTACATTTTTTATTTCCAGAATTTTCTCAGTTTGCCTTTTCTTTATTGCTTCTAGTTTCGTTTTCAAGCCTTGAACAGTTTTATTCATTTCCTTGCACTGTTGATTTGTGTTTTCCTGGATTTCTTTATTTCCTCCTTAAGGACCTCTATCACCTCCATACTGGAAGTTTTAAGGTCTTTTTCTTATGCTTTAGCTTTGTTGCTGTACTTCAGGCCTGCTGTGGTAGGAATGCTGAGGTGTAGTAGAGTCATGGCTTGTGCTTTGTTGATTGTGTGATCCACAGGACATGTGAGATGTGGGGGAAGGATGGCTGCAGCAGGTGTTCTGCTTCAGAGCTGGGATGAGATTGGGGTGGGTATTGGATCTTGGGAGGAGAAAGGAGAGATGTAGATCCACTGCTAGCCCACTTGTTTGCCCTGACTGGAGTGGCCCTTGGGTTGTTAGCAGGGGTGTTTGCTGGAGGTTGGGGTTGGCAAAAAAGAAGTTAGTGGTGGGAAGGAAGTGTAAAGAGGGGATATCTGTGGGATTAGCAGGAGATGGGCTCAGGGGTTAAGGAAGGGGATGTTCTGCTGTAGAGCTGGGGATGAGAGTGGGGGATTGGATCTGGACAGAGGTAGGAGAGAATCTGATGCCTAAATTTATTCTTTCATTTTACTTCTTTCTTGACTGAACTATCTATTTCTTTTACCTTGTTGCTAAGACCTGAAATTCTCATTTCCATGTCTTTTAATCTGCTAATGAGGCTTACTTCTGAGCTTTTTGTTTGACTTCTGGAGTTTTTAATTCCCAGTTTTATTTCATTTTGATATTTCTTTAGTTATTCCATTTTTATTCTTTTATATTCTTAAATTCTCCTTTTATATTTTGAATTGTTTTTATTACTTCATTAATCAGTTGTGAGGTCACAATCTTCACAAAGTAATTTTTATATTATTTTTATGGTCCTTGAACATATTCATAATTGCTATTTTGAAGTCTTTTTCTTGTGTTTCTGCTAAATTACTTTTCTTGGGGACTTTTACAGTAGGGCTGCTGGTTTTAGAGAAGCCATGTTATCTTGGTTGTTCATGTTTTTATTTTTGGGCTGGGATGTAAATATCTGGAGTTATGATTCTTGAGGTGTTTCTTGGTATAGCTACCTTTCTTGACTTTGTTGGGTGGGTGCTTTGTTCTTTGGTTGCTGTTGCCCCAATTGATTTCTTCTAGCAATATGTGGCAGCTGTGAGCTCCCCTGTAGAGAGTGGTTCTATGTCTCTGCAGGGAGTAACTAAAACATGGAGATGGGTTAGAAAAAATGGTTACACCCAGCAAGTGTGGCACAGTGGGTCCCTAGTATGGAAGTATCCTGGGGGTTGTCAGGTGCTCACAAAAGAGTAGGTGGAAATGTCTTAGAAAGAATATTTGAGTTGGGCGACAGGAATGAACTATTGGGACCCTGAATCTTTTCCAGGAGTCCGGGGAAGGGGGCAGGGACAGGGTAGAGGTGTGCTGGGATGATCAGCTCATTATAGAAGTAGTCTGCAGAGACTAAGGTGGATGAAGAGGAGGACAAAGGTAGCTTATCTGATTCTCAGCCAAGTGTGGTGGCTGTGGAGTCCCTGAGAGAGAGCCATTTTGTGGGCCAGCAAGGAGTTTCGAGGGAATGGAGATGGGCTAGTAGGAATGGCTAAAAGAGGTGACAGGGAAGAGCTAGGGATCCCTGAGTCTGCACCAGGAGGCTGAGTCCCCAGAGCACTGTGTGGGATTGCTTCTTGATGTTTGGTAGATCTCCAGGTGCCTCATTAGACTATGCATTCGAGATCTTTCTAATTTTTATTAGAAATATTGGAGTCTGATATGGGGACTGTTTTCCTTCAGCAATTTCACGATGGCTAGATTTATCTTCTGAAAACTTTAAAACATCTCTGGCTTTCATGAGGTTTATTATGACATATCTAGTTATGGCTATCTCAGTGATTTGCTTAACATATATTTGTTTTCAAAGTGCCTGAGCATAATCTCTTTCAATACTGTCTCTGTTCCTTCTTTCGCTCTTTCTGTGGCCATATTTCCATACTGTAAAATTTCACTCTATATCACATAACATTTTTCTCTTTTTCTATATTCTATCCTTTCATTCTCTCTTTGCAATAGTCTTTCTGTTTCTTTTGGCCTGTCCCAGTTTTATAATTTCTTCTTCAGTGTAACTCATTTTAACTCCAGTAATTGAATCATTTTTACTATTGTGTTTTTCAAAGTTTTCCATTGGCAATGTTTTAAATAGCAAATCCATGTATCACATTATAAAACAATATCTATTTTATTTATTTTATGCATATGAATATTTATTATGTCTGCTTAAGTGTCTGTGCATGCCATGCATGCAATGCTTGTGGGTGCCAGAAGAGGGCATTACATCCCCCAGAATTGGAGTGCCAGACAGTGAAGGGTTGCCATGTGACGCTAGGAGCCGAACTCAGAGCTGTCTCTAACTGATGTGCCATCTCTCTAGCCCCCTTTATGTTTGTTTTTATTTTCATTCTTGGTATATATAATTGTTTATCCATAGGGCTGGTAAGTATTTTAGTCTGACTCTCTCTCATGAGTAACAGATTTTGAGCATGCATTTAAGAAGACTGCTATCTTTTATTTTAGTTTTTATTTGAGATTATTTTATTAGAGAAATATCACATTCCAGAAGAATAAATTAGGATATGTAGAATATTTATTTGTTTATCATCAATCTCTCATATACCTATATACATACCTACACACACACACAGACACACACACACACACACACACACAGATACACATACACACACACACACACAGACACACACACACACACACACACACACACACGATGAAATCAGAAAGGGGAATCATTGGTGAGAGGAAGAGAGCAGCAGTAGTCAGGGAATAGAGAGTCATAGGAAAGACAGAAAACTACAATGATATACATGTTCAACAATTATGCAACAAAGTTTACTTTTTGAATACTGTGTAAAACAAGTGAAAATTTCTTCCTATGTAACTCTAGAAAGCTTTTGCTTAAATATATATATGTGTGTGTGTGTGTGTGTGTGTGTGTGTGTGTGTGTGTATGTGTGTGTGTGTGTGTGTATATATATATATCTCCAGCACCATTCTTTGGCACAATTATAAATGAGTGATGTTCTAATAAACAGCTCTATTTTGAGCAGACTGAATTTCAAATATATTCATCAAGTAGTTGTTGCATTGTAGGAAATTATACATAGGAATTATAGGGAAAACCTTGATTACTAGTCCCTTTGGTCTAAAATCATCCACTATATACCAAATTATTTTTTTCATAGTTTTTCTCTTAGACTCATACTGTTTTCAAACAATTTTATTATGGACTCTTTAAATGGATCTATGGTGAGTGGAGGAATGTCCTTAATTGTAGGTCTATGCTTACTCCAAATGGTGCGCTGAGTCTCTGTGCCCAGTGAAGATCACTGTGTTTTTCTCTTCCTAATTGAAAGGCTACCCCTGCCCTACTTTGTGCTCCCATTGGAGATACAGGAAATGTGGTGGGTCTTTCAAGTGTCGCCAGGCATTTTATCTCCAGTGGTCGTCATCTATTATCAACTGCGTAAAGTTTAAGCTCAGCTTGCTTCAGTGATTTCCAAAGCGTACAATCCGGCCAATCAATCACCATGGATTTCAAACTTTTCCTTCTGTTAGGAACATCAATGGCCAATTTTGAAATTCAAAGCCAAGATTTTTCTTATCCTTCTCCACCCTTTTGTGTTCTAAGCTCCATTAATGCTCTCTTAGGTGCTGAATGACAGGGAGGTGCTGAGAATACCCAGGGGAAGGGACGTAAATAAGTGCAGGGTCAATTCTCTGTGAGTAAAAGACATTTGCACGTAATCTCATTCCATGGATATACCTATTTTTACTCTAGAATGAATTGTCTTCTGTTATGAATAGATTATGTACAGCCATACTAAAGATTCCATCTTTCCAATCAGACAGAAGTCATTCTGGAGCCATTTCCCAGGCACTGGTACCATCCTGTTCATTCACTCTCTATGCTCATGAAACCTTCCTATATAGATGTGATGCACAGCATTTGCTATTCTGTGATCTGCTTCTTTATTTAAAAACAAGTAGTAAATGCTAAATACCTGTGCAATGACATTTTTACAATTGTGAGATTTAAAGAATAATACAATAAATTTTCACTTAAATGCCTCTATCTATCTATCTATCTATCTATCTATCTATCTATCTATCATCTATCTACTTTTCTATCTATCTATTGAATGGACTGCTTCATGAAGACACCTGACATACTTGTTCAGGACTATGTATGGCTATGTATATACATATGTATGTTTGTATGCACATGGCATGTATAATATGTATCTCTGTATCATTCGAATTGTAGTATATAGGCTGTTGAAGCAAGCATTTACTTAACTTCAAAGCACCTATATTTGTTTCTATCCATTTTATTACAGTCCAAAGAGGGACTTATTCTGAATCTTGTATTTGTTTTCCTTGGTTTTAACTGTAGTTTTCCATAAAAGTATACCCCTAATCAACCAATCAATTAATCAGTAATTAGTCAATAAGTTTGGTGTGTTGCATTTTTTGAAAAATGTATAAATGGAACTTTTGATAGACTTTCTTATGACACGGAATATCTGATCAACATTTAAATACAGATGTTCTGTTTTGTTATACATAATACAGTTCATTTATTTTTTACTTATGTACAGGGTATCATTGTGGGCTACACCATAATTTACTTATCTGTTTTGCTTTTGATGAATACTCAGGCTGTTTATAGCCTTTTAGGCTGACATGGGTCCTCTCATACATGTTTCCTAAAGTGATTCCAAGTTCTCTTGGTTGAACATATTAAAAAAAATACAAATAAACAAAAAACCCCCAAAAGCCTGTTGAGTCATAAGTTATAGACAATAAAGATTTGCGGTTGTTTGTTTTAATTTCTATCAGTTGGTGAGTATGAACGGCAGTTTGGTTTGGTTTCAGTTTGCGTGTCACTGAAAACTAATGAAAGTGGGCTTACTAAGATGAAAATGCATCTTACTTCACATTGCTTTAATCTTTGAAGGATTCTATTTTTAACAGTAGTAATAAAGCCGAAGGACTTACACATGCCAGACAACTGTTTTAAGACCATGGTACACCCCAGCGTGTATTGTATGATTGAAATGAAAGAAAATGTTTTAGTCAGAGTTTTACTTTACTGATGTGAACAGACACCATGACCAAGGCAAGTCTTATAAAAACAACATTTAATTGGGGCTGGCTTACAGGTTCAGAGGTTCAGTCCATTATCATCAAGGTGGGGGCATGGCAATATACAGGCAGGCAGGGCACAGGCAGAGCTGAGAGTTCTATGTCTCCATCCAAAGGCTGCTAGTGGAAGACTGACTGCCAGGCAACTGGGGTGAGAGTCTTAAGCCGACACCCACAGTGACACATCTACTCCAACCAGGCCACATCTCCAGATGGTGCCACTCCCTGGTCCAAGAATATACAAACCATCACACACACCTTTTGTTCTGTTTGTGTTTTTGTGATTAACTTGTAGGAATTCTTTATAAGCTGTTTTTAATGTAAATTTCATTATTGATTAGGTGGTTTTCAAATATCTTTCCTCACTATATATTTTGTAACAAGACATGCTTTAGCCATTAGACTGTTTTCAGAGTTTTGATACTATGTTATTCCACTGATAATTTTGTAGAGTTGGAAAAAAAAAAAACTATTGGTACTGAATGAGGTAAATGCCAAGGGCCCAGTTATTTTATCAAAAGGTGTGGATGACTTTATGGGCCATTAATAATATTTCTGAGCTCTTGTCAGGCAGCCTGTGCTAATTTTCATGACAGAGGTAGTCAAAGACATGGCAACTTTACTCTAATCAGCCTTAGGTCTGGTCACTAAATTTTTT
Source organism: Mus caroli (assembly GCF_978045245.1). Lineage (NCBI taxonomy): Eukaryota > Metazoa > Chordata > Mammalia > Rodentia > Muridae > Mus > Mus caroli. The sequence continues at coordinate 122,773,676 of NW_028227261.1, forward strand.
GGCTAGACAAATGTGCATTATGTTTCCCAACATTGATTTTCTTGATTACCCAATTTACATTTCTTGATTACCAGCATGGGTGAACATTTTTCACAATGATTGCTTTCTAGTAGCATTTTTATCTGTGTAAATTATGTATACTTTTTTTTACCTTAATGCCTTTATTTTATGCTAGAAATAGCCAACACAGGTCTAACAAACTGGAAGTAGAAAATGATTTTCTGCTTTTAAAATAATTATAGAAGATTCCCAAGCTCTGAGTGCCTTATATATTGCTATGTACAGTTACTTAATAATTTTAAAATATTAACTGTGCTGACTTTTAGCAATACAATGTGCAGTTTTTCCTTTGCTTAAAATGATTTTGTTTCAGGTGAATCTGAGAACTATGAGAGGGGGTGCTTCTGGGACACAGAGTTTGGCCAGTCAAGTGGGGTTATAAGGACTTTCCAGAATGGTGATATTTGAGGGAGATGAGAGAGAATAAGAGGAAGCCAAGCATCAGGGAGAGATACTGAAGACCGAGCAGAGTGCCTGTGCAATGGAGCAGAGGTGTGGAAAATGTGTCTCTCCCAAATGATTGACAAGCTGCAATTGCAGCAGTAGGCTCCAGACCTTCATGGCCACATTCTGGAGTTAGAAATCATTCAGAAAGTGCTGGAGAACCTCCAAAGGCTTTGAAATAAATGTTCACAATCTCTTACAACAGCACCTGAAGATGGAGAGTATGTGGTGATAGGAAGAATAGTGCAGAGACATTTAGAATTGAACTGGAGACAAGGGATAGGATGGGGCCAAGTGAGGATATAGAAGAGGTGCTGGGTCTGGAAGTATAGCAAGAAGAAGTATAGCAAGAAGAAATCTCAAGACTTAAGCCAGATGTGCCATCATATAAGAAGCTGAGAGGTTTTGTTTTGTTTTGTTTTACCATCAGGAGTGACAATTTGAGGGGTGTATCTGAGACAAGGACACAGGTATTTTGCAGTGGATCTTTTTTTTTTCAATTTTTTTATTAGATATTTTTTTCATTTACATTTCAAATGCTATCCAGAAAGTCCCCTATACCCTCCCCCTGCCCTGCTACCCTACCCACCAACTCCCACTTCTTGGCCCTGGCATTCTCCTGTACTGGAGCATGTAAAGTTTTGCAGTGGATCTTGAGGGAACAAAAAGGAGCCGCCTGGTTCTTTTCCTTCCATCCGTATCTCTGTCTGTCTATCTATCTATCTATCTATCTATCTATCTATCTATCTATCTATCATAATGAATTTCTTCTGCAACTTTGGTTTTACCCTACTGACTACTGCCCAAGCCACTTCTAAAGCAATGATATCTGAGGGGCCACCTGATGGCTTCATCTACCCTGGAGAGAGGTGAGATGTATACTAAAGCTGGTGTCAGGCTGCCAGGAAGCTCCAGAGTCTTGGGTCTCCAGTGTTCCCCAGAAAGGCAGAATTGTGAAGTATATAGACATATATGCTGGGCCTTAGAGACCTCTTTTTTTAATGAGACAGTGCCTGGCTAGAAGAGAACAAGAGAGGTGCCATGTTTGCCTGGATTGAAGGCTGTGCATATGCCTGAGAGGATCTCCAGGCCAACTTGTATCTCATGATCAGATCTGTGTGATGTGGAGCCTGTGGGCAGCTTTGGGGTTGTGCCCCAACTCAACTTTGAGAGCTGTACAGCAATAAGAACATTGAGAAGGGGCTGGCTCAGTGGGTAAGAGCACCCGACTGCTCTTCCGAAGGTCCAGAGTTCAAATCCCAGCAACCACATGGTGGCTCACAACCATCCGTACTGAGATCTGATGCCCTCTTCTGGTGCATCTGAAGACAGCTACAGTGTACTTACATATAATAAATAATAAAAAAAAAAAAAAAAAGAACATTGAGAAGCCATTTTATTTTAGGGAATGGTCTTAATTAGGGTTTCTAAGGCTGTGACAGGACACCAGAGCAGCTTGGGGAGAAAGAGTTCATTTCACTTCCATTTCCACACCACACGCTATCATTTCAGGAAGCCAGGGCAGGAACTCAAACAGGGCCGGAACCTGGAGGCAGGACGCTATGGAGAAATGATGCTTACCTGTTTGCTCAACCTGCCTTTCTAAAATACATAGGACACCAACCCAAGGATGACACTGCCCCGACAGGGAGGTAGGCCCTCCCACTAGAACAGTCAATCAATCAATCAAGCAAGCAAGCAATCAACCAATCAACCAATCAAGCAAGCAATCAAAAAGAAAAACAAAAGAGCAACACAGGCTTGCCTGAAAACTAATATCATGGGGTCATTTTTTTCAATTAAGGTTCCCCCTTTCTAAATGACTCTGGCTAGTGTCAGGGTGACATAAAACATCCTGCATCCAGACACCATTGAGAGAAATATACTCTTGCTCAACTCTAGTTTCAGGCTAGATTGCTTAAGGAAACAACAGCAATAGAAATTCAGTACTTATATAAAAAACAAAGAAAAGAAAAAAAAAAGAAAAAAATGTTCCTTCATAGTGCATCGATACTTCTAAATGTTCATGGCTAGGAAAGGCTTTAGTTATCTTACATCTGTGCCACTCCATCAGTGAGGGAAGCCAGGAAAGGAACTCAGGGCAGGCAGGTGGCATCAGAGACTTAAACAAAGACCATGGAGGAATGCTACTTACACGTTTGCTCACTATGACTGTTTCAGCCCACAGTGGCCTGGGCCCTCCCTACACTAATCATTGATCAAGAAAATGCCCCACAGACTTGCCTACAGCCAGTTTCCTCTTCCCAAATGACCTGGCTGGTGTCAAGTCAACAAAAAGAGAAACCAAAAAACCAATCAACTAGACAAACCCAACCCCAAAACAAAACCCAACAAGCAAACAAACCCCAAACTCCACACCAACCCCCAAAACCACCAAGCAGTGCACCAGTCTCCCTCAATCCCTCTGCTCCAGAGGCCCCACACACTGCTGTTACAGCAATAAGCATGTCTGTAGTCCAGGTTTCTTTACATGATCACCTGAGACATGCTCTCTATCAAAGACTGAGTCTGATCAAGCCAACGCCATGCTCCTTCAATGCAGTACCCAGAAACCAGTAATAAAGTTATTGTTTGTTAATGCTCATTAAATACATACCTGATTTTGTAGTGACAAGTTATCGGCAGGTTTTAAATACTAGGTCAATGCTTTGTCTATTTTTCTGGTATGTGCCAAGATTAGGTATGCTGGACAGGGGGACACATGACAAATGTTTTATTGTATGGAACATAAAAATTTCAGGGACTTGATATATTAAATATATAGTTAATATAAGTAATACATGTTTGACATCGACCATGGGTCATTCCTACCCAGCAACGATGGAGGAAATGCAAATCAAAGCAAGGAAGCCCTTTCTGAAGAGTAATTTAGGGAGGACAAAATTGAAGACAGGAAGGCTGAATTTTGAACAGAAGCCAGACAGAACTAGGCATACATGAAGGACTTCAGGATCATTGAGACAGATCTGCACATCACTCTGACAGTGTTGTAAAAACACAGGTAAAGATAGAGGCTGTTTCAGAGCAAGCAGTTTGAAAGAAGTGTAATTTCTACAAGTACTTTTGTGAAATATCAGTCCTGTAAAAATCAGAGAGTGACTTCCATGCTTTCTTCTTGCTTTAGATTAAAAAAAAAGGAGAAAGAGAAATAAGGTATTGATAGGGTTGGATGTCACAAAACACAGTGAAGAAAGACTTTGGGGTACCCAGCCCTAAATGGCTGTCTATATCACACCCAGCTCTTCAAGTCGCAGCCATCTATGTGGAGGAGAGAGCAGAAGAAGCAACAGAGGTGGTTGACAACTCAAGTCATCATCTTCCTGACATAGGAATTCACAGAGACCGAGACAGCATGCACAAGACCTGCACAAACTCAAGGCAGACAAAATCCCAGCACTGAACGGGAAGTGACCACAAACTCTCACCCCCAGCGAAGAAGCTATTCAAAACTGAAAGCTTCTGGAATAGGGGAAACCAGTTTTCTTCAGTCGAGTGACATTGGCCGTATCAACCACACTCCAGGGAAGACTCGGTGCACCCAGCTCAGTGGAGAACTGTGTACTCCTTCTGTTCTAGACACAGGAACACTGGTTGGGACAGGAACTGATAGAGCAGATTTGGGTATGCCTCCTTTTGCTTTGCTCCTTTTTAGTTATGAGACTTTGGGCAAATGCTGAGCTGCTAAGCAACCCCATTTCTTCCTGGGGTTATTGTGAAGATGGTGTGGTCTACTGCTGGAGCTGCCTGAACACTGAAGCGCTGGAGTGAGTGTGTCCCCCACAAGTGTGTGTACACAGCTCACACTTGCACACACTCAGTTCACTGCCTGAGGATCATAATCATCAGAAGTGCTCTTAGAAGAAGTGGAGCCTTCTGGGCTCACAAGACAAACATATGCTCAGCATATTATACTACAAAGTATCATAGCCTCACCCTGTCCCCAGCTGATGGTCGTGAAGTGGTGGGAATGGGCACGAGCCTGGTGGGGGTCCAGCATGAGATTGTGATGCACTTCTAATGTGTATCTTTCACCTCCCTTGGTTAAAAACCACTCACAACACGGTTCTGTTATTTTCAGGGATGAGTCATGTTCTTATAGGCTAGGAAAGCAAGATAGGCTGAAAGTCACTGCAGTGGAGAATAAGTAGTTACGTCCTAGGGAGTTCCCTAGCAAGCAGAGACGGCAGCCTCTTTCTTTAGAGGTTCCAACATGTACTGGAGACCAGCTAAGACATCCAGCCTTGTGAACCAAAGTACTGGATTCTTGGACTTTCCTTTGGGAAGCAGCTATTGTTGGACTGGCTGGATGACAACCTATCACCAATTTAATAAATCACACACACACACACACACACACACACACACACACACACACACACACACACACACACTCTATCATCTATAATAGAATGAATATGTACATCCATCCTATCAGTTTTATTCCTCTAGAGAACGATGACTAATACATTGGTTTTGCACTACTTTGGAAGCAGTGAGTTCATGGGTACGAGTCACTATGGATTAAGGAGTGCTTAGATGTCTCAGCTCTTGATTGCCAAGAGCCAAGCTGGTTGTTTTAGTTGTGGGAGCAGGACAAGTCTTGGCGCAGCCTCTGGATTCCTCCATCTCGCAACATTTCCTTCTCATTCTGCAGGCGTCCACGCACAGGTCTGAGACACTGGGCTTCATCATGATTTTAGTCAGATCCAGTGACAGTTTGTAGTGATTACAGATTTATTTTTAAGAGCCAACCTACTGACCTTTTTATGAATAGTGGCTTTAAAAAGACTTGAGTCTCCAAGCCAAGCATGTGTGCTTGGCAGAGGTTCAGATTTGGAAATGATACAGTGAACTGGCTATTCTGCACTCATGTGTCTCTAGTTGCTTTACTGCTTAATACAGTATAATTTATATATGCTTAATCAAATTTATTATCTTTGACAAAAAGGCCAATGCTTGGAATATTAAGGTTTTTTTTTCTTTTAAAGATGAGGAGTGTAAGTAATTTCCCCAAACTTGTCTAAAAATGCTTAGTGGCTCGTTCTGCATTTAGACTTACTTACACATATGTAAATGTGACATTTTGAGGAGCAATTAATAAAATCGCTGTAATGTTAATCTTAGATATTTTTTCTCTTTCCTTCTGAGTCTATAAGGTTCTGGGATATCATTTAAGTGACTATTCTAGTTTTTAGGGATGTTGGCTTTTGCTTTCTGGTCCAATAAAATATATTGAATGGAAACAATTTTGTTAGAAACTTTCAAAGTATGTATGTATTCATTTAAAACAGCATGTACTTGCACTGTGTTAAAAGTATAATGTGTGTGTCTAATCAGCATGACAAACAGTATTTTTGTAAATAAACTTTATTCCCAAACATCATTAGAAATTCCTAGGTTTCTGGATGCATTTATTTATTTATTTATTTATTTATTTATTTATTTATTTATTGTTTTTTCCTTTAGTGTTTATTTGTAGCAAATAAGTTCTACTCTTCAAGAAGTCAATGAACAATGAATCTATCTATCTATCTATCTATCTATCTATCTATCTATCTATCTATCTATCTATCTATCTATCTATTTTCTACCATCTATGTATTATTTCTATTTATCTATCTGTCATCTATTTATTTATCTATCAATCATCTATCTATCTATCTATCTATCTATCTATCTATCTGTCATCTATGTATCAATCATTTATTTATCTTTCTGTCTATCTGTCTATCTATCTATCTATCTATCTATCTATCTATCTATCTATCTATCTGTCTGTCTATCTACTATCTGTCTATGTATGTATGTATGTATGTATGTATGTATGTATGTATGTATGTATCTATCTATCTATCTATCTATCTATCTATCTATCTATCTATCTATCTATCTATTGTCTAGACCCTGAAAATGAGAGAACGTATGCAATTTGTCTTTCTGTATCTAACTCATTTTGCTCAATGTGAAACTCTTCCTCTATCTATTTCCAGAGTGTTTTCTTTTCTTTTCTCAACAAGTCACCCTGACCCTTTCAAGACCTTGTTTTTCTTGTCTTAAATGTACAAACCTAAAGATAAAAACCTAAAACAAACAGTGTTGCGTCTAGCTTTAAAATTGTTCAAAGACCTCTCTTCTTGGGAACACTTGGGTATTATCTTGACTACCTGGAAAAATTCATCCATCTAAACATCTTCTCTGAATCATTTCTGAACATGTTTGATCTGGCCCGTGGTGGATGCTTTGTTTTTAATTGCTTTCAACTTTTAAAAGCCCCACATAAATGAGACCTTGCTACGTTTTCCACGAAGTTCCCCAGTGTGGCTATGGGTGTCCCAGAGACTCTATCCCAACTAGGTGCCCTGGAGAGGCTGTGGGACATTGGGAGGGGTCTTTTAAGAAGCTTTCAGTTGTTGGGAGCATAACTTTGAGCTGGCGAGACTCCGATAGCCTTCCTCCATATTGAATTCCTAGTTATGTGCTGAGTGGCTTTGCCTTAGTGAGTGTTCCCAAGCACGATGCGCTGCCTCCCACCCCACCCTGCCCTCCCCTCCCGCCTGGCTGCAGTAATTGTGAACGCAGAATGAACCTTTTATCTTTGAAGTTGACTGTTTTGGGTATTTTGTCATAGTAACAGGAAGATAACACAATGGATTTTCTCGGAAAGAAGTTCATTTTAGTCTAAACAATTATAAAAAAAATCCTTATTTTCTTTCTTGTAAAGACTGAATTCTGCATTTATTAGATTTTTCATCAATTAATTAATTAACCTTACAACCCTATCGAAACTTCCTGTCCCTCTCTTCTACCAGCCCCCCTCTCTCACCTCTCCTCCCCTAAGCCCCTCCTTGCTTTCTCCTCAGAAAAGGGGAGGCCTCCCATGGATATCAAGGCACCTTGGCATATCAAGTTGCAGTAGGCACATCTCCTATTGAGGTTAGACAAGGCAGCCCAGTTGGGGAAAAGGAATCCAAAGGCAGGCAGCAGAGTCAGAGACAGCCTGCTATTCCTGCTGTTAGGAGTCCCATGTGAAGACCAAGCTGCACATTTGTTACATATGTGTAAAGAGCCTAGGTCCATCCCATACACTTTCTCTGGTTGGTGGTTTAGTCTCTGTGAGCCCCCATGGGCTCAGGTTAGATTCGGTAGGTTTTCTTGTGGTGTCTTTGACCCCTCTGGCTCCTTCAATCCTTCCTCCCCTTCTTTCACAGGAATCCCCAAGCTTTGCTTAATATTTGGCAGTGGATCTCTGCATTAGTTTCCACCAGTTTCTGGATAAAGTCTCTCAGATGACAGTTATGCTAGGCTCCCCTGGTCTGTGAGTATAGCCAGATATCACTAATAGTGTCAGGAGTAGGTTCTCTCTCCTGGTATGGGTGGTCTCAAGCTGGGCCAGTCCTTGGTTGGCCTTTCCCTCAATTTCTGCTCCATCTTTACCCCTGCACCGAGTTTGTTAAGTTTGTGAGGCTTATGACTTGATGTGATGATTTTATATACGAATTTGATAAAGTGGAAGACAGACAAATGTTTAGAGCATCATTTGTGCTCCTGGCCATTATGCTTTCCCTTTTCACAGGTCTAGATCGTGTTCGGGTGGTAGGGCAGGGACTGGGCAGCCCCACTCCTGCCCAGACACACATAGCTGCCGTGTGACCCTGTACCTTCTCTCCCCAGCCATAGTAAATCTGGAAGCTTAGTTAAGATGATAAAGTCCTAAGAGTGTAATTCTTACACCCAGAATCCTGAGTTGATAGAAGAGAGCAGCATTTCCCTCTGCCCTCTTGCTCAGCAGGGTTGGTGAGGTATAGTCAGGCAGGGTGAGGCCCAGGTAAGCTTGGAGTTTCCCAGTTAAAGCTACTAATTTTTTAAAAAATGGCCACAGTATGACATTAGCTTATTCTGTTTCAAGTTGTAAATCTAATGAGGCTTATTAAAGTCATAATAAAATATTTTGTAAATTGAAACACTTTACATTTTGATGAGCTTTCAATATGCTGAGTGGAAAGCCCAGCGCAGATCCCTGAGTAACATTCAGATCAACTTTCACAGGTGCTTTCTAGGGCGAAAGGGGATCGGGCTTCTGATACAGCTGCAAAGAACATTATTGAAACAAGTTTTTTTTTGAGTTTCATTGCAGTAGACATAAGGGAAAAACCCACCGTTGTGAGCAAGAGTTTGGATGTATGTTGATTGAAAGTCACATTTTCTAGGTTAGAATCAGGCTCAGCCACTTCCTAAATTCATTATTATATTTATTTGCTATCAGTGAGTTTCAAACCAATTTTAAAGAAAAACAGATATGAATATGTACAATAGATGGCACTGAACTCTGAGGTTTGAAAACACAGACACTGGAAGGCTCACACTTGTGAGAGCAAGCCCTGAAGATTTATATTCTGAAAGCATTATTTAGACAACATTTGCAGTGGAAGCCAGTGCAGGGGGAAGAAGTCATCCATGGAAGGTGACGATGGTAAGGACTGAACGGCTAAGGACAGGAGGTTGGAGCAGCAGGTGAGGGCTGCAGAGGGGAAGGGCGGCTCTGTGCAAAGTGAGGCCTTGCCAAGTAAAGAGTCTTTTCAACAGTTTTTGGCCTTTATGGAAAAATACTAAAGAGATAGAACAATTAAGAAAAGTCTTTTTGTGCACATATTGCTACCTTGTGCAAACTCCAGGGATGGATGTCAGATTCCCAGATCCCTGCTTTACCAGTAACCAAGTTTAAGATCTTCAGCTGCTTGTTTTGTTTTCGGCTTACTTTCCCCAGCTGCTAAGTAGAGATACTGACCCTAAATCTTGGGTTCTGTGTATAAAACCCTACGCAGGCTTAAAACAACTCCTGCAGTGGCAACCCAGTAAGCAGCACCCACTCTGGGTGGCTGCCCAGGGAGAGCCTGGATGAACGCTCCCATTAGGAGGGTCACACTGTTGCAGGGTACGCATGTCAACACTCCTCATGTATGGTGTATGGCGTCCCTTTCTGCGGGATTTTTGTTTTCTAGCCCTTTCCCTACTGCCATGCTTTCCTTCTTTGTGTTGTTACCTTTGAGCTACTATTACTATGACCCATTCCTTAACAATGTTATACATCTAGAGTACTGATGTATATATGTTCCTGAAATCATAAAATGTACTTCTCATCCAGAGCCCATAGTATAGATGAACCATTAGTGAAGATGGAAGGCTATGTGTATTCAATGTTTAGGTGGATATTCTTGGAAATAATATAGATACAAAGACACGGTTCTTCCCATGAGGAATTTGCATGTGAAACTAAGACTTCCAAAGACAGCTCTCATATAAGTGGTTCAGGAATGTTGAGAGAGGAAGTAAGTATCCAGTTAGGTTAAAGAAGTCTCAGAAGCTTTAGGAAAGAGCTGTGATTGAGATATCCCACATACTCTGTTTAAATTTAGATTAGTTTATACTGATTCAGTTTTATGGGAAAGTGATAGGAACCTAGGGTGTGGTAGCACAGCAAATCACAGACCCATAAATCTTAGGAGTCTCCAGTATTGCAAATGAGCAGAAAAGAGAGATGTAGACAAAATGGGGCAGCGTTTGGGATACAAGTGTCTTGAGTGAATTCGTGGTTTTAATCAAGAACACCTTGGAGCTGGGTTTGGGTAGAGGAGCAACATCATAGGAAAGGGGAGGGAAGCTGGCAGCTACAAACACAACTGATTACTAACCATGGAGACCCCTGGCTCTGCAGAAACCCTCTGTGGCTCTCAGGTCACAGAAGAGATGTTCCTGCTCTGTGTTAGTTTGGTGTCATGGCTTGGGCTACATAATTGTCCATTGAAGTCCTAGGTGACAACGCCACAAAGAAACAGGGCCAGTCACCGGACATGTTCTCTTCCATGTGTGTTTAGAATATATGTTGACAGTCTCATGTCCTAAACTGGTTCCGTCCAGTTCATTCTGTGTTGATGGCTACTTTGGATGAGAGCAAGTTCCGAGGTCTTATATTCCGAAAGCATTGTTCAGACACCATTTTCAGTGGGAGCTGGTGGAGGGGGGAGGAGGAGAGTCACCCATCTAGATGGTGGTAAGGGTCTGTGAGAGAGCGAGGCCAGCGGGCAGGAAAGGTGGCTGTGTGCTCAGTGACACCTTGGTAAGTAAAGACACTTACTTGGTCTAGTGCTTCAGCAATGATATTTTGCCAAACATTTCTCTGGTTGAAAGGGACTTGACAAGAGCATAAGGCATGCAACAGGCTTAGTCGGAGAAAAAAGGAGGCTGAATAAAGAAGGGTAGAGAGAAGCAGAAACAAATGAATCTTGCCTTCCTGACTCTGGAGAGAGGGATGACAGCCGTGACTTGCACACCCTAGCTGCAAAAGACACTGGATTCTTACAGAGACTCCAAGAATGTTCAGCAATCCTGAGAACAGACATCAGATTTCTTCACTGGCTTATTCTGAGTGGCTTTGCAGATTCCTAAGACTTAGTTTATAAACTCCCTCTTGGCATCTGAGAGCCAATCTGACAGGAGGCATCTACTGGTCAAGGTGATATGCATACATCTATTCATCTGTGCGAATACATCAAAGGAAGCAACCAACTGATGGCGCCTCTGCTTCTTTATTTCTCACTAACCTCCCAGTAGGAGAAGTGGAGGGAAAGGGCCTACATCTGCTTGCTTCGGTAGTTTGCTCTGGCCTTTGATAGGAAGGCTAATGGCAACACTCAAGGCTGCATTAGCCTTGCCGGCATGGGCTCTGATCGTCAGGCACCGATGCTGGTAGAAGTGCTAAGTGGAGGTTGACAGGAAGCAGGGGGGGGGGGGTGATCTGAAACTTCTCAAACAAGCTCATTAAGTGAGTCATCAACACAAGTCTGTGCTTCATCCCCATGTGTCGGGCCTGCTAATTGGTCCCTGCTGACTAAAGTGGCTGTTAGAGACATACAGCAAACCAGAAGTTGGGATATTCCTAGAAATCTCCACAAGTGAGTGTCATGTCTTGTCTGTTTACAGTTTGAAGATATCTTTTTGTGCTAACTAGTTCTAAGCCAGCTCTCTCTTTTGATCATTCCAGGGATGAGGTCATAGCTGTGCAGCCACTCAGAGGTTGCGAGGAGAGGAAAGGAGCCTCCCAACCTCGGTTTCCCTTTCAGCCACTCCACTCAGGAATCACTTTGCTTTGTTTTCCAAGAGGAACCTCTTCTAGGTCATTTCCTGAAACCTTTGCAGCTTGAGTTTGAGCTGTCAGAAAAACATCTGTCTGCAGATTTGAAGAGGATCCGCACAGTGAAGTTCTCCAGGTTCGCCCCGCTCTGATTAGCTCTGAATGAGAGGGTGCATCCTTGCTAACAATGACTAGGCTGCCATTTATTTATCTTATGCTAACAGCACCATGGTAGGCGCTCCATGCATTCTCTCTGAGCCTCTGCAACGCTCTTTTTTTATATGCACCTTTTGATGAATAAGAACTGTATCACTTCATGTTTTGAACGACAACCCAGAACGCTTATGCAGTTTGTGGCTGCCAACTAAGGCGATGGGATTTATTTTTGAACTACACCAAGTCCATGATTCCAGGCATGCTGTTATCTTGGAAGTCAGGCTGGTATTTGTTTTTGATGGGAGCTGACTTTTGTTGTCGGTGGTTGTTGGATGCGATGGAATTGCTTTCACTCCCTCCTCACCTTTCGCGTTTAGAACTGGAAACAAATCGGGTGGGAAGAACACTGAGCCCCATTGATGGCAGAGCTGGGTTGAGAAGCAAAGCTTACCAGGCCCACTAATTTTCCAGAAGACTAACACAACTTCTGTTTCTGTATTTTTCTTTTTTCTTTTCTTCTCCAGACCCTTCCAAATTCACTTCTAATGATCGGATAGAGAAGCCCTGACTTGCAATAAGCATTGCTCTTCTCAGTTTCCAGAGTCGCATGCAGACCACAGAGGTCACGCAGGTTTTAACTGGGGTGGGGGAGGTAGAAACTGTGCCCCTTGCGTAGACTTGCATAGACTGTGATCAGGGTGGAACAAGAGCTCTTTCAGCAGACAGACTTGAGGGGAAGAGGTTAGCACAGAACTTAAACCTGCCCCTTTCAATCATTTTTCTAGGAAAGCCTAGACTCTAGGCGAGGCCAGAACAAACAGTTGAGAAGAAATGAGCTTGCAGGTTAATTACAGAGACTGGGTAGTACATCCCACTCTAAGAACTGCGGTGCCTGAGCTGGATCTGGGAGTGCCCTGCATAGGGGGGCTGAGGTGACTTAAGACAGAACTTGTGCAGAGCAAAGAAGAAACGGTACAGAGCACAGCTAGAGCAAGGTGTGTTTAGGGGTGCGTTCTTCGCAGAGTGCTATCCCCGGGGCTGCAAATTAATGTGGAGAGAGAAAAATTATACTCTTTTAATACATAGACCACAGATGAACACAGTGCATAGAGAGCTGTCTGTCTGTCTCTAGTCTGTTTTTCTGCCTGTCATACAATGGGAAGGAGAGGACATAAGGGAGGAGGCTTTAAGAGCTTCCTCAGAGGTACGATGAAGGAAATACTCAGAGTTCCTTGTATCAGGATGGTAGATAGGTAGCATCATTTAGGGTAGGAGATCTGTTTCTAAGGCTCGCAGGAGCAGAAGGAGGTGGGGAGAAGGGGAAGCACTAAGGGATGAAAAAGAATTCATTCTTTTCCCCTGTTCAGACAAGGGGGGAAATTCACATAAATAAAACAACACATTAGTTAAGTTCATTGCTTTAGCCCAGCAGATATAGCTGTAAGCTCTTTAAAAGGTCTTTGCTAATGTCAAGAAACAAAAATTGGCCGGCTGCTTGGACTTGATACATTCTCTTTCAAGTGCAGCCTTTGTTGCTTCTCTGCCACAGATTCTGAGCATGGTAATCACATGGTTCTTTTCCCAGCGTGCTGCTCTCGCTGCAAGTCACTGTCACAGTCTGCAAAGCGTAAGGTTCTTTGCTTTCAGGCTGCCTCCAAATCACAAAGGGCTCTACGAGGAAATGGACCTCTGCTGGCTTTTGGCCCAAGTGTCATCTAATGTCTACCTATCTCAGAACCACCCAGGTGGCTTTGTAGGCAGCTTGAATATCTTGCCCCTGCTCTCACAGTTTCTGACTCATGAGGCCTGAAGGAAGTCCCAATAATCTACATCTTTTTTTTTTCTGTCTCATTTGTGTTTACTGCAGCATTTTCCTTTTGTTTTAAAAAATGAATTTTAATTTATAAACTATTCAGTTCTGTAAATGGCTCAGATTAACGTTTTTTCCCTGACATGGTATTTTGTACATGCGGTAAAAACATATATCATGGATAAATCTTTCTTAATTCTGGTGCCAAAGCTGTTGATTAGCATCTGCATCCTGAAAAACATTATCTACCAATCAATGGGTTCCCTATCCGGTGGACCACTAGAATCACTGGGCAGCTTTAAGGAAAGATGCTTCCGGGCCTGGCAATGTAGCTCGGTTGGCAGAGTGTTTACTTAGCATGTGTAAGTTCCTGGGTTCAAGCCTCAGCTCTATATTAAAGAACTGCATGTGGTTCAAGGTTAGTCTGGATACAGGAGATCCTGGAGAGAGAGTGTGGGGCTGGGCAGGCCTGGGGGAAGAATATGTACTTCCAGGACAGCCTCCTAAGAATTTGAGTCAGTGATCCAGAGAAGCACTCAGAGGTAATGTGTTGTCATAGCGCTTGAGATAATTCTGATAAGCATTTGTGTAGGAACACTTCTTCCATGATGGTCTCATCAGAACTCTCCTTGGTCATTGGGGATCAACTGCCCTTTGTTTTTCATTTGTAAAATAACTTTCCTTGGCAAGGCCTTGCCCCCAGTGGATGAAGTGCTTTTGCAGTTTCATTTATTAACATTCCCATTCTTATAAATGAATGTTGATTGTATTCTCCAGATCCTAAGGAAAAGAGCAGAACCCCCCTCTTTGGGGGTTGGTTTATGAAATTGTAATGCCCAGAGATAAGATATTAATTAGATTGCTTATGAGGAACAATTTAAAAGGCATACCCTGGATTCTGTAGTTAACAGCTCGAATAAATCAAGCAACGGGCCTCAGAGAAACGTATACTGTACTTACCATTTTTGCACTTGTTTTTTATGCAAATCTTGCCTTTGAGTTGGGGCAAGAGACTCAGAAACACTGGCAAAGCTCTGGTACTTGCACACATGGTTGGAGATGCTTTGGACCTGGTGCTGGTAACCAAGCTTAGAGAACATAACATTGTCTAACATAATTTCTTTGGATTTAGTTTGAAAACTATTTCCAAAATGATTCGATGATTAAAGCTGAGATCTCTTTATGCTACAAATGGGGTAAAAAATGCACACTAGCCATATGCTTGGTGGATCTTTCTGACTTTCATTTTGTTTCCCTATTGAAAATATATTCTACTCCCTAGACAGCCTTTTACAAATCATTTCCAGAGAAATTTCTGATCTATGGTGATCAAGATATTTTAGCACATTCAATCTGGGGAGAAACACAAAGGTTTCTGTGCAAGAAGAGTGGTAATTAGATGTAATGATAGGCTGTCATGGTGACACTGGGCTTGCTAAGGCTTCTTTCTCTCCAGGAACTTGTAGACTGGAGAGTCCTGTGACTCGAGGACCACACAGTAATGGCACACATTAATTAATTGTACACCCTCAGGTCACTAGCAGTGGAAAAGATGTTGTGATGTTGGTCTTGATGTCACTCTGACTGGGAGGATTTCAATCACTTAGGACCCACACCTTTATGTCTGGCTGAGGGCATTTCCAGAGTTGATTAATTAAGGTGGGAAGAATCAACTTCAGGCCAAGAATAAAAGCATGTGCCTTCTTCTTCCTCCTCCTCTTCCTCCTCCTCCTAAGTCTGTTGATTGTTTTATTTGTTTGGCATGATCTGCTGACATGAGACACCAGCTTCTCTGGAATTTCAGTATGGATTCTATATGAGCAACTCCCCATGGGGGCTTCAAGCCTTTAGCAACAGCCTGGGACAGCTAAGTAAGGGATTCCCTTTTCCTGAGATGCTGCTGGGCTCTCTGTTTTGCTGGCATGTAGACAGCCATTACCTCTCTCCATCCCTATTGTAGAATGCCATCTTAAAAATTCCTTTTTTACAGCCTGTCTGCTCCTCTGAAAAGCTTTGCACGGTACAGATGGTTATCATTGCATTTTTAAAGGTGTGCAGTGTGTATTGTTAGCTTTCACTTAAAGTCAAAGCCTTTTGTGGCTCCCTGGTTCTTCTGCAGCATGTGAGCATGAGCATCTCTGTGGGAAGGTTCTTCAGCACCCCGTTCCTTTTTTTCATATTTTTAGAGCTCTTGTTCATATCATCCCCCCCCTCCCCTGCTTTTCACTGTAGTGAATTTTTCTCTTTCTCTCTCATCCTGCCATTCACCCTCTTCAAAAAGTTGGACATGGAGATGTTTGCTCACAGGTATCTTTTGCATAGCCTAGCCACTAAGTTCCAACCCCTTTAACTTGACTAAAGGGATGCTCTAGAAGAAACGGTTCAAGAAAGGTCATGTACAGGACACCTCTGTTTCTTCAGCATCACTGATTTTTAGTTCAAGATCAAAAGTAGCAACTCCAGAAAACTAAATGGATTTTCATTCATGGTTTTTTTTGTTTTGTTTTGTTTTTTGTTTTAATTCCAAGATGACTAATGGTCCCACTGCTAAGCTGTGACAGCTCAGATAATCCCATGTTCAGGCTCTGAGTGAGAATGTACTATTCTTCTGCCTGAACCCTGTAGGAGAAAAGGTCAAAGGGCACAGAAGGAGGTGGTAGTGAGGAGACTGAGTGGGGAGGTGGAAGTTAACTTTCAAGAACAAATCTGGAACAGATGAGATCAGAGAGGGGGCATCAGCCAAAAACTTCTCACTAAAATGATAACAAGGGGGTTGAAACTCATCTTGGAATTAAAACAAAAAACAAAAACAAAGGAAAAAAAACATGAATGAAAATGTTTACTTTACAGTGGACCAGGAAAGCTCTGATCTAGCCCCGCTTGTGAAATGTCAGCACTAAAAAGATTGTCTGTCAGATTGGGTCTCATTAGGTTAAACGAACATATTTTTGTCTTAATTATGAAAATCAGATAAACATTGCCCAGGAGTCTAGGGAAATTAATGTTAGTTTAGGCATATTTTTCATGTCTGTTGATATTAATGATACCCATCTTAAAGCCAAGAATGTCAGAGACCCTGGACAAACGTCTTTTGATTGCACCCCTATCCTTGTGTTCTGTCACCAGAGGGTACTTGGTAAACACTTTGGGGAGTGTTTCTTCATAAATCATTATTTCAAAAAGATATGTGATAAAAAATGGTCATTGGTTTCAAACAGAGAACCATTTTGCAGTAATTATATTTTCTTATTAAATATGTGATAGGCATCGGAGACACAAATTTCCTGTGTTTAATAACTACAAAGGCTCTTTGATAATCAGCTCCAGTCTTCACTTTCAAAAGTCTATTTTACTGGAAAAAAAGAGAACACAGAAAAACCACAATCCTGAGAGACTTGAGAAATGGCTGGCTTGGCTCATTGTTTAAATGGACAGGATCTTAGATCTCTTATCTTTTGATGGCAGACAGGGGATGGAGGATTGAAGAAAGGCATAGAAAAGGAACACTTGATTTTCCTGATGCAGTTATACCAATAGGAGCAGTAGACTTTGTAATGGAATCCATAGATGTTGACCTAAGTGGACACAGAAAAGGCCGATGCGTTTTTCATAAGTACCCTTGGGCTTCGCCATGTTATTTCTTTCATACTGTTGTATATATAGTTTTTGTTCAGATAACTCCCTTTGGAGTTAATGAAACTTTGTTTAACTGTACTGTAAGTCACACATCTCCCATAGGCAGAAGGCATGCCTGAACTGATATTTAGATGCCTAAGCTGAGAAAGAGGGTCCTTGGAATGGAATTGTAGTTGCAAATGTTGTTTGGTATGATCAAAATTCTCATAGAGTAGCAATTAATTTTAGATAATTACTACTTGGAAACTACATAATTGGGTGTTTCCCTCTAGAGTCACCTGCCTTTGTGTGGAGCATTTAATCGGTTATGCAGTTAACCTGAAAGGCAAAGGTGCTCACAGCAGAATTAAGCACTGCAGAAGCGTGGCTTTCCAAGTTGTAGTGTGCTAGGCCACTGAGATGTTTAATCAAGTTAGTTATTATATCTTCGGAATTAAATTCAGCAGAGGGGAGAAAAGTTCTACGTTTGGGATTAGAGTCATATAAGCCTCACTTTTTAGAACACAAAAGAGTCGTCTATGAGCAAATCCAAAGCCTATTTTGGAGGTGAAATCGTTTTCCGTCTACTTGGAAACTTGCAAAAAAAACAAGCGTGGGATTTGCTTAGGAAGCTGGCCAGGCAGGAATGTTCTGCCTCTGCTTAATGCAGATGATTTGGAGTTTGGCCCTTGGCTTACAAACAGTCATGCTACTTTTTTGCTTATTAAATTAATTTTTATTTCATTATATATGATATAGAAATAATAAAGTGCCTACTTGGAAGGGCTTTGTGACTTTTAAATGGTGTGTGTGTGTGTGCGTGCCTGTGTGTGTGTGCATGTCTTAGCATTGTGTCTAATGTTTGATGAATGTTTAATAAATGTTTATTTTGATTATTTTTAGTTTGAGATGGCAATTTTCCTCTAAGATATATATTGTGAGACAAAAATAGACTTCCAAGTTATGTATCAGTTTTAGTTGCCTCATTATCCTTTTCAAAATTTTGCCAAACAAGCATTACCATAGTGTTAAGATGACATAATTTTTAGGCTGTTCTAGCTATGTAATTGTGTATAACATTTCAATATTACCAGGGTACCTATTATATATACAAATATACATCTAAAACTCTACATACAAAATTCCCAGTGAATATTTTTTTCAACATTATTGCAAAGATGTCTACCTTGTCAAATTTTACATGTAGCATCCCATCTGGGTAGTTTAGATGTAAAGTTTTATTGTTTTTATTTTTTTAAGGAGGGTATACCACATCTATTGAGCTAGAGATTTCATTGGACAATCTATTTGAAACTTAATGAATAGTTTCTGCTTTAAGTAATCTTTAGTTTACAACGTCTGGAGCATTTTACTAGGAGGGCAAGCATATTTGATTATACCTCTTGATTAGCCACTGCTACATTCTTTAGTATGTGGTGCATTAATTCCTAGTAGCCACAGAACGTTGAATAAAGCTTTGAGTATTGTACTGGCTATTTTTGTGTCAACTTGACACAGCTGGAGTTCTCACAGAGAAAGGAGCTTCAGTTGAGGAAATGCCTTCATGAGATCCAACTGTAAGGCATTTTCTCAATTAGTGATCAAGGGGAAAAGGCCCCTTGTGGGTGGGACCATCCCTGGGCTGGTAGTCTTGGGTTCTATAAGAGAGTAGGCTGAACAAGCCAGGGGAGGCAAGCCAGTGAAGAACATCCCTCCATGGCTTCTGCATCAGCTCCTGCCTTCTGACCTGCTTGAGTTCCAGTCCTGACTTCCTTTGGTGATGAACAGCAGTATGGATGTGTAAGGCGAATAAACCCTTTCCTCCCCAACTTGCTTCTTGGTCATGATGTTTGTGCAGGAATAGAAACCCTGACTAAGACAAGTATCTAGTCCAGATAAAGTGAAATGTTATGAGATTGATAAGAATTTGCAGTTACCAATGCCAGCACAACCCTGCGTTTTAAAATCATATCAAGAATCTGTAGTGCACCTTAAACTTACACAATTTGGTTTCCCAATTTTATCTCAGTAAGTCTAAAGAAAGAATACTCTATGAAAATGTTCTACTGACTAGAATACCAACCACAGGTGCAAACCAAGGCTGGCCTCTGACTTCATTATTTCAAAAAGTTATTATGAATTACTAACACTTTGTATGGTGCAGAATTATAGCCTTAATCATAAATTTTCTACCGGGCCTTCCTTCCCTTTCTTCCTTTCTTTCCTTTACCTTCCCTCCATTCCCTTCCTCCCTTCTCTCACTTGCCTCTGATACCATGGTCAATTTCTCTGTACTAGGAGAGGCTTTTACTACTATGCAATTGGTTCTATCAACTTTCTGCTTCTGAGAAAATTGTGATTGTCAGGAATCTTAGATACTATTAGGTATAAATGTCACCAAATGCTTCCTCCAAGAGCTAAAGACCAGGTAACAAGAAGCCAAATGCCATGCATGGGAAACCCTCTTTTGAATTGTTGGCCAGGGCTGTCAAGAAACTTCTAAAACATAAAGCCTGTTGTTGTTTCGTTGGGTTATTCTTTGGAGGGAGAAGATAAGTTTCTATTGCTGAGGACATCCTATACTTCAGAAACAAAGCCCAGAGACTTCCTAGCTGCAACTGACCTGAATGCCTCCTCCCTGAGGACTAGATTATATAGTACCAGAAGACCCCATGCAAGCTTCCAAAGGGGGAAGGAAACCAACAGTCCCACCCAGATATGACTTCTATAAAGACATCAATAAAGAGCATGACATGATAACCTTAAAGGTGGAGTAGTGGTACACACACCTTGGTAGTAACCAATGACTCTCCAATTGGACTTAAGACCTGCTTAACAAGAGAGACACCATGCCTGGTACTGGGAACCTAGCTAACTACTCAGTGCTAGTCACATTTTAGTTTTTGAAGGAGGATATATCTACAAATACACATTTATTAAGCCAGCATAATCCCAAACAGCAATCAATAAATGTATTGGCTAGTTTTATGTGTCAACTTGACACAAGCTGGAGTTATCACAGATAAAGGAGCTTCAGTTGAGGAAATGCCTCCATGAGATCCAACTGAAAGGCATTTCCTCAATTAGTGATCAAGGGAGAAAGGCCCCTTGTGGGTGGGACCACCTCTGAACTGGTAATCTTGATTCTATAAGAGAGAAGGCTGAGCAATCCAGGAGAAGCAAGCCAGTAATGAACATCCCTCCATGGCCTCTGCATCAGCTCCTGCTTTCTGTCTGACCTGCTTGAGTTCCAGTCCTGACATCAAGCCGCTCCACATTTCTTTCTTGCCCGTCTGACCATCACATGTTCACACATTGTGGTGGCTCCTGCTACAGGCTGGCCACTTGGCTTGCAAACCAGTGGGTGACATCATCCATCTGGGCTGCATGGTGTGGCCGTAAACAGGTGTCTATGGCCCACCTGTGCTGTGTCTGTCATACAGGGCAGATCTCTGAAGGGTATGGAGGTCTGAAAGTCTCTATCTGTCTTCCTCCTCCTACACTGTGCTGCCTGGATTTGATTTGATTTGATTTGATTTGATTTGATTTGACTTGATTTTTATGAGTCCTAAGCGTAAGTCAGCTTTGGCCACCAAACCAGGCATCAACTTAGAATGAACAAAGGACTGCTGTCTTCTCTGACTGATAAAAGAACACCAACAACAACGAGGTGTCTCTTTGACCCCTGCCTTGGGGACAATATTTATTTTTTAAAACACTTTATATCTTTGGTGACATTTTTAATGCGTTTTAAATTTTTTACAATTATAATATAATTCCTACATTTCGCCCCTCCCTTCAAACCTTCCTATACCCCTCTCCACTCACCTTCAAATTCATGGCCTCTTTTTCACTAATTGTTATTTCATGCATATACATTTTTGTATATACATAGGTGTTTCTAAAATATAACCTGCTCAGTTCATAATTTTTCTTGAATGTGTGGTTTCAGGGTTGCCCAACTGACCCTGGCCAAGTGGCCAGCCTGTAGCAGGAGCCACCACAGTGTGCGAACATGTGATGGTCAGACGGGCAAGAAAGAAATGTGGAGCGGCTTGAGCGTATGAAGTGTGGTGGAACTGGCGAGACTCAAGAATGGAGAGGAGTCGCCTGCTGTGAGTGGCCAGCCCTGCCATCTGGGTCATGGTGAGATCCCAGCCTGAGCTACTGCAAAGAGCTATGTCTGAGTCTGTGGCTATGCAACAGCAGGGGTCTGTGCCAATGTCGATAGCTCATATTATCACTAGAGGACATGTGGATGTCCTTTGTTGGGGCAGCCACTGGGGACCACGTGCATGTCTCACTGCATGAGCGCTGTCCAGCTCTGTACACCCTTCACTGGATGCTGTGTGGTGGAGGGCTGGCTCCGTCTCTCATCTGTGGAAGCACTTGGGAGAGCAGACCCTGGGCTTCACCCATGCAGCACAGTGGAGCTGGAACTGGTGGCATGGGTGGGGGAGGTAGGCAGGGGCTGGGGGTTGTGGGTAAGCCAGCCCTGAGGTTGTGAGTGAGAGAGCTGGTCCCACGACTCATCTGCCTTAAGTGGTGTGGGTGTGGGTGTGATGCCCTCCCCTTCATTGCCCCTTACTCCCTGTAAAAGTTAGGACCTACAGCAGCAAACAGGAGAGCAGGCTCTGAACCTTGTCTGGGCAGCACAGTAGAGCTGGCCCTAAGGGCAAGAACGTGGGAGAGCTGGACTCGCCACTCTTCTGGGGGGAGCTGGCATGGGTGATTCCCTCTGTTCCCTGGCCCCTTCATACCTGAGGTGGTCAGGAGAACTGGCCCTGAGATCATGAAAGCTGGAGGCCTAGTCCTCTCCCCCTTCCCTCACTGGCTGTAGAAATTGCGAGAGTGGGCCCTGCATCTCTCCTAAATAACACAGTGGAGCTGACCCTGATGGTGAAGGCACAGGTAAGCCAGCCACAGGGTGTGAGAGTAGGAGAGCTGTCCTGCCCCTTGCAGGCTGCAGCACTTGTAAGAGTGGGCCATACTTTGACTGGGCAGCACAGTGGAGCTGGCTCTGGAGGTATGGATGTGAGTGAGCCAGTCCAGAGGGTATAGGGCTAGGAGGGCCGATCCTGTCTTCTGCCGATCAAGACAATTGGTGACCTAGTCAGAGCAGTGCCCTGGTGAACAATTTGCCCTGGTGATGCAGCTAAGGATGTCTGACCAACTCAGCTACCACCCAAGCCCAGAATCAGGGCTATGAGTTGGTTCACTAACAAATCTATATCATCTGCAAATGGCTGGGATGTGTGAAGGGGGCAGTCCTGCTGTTCTAAAGCTACAGGATCTTCATGACACAGGGATACAACAGGACAACCTGGAGGAGACCTAATGAGGATCCAACATTGATGATGTCACAGAAACCAGAGATCTTGAACCAGACCAATGGCTCATTGCAATGAACATTTGCAAGAGAAGATGTGTGGACAGAGGGATATACTGTGGGACACCCTGTGATATACTACAGCTTCCATGATAAGATGTTTTCTACACTTTGTTTTGTTGTTGTTGTTGTGCATTTTGGGGGGGGGGAGCAAGAGGTTGCAAGGGTGAAAGACAGATTTGAGGGAACAGAGAGATGATCAGACTAGGGTACATGATGTGAACCTCACAAAGAATCAATAAAAAGTTAAACAAACAAACAAATAAGTAGTAAGTAAATGCTATACTCAATATACAAAATTAACAGAAATTAACAATTAGTTGATGAAGGTGGTCTTTTTCACAGCTTCTGGGAGCGGCTCCTGTATGAACAATGCCTCACTGTGGAAAACACCTGTGTGGATGCTACTCTACTGAAACAATTGCCAAAAATGAAATCTCTTGTTTTCTTCACATACAAGGATTATACTATATTTAATTTCTATACAGAGTTGGAAGAAATTTTATTTTATCCTTGGAACATAGGAGGCATAGCAATACTAAGCATGAATCTAAATTACAAAAATCTTTAACTTAAATTTGAGTAGAAATGAAATTTATCATGAAGAATGTACTAACCATAATGGACTTGGAAAAATAAATTTGTTGTTTATGAGTCTGGAGTGGAGAATATCAGTAGAGAAAAATGTGTTAGAAATATATAAGTGGTTTTTGTTTTGTAGAGTGCTAAGATATTTAGAAAAACAATGTCAAACGTTGGAAAACATTGGGTGATATTTGTAAAGAAAGAAAGGCTTGTACTGAAGGAGAGAAAAGATACAGTTTAGTATGTAAAACAAAAATATATACAGTAAGTGTAAACATTTATGAAGTATTGAGGAAGACAAGATTTCCAACAGAGAGGCTCAGATTCTAGAATTCCCAAGAATAAGACAAAGTTCATGCTCACCAAATAAATACAATTCTGCTTGAGACTGCCTTGTGTAGGTAGCCATAAAGAGTCCATATCTAATAGTGAAATTTTAATGAGAAACAGCTTGGCAATGCTTTTAATTAGTTCTCTGAGAATTTCACATAATGTATTTTGATTACAGTCCGTGGATGTCACCAGCTCCTTCCAGCTCTATACACCCATTCCCCTCGTTTCAAACCCATCAGGTCCAATTCATGTTGCCCATATACTCTTGGGTGTGTGGGCGTTCACCGGAGCATGGTCAACCTCTCAAGCTCTATACCCTTCAAGAGAACTAACTATGTCTACCAGCAGCTCTTGGTTGCCAAAATTGCTGCATCTAGTGAGAAGACATACTGCTTAGTGTTTAGTGAGGGACTTCCTCCCTCTTTGCATGTTGGTATTTTGTCTGGCTTGAGCTTGCACTGGTGTTCATGCAGCCTATGAATTCATGTGTCCGACTATGCTATTATGTCCAGAAAACACTGTTTTCTTATAGTCTCACCCACTCTGGTTCCTATATCTTTTCTATCTTCTCTTTCCCAATGATTGCTGAACCTGGAGAGGAGGGTCTGAGATAGATATTGCTCTTAGGGCTGAGCATTCTGCAGTCTCTTATTTTCTGCATCTTGATAAGATGTGTGATAACCACCACCTACTACTATAAATAGAAGCATCTCCTATGGAGGATAATGGATGCTTCAAACATGCTTTAGGGATGATGAAAAGATGTATGACTGACTTAGCTCCATCTCTGGGTAGCCCTGGCTGTTATCCTGGGATTTTGTGATGGCCACATTTTGAAGACTGTAGAGCTCCTTGTTCCAATGGTAAGGGACAATGGAAGGGTTTGCATCAGATTCCTTCCTTGAAGGATTATCTTGTTGTGAGACACCTACAAGGTCAGTCAAAATGCAGCTACATAGTTGTTAGATGCATGAGTGCTCAGAATCTAATGCACTGCATGGGAACTCTATTATACAACTGTGTTATAGCCTTGAATTTTGATAGGAGAATATGGCCAGACCTCTTTATCTGTAGTTTCTACATCCACACATTCGATCAACTGGATTAAAAGTATTTGAAATAAAATAAAATAAAATAAAAAACCCTGTATATGAGCAAAGGTTTACAAACTCAACACTATTAAGCCAACTTTTTTTTTTTTTTCAAATGCAGCACTGCCAGTGCATTAGGGGGAAGGCAAAGTCTAGGGATGACTTACAGCATCAGTCTGTGGTTGAGTCATTTGCAAACACTCTGCCAATGCATGTAAAGAGGCACCATCTTTAGTATGGAGCTTTGACCCAATCCCCTGTAGACACCCAGAGACAGACATAGCTCTTGGGTATTCCTACCACCACAATGTGGTTAAGTATGCCAGGTGATAGCAATACTAATTAACTTGACCATGGTCATCATTTCATAATATATATGCTTAAATATATGGCATTTTTGTTTGTCAATTATATCTCAGAGAACCTGGGGGAGGGGGAAAGTGTGCACAGATCCACCATGAAAGATCAGCACAGTAGATGCAAGTCAGAGAGAGCTAACAGACACACTTTGCTTGCAACCACAGTTGTCATCCCTGCGTGATTTCCTCAAAAGTGTTTTCATTAGTTATGGTTGACAGTTTGGCCTCCAGTTACATTCCCAAGAGTCTACAAAACTTTTAAAAAGGGAAAAAAAACCCATCCTATAAAAGAGTCAGTGTATTTATACTATGGAGGTTTCTAGAACTATTGTCTTCTAGATTCCAGACTGTCCTCTGATTTAAGGCCTGTGAGAACATTTTAAGTGCCTTTGAATCCCTCTATTTCCATGACTATAAAGGGCATAGATCTGCTTTTGTGACAGATATATTATTACAAGGTTTCCAGATGCTTGGAGACAAAGTTTTTCATCAATTTCCATGACACACAGAACACAAATGCAGCTCTAACTTCCCTTTTAGTCTGAATATTCTATCTTAATTTATACTTTCTCAGGCTTCGATTTTTCCTTTAGATCTGAATTTAAGTGATCTTGGGACCTCTCCAATGGTTTTCATAAAAGACATAAAAAATATCCACATGAAGACATTTTAAAGAAATTTTAAATGAATGCCAAACTGGCCAGGGAAAAGCCCTTGAGGCCTTAACCCTACAAAGGAACTATAGGCAACTGAGGAGAGCTGGGAGCGAGCAGAAGTGCTGCACCCCAAGGAAGATCACTCCAACTGGTTGTCTTGTGCCAAATGGGCAACCCTAGGCACACACATACAAGCAACATCATATGGTCTGAGCAGGTTATATTTAGGAAAATATGTATACACAAATATGTATATGCATGCAATAGTAATTAATGAAAAAGAAGCTATGAATTTGAACAAGTGTAAGGAGGGGTATAGGGGAAGGTTTGGAGGGAGGAAAGGCAAGGGAGAAATATTATAATTAAAATACAATCTCAAAAAATAAAAACACATAAATATACTTTACATTTTCCCCTTTCCTCCTCTCCTCCTTCTCTCCTCCTTCTCTCCTCCCTCCCTGCCTTCCGTACTTCCTTTCTTTTTTGATTTAATGTGGATTTGGTGACAATGCAGTAGGCACTGAGTAGTTTAAAAGCCTTTTAAAATGTTTTAATTTTTTTCCTTTTAGCCACACTCAGATAGAATCTAACAGTTCTGTGGTTGCAAGTTGGATGTGTGTTTTCTCCACACCAAGAAAGCCATCAGTTCTGGCCAAGACAGGCTGGTGTTCTTCAGTCCCAATCCATTGATCAGAGCAGCCTGTTTAATAATCCAGTCCCTCAAACCTTCAGGTCTCACTCACAAATGTGGCATGTCTGGGACCTCGTCTTCAGGTCCAGTTTGTTTGCCAGTGTGGTACACAAAGTTCAGTGAAGCGCTGAAGTCTACCAGTCCGTTCGACAGAACACAAACCAACAGCCAGGGCAAGTCTGGAAGGTTTCCGGGGCAGCAACTTCCATTCCCAAGGAGCTAGAGTGTCCTATCCTCGAAGCATGCAGGCGTGTCTTCTTCACACTCCCTGAGGCTTCCAAATTGGTTTTCTTAGGGTTTTTAATCAAAGGTTCATTACACTGATGGTTGATGACCAATTTAATCTTTGTTCTCTCTCTTCTCACCAAAGGCGGATGCAGAGTTGAAAGTCCCAGCCCTCTAATAATGCTTTGGTCTTTCAGATGACCAGCATCAATACTGAAGCTCCTAGGTCCTGCAAATCACCAGTGGCCTCATTAGTGTAAAAGACACTCATCCACTCAGAGTTCCAGGTGGAGAGCATATATATGTATTTTATAATACCACAGTGACCAAAAAATTCTTGAGTGTCAGAAAGGCACAGAGTGGTACTTGTTGGAAAAGGAAGAGACGGTGGTAAGAAATGCTGGGGAGGACTGAGTAGTGTTAGTAATGAAGGAAAATCTCAAGTTATTTCTGGGATCACAGTAAATTTTAGACACTGGCTTCTCTATAGATTTGAGAGTTTCTGCTGGTGTTGTAGTATGGTGCTCCTTGCTAATATGATAATGAGTTGGAGCTAAGTTCTCCCGTTATTAGGGAACGGGCACTTCTGTTGAAAGTCATCAAGGAAGCTTTGATAGACTAGAAAGAATGTCTTGTGAGTTAGTGTTCCAACCAGCCTTAGAGCAGGTGACATTGCAGTAATACAAAATCTGTGGGAGAAAACAAAAAAACATTAAAAAAAATGGCACAGACAACTCTCAGTTAAGCCTTTGCAGTTATTCAACAGGCTTTGGAGTCTGCTTCTCCCACTGAAGGAGCCATTGAGCAGTGTGCTCAGTGCCTCATGCTGGAGCCGTGGCAGAACCCAGGCAGCCTGAAGCCAGTCCAGTGTTCTTGTTCTATTCATTCAGGGACAAATGGGAGAACATGGGATGAGCACATGTTCTCAGGGTATGGAAATTCTGCTCAAATTTAAATTCTGTAACTTTTTAGATAATTTTAAGGTGTACTTTTTATTAGTGTGTATTAATTGCACAAAGAAATGGATTTAATTTGGCTTTTTCCCACATGCAAAACATAGTTTTTCATCATAGTCACCCCTGTGTTACCCTCACTTGTCTCCTTCACTGGCTTCCATCTGCCTGATGGTCGTTGTCAGCCTTTATGTGATTGTATCAAATATTTTTACTTCAGGTGATGGAATATGCCATCTTATTTACTATCCCCTATTGTTTGATGAGAACAACGGACCATATGTTGTCATGTTTGTAATGTACTTTCAGTGTAAAAATTGGCATTTGAAATTTAGCTAATGTATGTTTTATTTTAAGGAAAATTTAGATTTATTTATCTAACAAATAAATGTAAACTTGTTGTTTTGCCTGCCTGTCTGTCTGTGTACCACATGCATGCCTGGTGCTTATGAAGGTCAGAAGAGGGGTCCGATCCCTAGAATTATAGCCACAGATGGTTGTAAGCTGCCATGTGCATACTGGGAACAAAAGCCAGTTCCTCTGCAAGGACAAGTACCCTTGACTGCTAAAGCATCTCTCCAGCCCAACATGAGTTTTAATATATGAGCTAATTTTAATAAAGTTACACAGTGCTTGACATAATGCCTAACATAAGATGACTGTTTAAGGAAATCTCATGGAGTTCGGTAGTGTTTCAGACACTGGCATACATTCTTTATCTGTCCTTGAATTTTGCAATCAAGGGGATTTAGATATAAGTTTCTTGCTGAACTCCATCCTTCATCTTAGTTTGATGTGTGCTATGCCCTTCCAGTCATTTTGTTTTTTATAACTTTCTGTACATATATAACATGTGTAATAGGTAGAGCATGAGTAGACACATATATACACAAATGCACACACACATATATATGCACACATATACACAACAATGCACACACATATATTCACACATGTAGGCAAGAACATATATATACACACATGTACACACATACAAAACTGCATACACAATACACTCATGCATACATATACATATACATATACATATACATATACATATACATATACACATACACATACACATACACATACACATACACATACACATACACATACACATATACATATACACCTTCAAGCAACACACAAAGACATACACATGCACACACATACACACATATATGCTCAATATATACACATAAGTGACCTTACATGTCTTATTCCTTTATGAGTACATGTCAATGGTCTCTTTCGAAGCTGCTGCAGGAAGCGCCTTGTGTGGTTGTGCTGTGCTTTATTTAATCATCACTTACGGACAGGCAGTACTCACCGAGGTGACCAACGCTTCTACAGGAATTAGGTACTGTTACAAAAACTTCTGGTGTTCACTCTTAACAGTGGAATCCCTACATTAGATAAGTGCATTTATTCAAACATAAGTGGTTATTGCTAAATTGCCAATCCTTGTCATGTAGGCAGGCTCCTACATGACAAGGATTGGCAATTTAGCAATAAATTGCTATCAATCAATAAATAATTTATCAATAAATAAATTGCTATCAATCAATAAATAATTTATTAATAAATTTATTGCTATCAATAAATAAATAATTTATTAATAAATCAATAAATCAGAAAAATGGTAATGTGGAAACATTACCATTTTTCTGATTTTTCCTCGAGTGAATTAATGAAAGATAACTTGTTGTTTTTAGCGTGTGTCCCAAACGCTGAATCCCATTGACCATCTTGAAACACACTTATTGACCATTTGTGTTTCTTTATCTGTGAACCTGCCTATTGAACTCATTGTCTATTTTTCCATTGGATTGCCAGTCTCTTAAAAATTGATTTTAAACTCAATAACGTAGTAAAATCACTGTGGCAAGATGTGTTTTCTGGCTAGTTGTTTAGAGCACAGCCAGTTAGTGCTAGTTTGCATAGTCCAGGCAGTGTTCTTTGGTGGCAGCAACACGTTATGGACTGTGTAGTGAGGAATCGGGCACTCTAGCTGTACACTTTTGGCTTCTGGCAGCTTTTGTGGTCTGCAGTAGGGTAGCAGCAGGTAATGGAGACAGTGCTGTGCAGGGGGCAGTCAGAAAGAATCTTAAGACCTGATTGCTCCTGGGCTCCACCATACTGCTACTGGTTACTGTTTTATTGTGTGAAGCCTGTGTGCTAGTCAGCTATTCATTGTTGAGACAACTATCCATAAATTGTTTAAGCAAACAAATTAAAAGGAGAAAATGTCTATTTGGCCCTGTGAATTTTTAGAGGCCACTTGGCCATATCTCCTTGGGCCTGGCATACACAGTACACCATAAGAGGTGCGCATTGCAGGTGAAGTCCCTCACCTCCAGGTGGGTAGAAAGCAAAGAAAGGGTTGGTCCTTTGCCCTGAAATCCTAAGGGCCTGGCCTTGGTGGTGACCTAACTTCCTGTGACTGGGTAGCACCTCCTCCAGGTTCTGTGACCTTCTCATAGCACCAAGAGTTGGTCACCCAGCTTTGCTGTCCTGAGACTTTGAGGACACTAAGATCCAAGACTGTTTTATCACAGAGAAATCCACCCACAAAGAGGAAAGTTTGCTTGCCTTTAATCTTTCCACTCACTTCATATGTTCAACGCCAAGTTCTTTCCAAAAGACAAGAAGTATGGGTCACATTAAAATGAAGATGAGTACGTTCTTTCTGATCTGCACTGGTCGTGTCTCACCTGAAGTACTGAGCTCATTTCTGGGGACTCTGCTTTAATTTATTTTTCTGGAGAGCCCTGAGAGAGAAGGAATCAACAAAGAGACTGACTGAAAATCATACCATGAAGGCTGGGAAACTATCCTGCACGAGAGGTGAGATTTTAGGGCTTACGATTTCGTGTCAGTGTGGAAGATGTGTCTCCTGGGACTTGGGTCACATTTGTCATTTAATGTTCTCAGACCATGAACACCTAAAACTACCAGCTTAGAATCTCTGCGAGAAACATTCCAAGCACTCTTATTTTGCAGTGGAGCAAGCCACTTAAAAGAGTATCCATTACCGAACTTAGTCTGCACAGGTGAGAGTGTGCACCACAGAGGCAGACAGCTTCTGGGACAGGCGGGAGCCACAGAGCCGCTGAGGCAGCACCCTTTTCGGGCCACAGACATCCGGCCACCCTCCCAGCCAGAGGACAGGAGTCCGCCCAGCATGGGAGCCCTCTGCCTCAGGAGCAGGGAGCGCCATCTTGGTTCCGGGACTCCGCTGAACTTCGGAACTTAGTCTGCACAGGTGAGAGTGTGCCCCACAGCCGCTGACAGCTTCTGTGACCTGCCAAAGCAACACAGCATCTGGGAAAGGTCCTGTTTTGGGCCTTCTTCTTTGGCCAGGAGGAGGTCCAAACACCAGATATCTGTGCACCTTCCCTGTAAGAGGAGAGCTTGCCAGCAGAGAGTACTCTAACCACTGAAACTCAGAGGAAAGAGCCTGTCTCCCAGGTCTGCTGATAGACAGTAATCAGAATCACCAGAAGAACAATCTCTAAACAGAGACAACTATAACAACTAACTCCAGAGATTACCAGATGGCGAAAGGTAAACATAAGAATCTTACTAACAGAAACCAAGACCACTCACCATCATCAGAACCCAGCACTCCCACTTCGCCCAGTCCAGGGCACCCCAACACACCCGAAAAGCTAGACCTGGATTTAAAAGCATATCTCATGATGATGGTAGACGACACCAAAAAGGCCTTTAATAACTCACTTAAAGAATTACAGGAGAACATTGCTAAAGAGTTACAAGTCCTTAAAGAAAAACAGGATAACACAATCAACCAGGTAGAAGTCCTTAAAGAAAAACAGGAAAAGACAACCAAACAGGTAGAAGTCCTTAAAGAAAAACAGGAAAACACATCCAAACAGGTGATGGAAATGAACAAAACCATACTAGACCTAAAAAGGGAAGTAGACACAATAAAGAAAACCCAAAATGAGGCAACACTGGAGATAGAAACCCTAGGAAAGAAATCTGGAAACATAGATGCGAGCATCAGCAACAGAATACAAAAGATGGAAGAGAGAATCTCAGGTGCAGAAGATTCCATAGAGAACATCGGCACAACAATCAAAGAAAATGCAAAATGCAAAAAGATCCTAACTCAAAACATCCAGGAAATCCAGGACACAATGAGAAGACCAAACCTACGGATAATAGGAGTGGATGAGAATGAAGATTTTTCAACTCAAAGGACCAGCAAACATTTTCAACAAAATTATAGAAGAAAACTTCCCAAATCTAAAGAAAGAGATGCCCATGAACATACAAGAAGCCTACAGAACTCCAAATAGACTGGACCAGAAAAGAAATTCCTCCCGACACATAATAATCAGAACAACAAATGCACTAAATAAAGATAGAATACTAAAAGCAGTAAGAGAAAAAGGCCAAGTAACATATAAAGGCAAGCCTATCAGAATTACACCAGATTTTTCACCAGAGACTATGAAAGCCAGAAGATCCTGGACAGATGTTATACAGACACTAAAAGAACACAAATTCCAGCCCAGGCTACTATACCCAGCCAAACTGTCAATTAACATAGATGGAGAAACCAAAGTATTCCACGACAAAACCAAATTCACACATTATCTTTCTACAAATGCAGCCCTTCAAAGGATAATAACAGAAAAAAAAAAAAAAACAATACAAGGACGGGAACCACGCTCTAGAAAATACAAGAAGGTAATCCGTAAACAAACCTAAAAGAAGACAGCCACAAGAACAGAATGCCAACTTTAACAACAAAAAATAAAAGGAAGGAACAATTACTTTTCCTTAATATCTCTTAATATCAATGCACTCAACTCCCCAATAAAAAGACATAGACTAACAAACTGGCTACACAAACAAGACCCAACATTTTGCTGCTTACAGGAAACTCATCTCAGAGAAAAAGATAGACACTACCTCAGAATGAAAAATGGAAAACAATTTTCCAAGCAAATGGTCTGAAGAAACAAGCTGGAGTAGCCATTCTAATATCTGATAAGATTGACTTCCAACCCAAAGTTATCAAAAAAGACAGGGAGGGGCACTTCATACTCATCAAAGGTAAAATCCTCCAAGAGAAACTATCAATTCTGAATATCTATGCTCCAAATACAAAGGCAGCCACATTCATTAAAGAAACTTTAATAAATCTCAAAGCACACATTGCACCTCACACAATAATAGTGGGAGACTTCAACACACCACTTTCACCAATGGACAGATCATGGAAACAGAAACTAAACAGGGACACAGTGAAACTAACAGAAGTTATGAGTCAAATGGATCTGGCAGATATCTACAGAACATTCTATCCTAAAACAAAAGGATATACCTTCTTCTCAGCACCTCATGGTACCTTCTCCAAAATTGACCACAAAATTGGTCACAAAACAAGCCTCAACAGATAGAAAAATATTGAAATTGTCCCATGCATCCTATCAGATCACCATGGACTAAGGCTGATCATCAATAACAAAATAAATAATAGAAAGCCAACCTTCACGTGGAAACTGAACAACACTCTTCTCAATGATACCTTGGTCAAGGATGGAATAAAGAAAGAAATTAAGGACATTTTAGAGTTCAATGATAATGAAGCCACAACATACCCAAACTTATGGGACGCAATGAAAGCATTTCTAAGAGGAAAACTCATAGCTCTGAGTGCCTCCAAAAAGAAACTAGAGAGAGCCCACATTAGCAGCTTGACAACACATCTAACAGCTCTAGAAAAAAAGGAAGAAAATTCACCCAAGAGGAGTAGACGGCAGGAAATAATCAAACTCAGGGGTGAAATCAACCAAGTGGAAACAAGAAGAACTATTCAAAGAATCAACCAATCAAGGAGCTGGTTCTTTGAGAAAATCAACAAGATAGATAAACCCTTAGCCAGACTCACTAGAGGGCACAGGGAAAGCATCCTAATTAACAAAATCAGAAATGAAAAAGGAGACATAACAACAGATCCTGATGACATCCAAAACACCATCAGATCCTTCTACCAAAGGCTATACTCAACAAAACTGAAGAACCTGGATGAAATGGAGAAGTTCCTAGACAGATACCAGGTACCAAAGTTGAATCAATATCAGGTTAATGATCTAAACAGCCCTATATCCCCCAAAGAAATAGAAGCAGTCATTAATAGTTTCCCAACCAAAAAAAGCCCAGGACCAGATGGGTTTAGTGCAGAGTTCTATCAGACCTTCAAAGAAGATCTAATACCAGTTCTTCACAAACTATTCCACAAAATAGAAACAGAAGGTACTCTACCCAACTCATTCTATGAAGCCACAATTACTCTGATACCTAAACCACAAAAAGACCCAACAAAGATAGAAAACTTCAGACCAATATCCCTTATGAATATTGATGCAAAAATCCTCAATAAAGTTCTTGCTAACCGAATCCAAGAACACATCAAAACAATCATCCATCCTGACCAAGTAGGTTTCATCCCAGGGATGCAGGGATGGTTCAATATACGGAAATCCATCAACGTAATCCAGTATATAAACAAACTCAAAGACAAAAACCACATGGTCATCTCGTTAGATGCGGAAAAAGCATTTGACAAGATCCAACACCCATTCATGATAAAAGTCTTGGAAAGATCAGGAATTCAAGGCCCATACCTAAACATGATAAAAGCAATCTACAGCAAACCAGTAGCCAACATCAAAGTAAGTGGTGAGAAGCTTGAAGCAATCCTTCTAAAATCAGGGACTAGACAAGGCTGTCCACTTTCTCCATACCTATTCAACATTGTACTTGAAGTCCTAGCCAGAGCAATTCGACAACAAAAGGAGATCAAAGGGATAGAAATGGGAAAAGATGAAGTCAAAATATCACTTTTTGCAGATGATATGATAGTATATATAAGTGATCCTAAAAATTCCACCAGAGAACTCCTAAACCTGATAAATAGCTTCGTTGAAGTAGCTGGATATAAAATTAACTCAAAGAAGTCAATGGCCTTTCTCTACACAAAGAATAAACAGGCTGAGAAAGAAATTAGGGAAACAACACCCTTCTCAATAGTCACAAATAATATAAAATATCTTGGCGTGACTCTAACTAAGGAAGTGAAAGATCTGTATAATAAAAACTTCAAGTCTCTGAAGAAAGAAATTAAAGAAGATCTCAGAAGATGGAAAGATCTCCCATGCTCATGGATTGGCAGGATCAACATTTTAAAAATGGCTATCTTGCCAAAAGCAATCTACAGATTCAATGCAATCCCCATCAAAATTCCAACTCAATTCTTCAACGAATTAGAAAGTGCAATCTGCAAATGCATCTGGAATAACAAAAAACCTAGGATAGCAAAAATTCTCCTCAAGGATAAAAGGACCTCTGGTGGAATCACCATGCCTGACCTAAAGCTTTACTACAGAGCATTTGTGATAAAAACTGCATGGTACTGGTATAGTGACAGACAAGTAGACCAATGGAATAGAATTGAAGACTCAGAAATGAACCCACACACCTATGGTCACTTGATATTCGACAAGGGAGCTAAAACCATCCAGTGGAAGAAAGACAGCATGTTCAACAAATGGTGCTGGCACAACTGGTTGTTAACATGTAGAAGAATGCGAATTGATCCATTCCTATCTCCTTGTACTAAGGTCAAATCTAAGTGGATCAAGGAACTCCACATAAAACCAGAGACACTGAAACTTATAGAGGAGAAAGTGGGGAAAAGCCTTGAAGATATGGGCACAGGGGAAAAATTCTTGAATAGAACAGCAATGGATTGTACTGTAAAATCGAGAATTGACAAGTGGGACCTCATGAAACTGCAAAGCTTCTGCAAGGCAAAAGACACCATCAATAAGACAAAAAGACCACCAACAGATTGGGAAAGGATCTTTACCCATCCTAAATCAGATAAGGGACTAATATCCAATATATATATAAAGAACTCAAGAAGGTGGACTCCAGAAAATCAAATAACCCCATTAAAAATGGGGCTCAGAACTGAACAAGGAATTCTCACCTGAGGAATACCGAATGGCAGAGAAGCACCTGAAAAAATGTTCAACATCCTTAATCATCAGGGAAATGCAAATCAAAACAACCCTGAGATTCCACCTCACACCAGTCAGAATGGCTAAGATCAAAAATTCAGGTGACAGCAGATGCTGGCGAGGATGTGGAGAAAGAGGAACACTCCTCCATTGTTGGTGGGATTGCAAGCTTGTACAACCACTCTGGAAATCAGTCTGGTGGTTCCTTAGAAAATTGGACATAGTACTACCGGAGGATCCAGCAATACCTCTCCTGGGCATATATCCAGAAGATGTCCCAACCGGTAAAAAGGACACATGCTCCACTATGTTCATAGCAGCCTTATTTATAATAGGCAGAAGCTGGAAAGAACCCAGATGCCCCTCAACAGAGGAATGGATACAGAAAATATGGTACATTTACACAATGGAGTACTACTCAGCTATTAAAAAGAATGAATTTATGAAATTCCTAGCCAAATGGATGGACCTGGAGGGCATCATCTTGAGTGAAGTAACACAATCACAAAAGAACTCACACAATTTGTATTCACTGATAAGTGGATATTAGCCCAAAACTTAGGATACCCAAGATATAAGATACAATTTGCTAAATGCATGAAACTCAAGAAGAATGAAGACCAAAGTGTGGACACTGTGCCCCTTCTTAGAATTGGGAACAAAACACCCATGGAAGGAGTTACAGAGACAAAGTTTGGAGCTGTGATGAAAGGATGGACCATATAGAGACTGCCATATCCAGGGATCCACCCCATAATCAGCTTCCAAACACTGACATCATTGCATACACTAGCAAGATTTTGCTGAAAGGACTCAGATATAGCTGTCACTTGTGAGACTATGCTGGGGCCTAGCAAACACAGAAGTGGATGATCCCAGTCAGCTATTTGATGGATCACAGGGCTCCCAATGGAGAAGCTAGAGAAAGTACCCAAGGAACTAAAGGGATCTGCAACCCTATAGTTGGAAGAACAATATGAACTAAACGGTACCCCTGAGCTCTTGTCTCTAGCTGCATATGTATCGAAAGATGGCCTAGTTGGCCATCACTGGAAAGAGAGGCCCATTGGACTTGCAAACTTTATATGCCCCAATAAAGGGGAATGCCAGGGCCAAAAGAATGGGAATGGGTGGGTAGGTAACTGGGGGCAGGTATGGGGGACTTTTGGGATAGCATTGGAAATGTAATTGAGGAAAATACGTAATAAAAAAAAAGAGTATCCATTACCAGAGATTCTAGCAGCTGCTGTACCTGCATATATATAAAATTTTCATATATTGAAATAATGTGCTGATGTTTTATTTATTTTAGAGGTTTATAGAATGTTCATGTTATATGAAACCCCCTGGTTTTGCTTCATGAGCTCCATGGTATCTGTAACCCACACATTTTTTACTGCTATATAATATTTCATTGTGTGAATACACTGTTGCTCATCTTCCATTCTCCTGTTCAAAACCATTTAATTTTGTTTAGAACATTTTACTGCTGTTAATACACCATTTATACCTGCTGCTATTTATGTGCATGAATTTCTGAAGGATTTACATCATAAGTGGAAATGCTGAACCATTGGGTAAGTGAATGCTTAACTTTTTAATGCCACATTGTCTTAAAAATTATTTGCATCAAAGAGTGTAGTGAAGTTAGCCTCCCCTTATAGCTTAGGTTGCTACAACATTTTTTTTTTTCTTAAATTATATTACCCAGTATCTGAGAATATATACTGACTCTATCATCGGGTGATTCTTATAAGTGCCTTTCAAATTCCCAATGACTAACAACTGGGTACCCCAGCAAACTCATTTCCTTTACGATATTTCAAGAGGCCTCTGGGTCCGCAGCCTCCCTGCTCTGCTGGCTCGTTTGACTCTCCTCATCTTTCTTGTCAATCTCATGCTCCTTCTGCCAGAGGCTTTAAGAATGCAGACTCCAAAGCAAGAGGACCAGAGTGTGATTTCCACTTTACCCCCACCAGCTGAAAGGCTTCATTCATACCTAGGGATAAGGCCTCTGGAGCCCCTCCCCCACCCACGCCAGCAAAACTGTTATCTTCCTCTAGGAGTGTTTTATGAGTGAAATGATTTTTCATTATGTTGCATTTCATAAATAACACATCATTAGTATGTTGCCTGGAGGGAGAAAACCATATTATGATATAACTTTCCTTCCAAGTATTTAGTTCAAGTTGGATTTGTCGATGAATAAAACAAAATAAAATAACGTGTGGGAATTGATCCCGTGTTTTCATAGTCTTGCTACCGGCTATAGAAGAACCGCTAGTACATACATAAAACCCCAACTAGTTTCTGATTTTGTTGCCATGGCACCAACTGACTGCTTAAGCTTTTAGCTTTGTACGAAGCCTAAATAACTCACATTGAAACCCAACTCCGCATCATACTAACTAGAGATGAGCAAAGTCATATTTTTTTTTCTTCCACCGAGAGGAAAACTGTGTGTCTCTATACACACACAAGCATCTTTAGGGAGCTGTGTGATTACACTCTTTTGTTCTGAGCGGAGCAAACTCTTTCTGGGCATGTGTGAAGTCCTGTCTCTGCAGCCTGAGGCACACAGGTGCAGGGAAGGTCACACCTGAGAGGAAAATACATTTCTCTAGAGAGGCTGAATAAGGCACATGTGGATTAGGAGGACCTAGGAACCTGGGGGCAGTGATTAGAATTTTGGGTATTCTTGAGCTACTAGATCAATTCAAAATGCACGAGTGATTCAATTTTTGAGAGCAGTCCAGATTGAAAAAAAATCTCCCTGCACATTTACATTTAAATATCGCTGACTCTGAGTTCCAACAAAGAGATTCACATTGCCATGAATTGGAGATGGCAAGGTCTGCACCATTGCCAAATCTGCCCAACTGCTCATTCTTCAGTTCAGCTTATTGGACTTTCTGGATGTTAAAATATACATATTAAAAAAAAAGCATTACAGTCCTACTGTGTAAACAAACAGAACAAGAAAATCAAGTTTCTGGGCTTATATGGCTTAAAAAGCCAAGGAAGTGAAGCATGTTGGAAATATGGGCAATACTTAGAAATAATCATTTGGGAAGTGACACTTCTCTGCGATTGGATGATGGGATGGATGCCACAAATGAGACAAGGGAAGGGAGGTGATGCTTTCTTCTTCAAAGGTTTATCACTTGGTGTTTTCTGTTTTTATTAGGAAGAAAAGACTGTAAGCTAAGCATCATGACCTTCTACATCTCACATTTTATTCCCCCTAACTTCCATGAAATCGAGACCACTCTTAACTAGCACGCTTAGAATGAACAGAGAGGGCTGGCTGGTCTTCAGCCTGAAGACACAACTGATAGGATTAGGAAGAACCCAGGATCCTCGCCATCTTCACACAATTAAATTGCAAGAGAGAGGAGAAAGGGGGGTGGAGGGGTGGCTCTGCAGTTAAGAGCACTGGCTCTTCTTCCAGAGGACTGAGATTCAGTTCCCAGTAAACACCTGGCTACTTACAAGCATCTGTGACTGCAGAACCAGGTATCCAATGCTCTCTTCTCAGTTCTGCTGGCACCAGGCTTGCATGAAGCACAGACAATACATGCAAACAAAACACCAATACACATAAACTAATTTTCACAAAGAGATAAAAGAGCCACAGATGTGCTCTAGCCTTCCCAGTCCTTGTCCGTGATGACTGAATGAAGGTGGATGAAGAGTTCAGCACACATGCCTGAGACTCCTGACAGCCTGCTTCCAGAATGCAAATGCCCATTCCTATCAATCAAGTGCCAGCACGGTTTCTTTGAGCAGTGCGGAACGTTACGAAAGTTCACAGGCTCTTCCTTCATTATATAACAATGATAACGACTCAATTTAAGCGGCTAATGACACAAGCTAGTCATCCATAGCAGCAAAAATTTCATAGCAACCTTATCTGGAATGCTGTCAAGAAACACTTCCCAGGATACCATTACAGCCCTTCAGTTTACAAAACAATCGGCTTTAATCTTTAATACTGTTAAGCAGTAGGGGGCAGATATGCACATTAGCATAGCTTTGCTTTTTATAAATAGCATTTAATCTACTATATTCAGCCCCTGTTGGGCTGAGTATCTTCTGTCAGACAGTTTTAGATTTGAGTTAACAGTACAAGAGTTCCTCTTTTCTCAAAAGGCAAGGCACAATGCTTGCCTTCCTAGGATATATGCTGGAAGAGTTCATATAGTGTTGAAGTTTAAAGACATAACACTCCTACGTATTCCCTTAGGGAAACACAAGACTTCTTGAAATAAATTTAAGTTACTGTTAGGATAAACCATTAGGAAGAAATTCAGAGGCAAGCATCGGCTCCATCACCTTCGTTTATGTTCTCTGCATTTAGCGGGTAGCACCGAGTGGTATCATCTCTGTAGCTTTTCACCTGCTCTGTGGTTTGCCATATTTGAATCCTTTCCCCGACTAGTGCCTGAAGAAAAGTCAGATGTTAATTTCAGGTAGCTCTTTCTCAAGAAAGCAGATACACATTTTTACTTTTGCAGTGTGCTCTCAGATGACATGGAAGCTAGGCCTTAATAGAACTGCTAAAATTGAAGAACTGAGCTTGGGTGAATTGAAAATGACTTCATTGTTTTGAATAGTTGCATAGTACTTTATACTAAAAATGTACCACATTTTCTGTACTATGCAAAAGAACACACATGGTATGCACTCACTGATAAGTGGATATTAACCCAGAAGCTCGGAATACCCAGGATTCAATTTACAAAACACATGAAACTAAGGAAAAAGGAAGACCAAAGTGTGGAGACTTCTATCCTTCTTGGAAGGGGGAACAAAATACCCATGGAAGGAGTTTCAGAGACAAAGTGTGAAGCAGAGACTGAAGGAATGACCATCCAGAGATTGCCCCACCTGGGGATCCATCCCATAAACAACCACCAAAACCAGACACTATTGTGGATGCCAGCAAGAGCTTGCTGACAGGAGCCTAATATAGCTGTCTCCTGAGAGGCTCTGCCAGTGCCTGGCAAACACAGAGGTGGATGCTCACCGCCATCCATTGAACAGAGCACAGGATCCCCAATGAAGGAGCTAGAGAAAGTATTCAGGGAGCTGAAGGGGTTTGCAGCCCCATAGGAGGAACATCAATAAGAACTAACCAATAACCCCAGAGCTCCCTGGGACTAAACCACCAATCAAAGAAAACGCATGGTGGGACTCATCTCTCTAGTTGGTCATAAATGGGAGGGAAGGCCCTTGTTCCTGTGAAGGTTCTATGCCCCAGTATAGGGGAATGCCAGGGCCAGGAAGCAGGAGTTGGTGAGCAGGGGGAGGGGAGAGGGGCTAGGGGGGTTTTGGAGGGGAAACTAGGAAAGGGGATAACATTTGAAATGTAAATAAAGAAAATATCTAATAAAAAAGAAAAGAAAATGACTTTCAGAGTATTCATACTCAGTTAATGCCAACTTATGCTGCAAGGCACGATCTATGTCTTCTGTGCACCTCCCTCAACTGCTGGGTGTCCTCGATGGTAAACAAATATGAGCACCACTTTTTATATGCTAGAATAGGCACAAACATGTCATGAACATAGCCAACAATTTACCAATATTTTCAGCTGAGTGAAGCATGAGGGTTTTGTGAAATTTCACTATGATCCACTGATTTGGGGTGGGTCCTTAGGCTTGCAGAGTAGGACTTGACTTTTGCTTTTTAGTTAAGGTTATCTTTTAAGGTATGAGGGATGATGAGGACTGACTCAGACAATGGAGAGCAAGTTTCAATCTTTGCAGGAAGCACATGGTCATATTATAACTAAATCGACAAAGACATCCAAATATAATCAAACAGCTAGGGAACACCACTAAACTCTAATCTTTTAATTTGCCATCCATTTAAATGTGACTTAAACAATGAAACACTAGACTTGGCCAAAGAGACAGACTCACATTATTCACCTAATATTTACCAGAGCAGCTAAAATGAAAAGAGCTTTGGATGGTCCCACCAAACAAAGATTATATACGTGTTACTGAAGACAAAAACAAATCAGCCCTCAACCTGCCCTTGCTTTTTAGGTGACTCTGTTCTGAAAGTCACACAGCTGCACTGCCTGTGATCAGCTATCTACTGCCTTTGCTGTAAGATACTACCTGAGATATGTGAGCTATAGCAACAGTTTTGTCAAAACTGAAAGATCCTTTTGCTAAAAACTCTAATTATTGGAGCTTCTAGACATCTGATTGATGTCTAGAAAATGAGCTACCAGAATTCTGTGGTTCATAGCCTTCTGTCTTCTTGACTGCCTCACCCTTGGGTCTTATACTAATAAGTAATGCAGTAGGACTAGAGATCTTTTGAGAAATGCTTGTCTACGTCTACAATAGAGGGTCACTTGACCTATTGGCTGCTGTTATAGATATAGGCTTCCTGGTGCTTTATCTGCCTCTCAATCCCTTTTCAGAGCTTATCAGAAAGCTCTAGCAAAACTACTAGGTCAAGGTTAGCTTCTGCAATACACCGACCGACTGGCACCAGTAACAAGATGCTAACAGCAAATTGAGAGTCAAGTTGACTATCCCTTAGCCCATCAAGCTCAAGACAAAGACATTTGTGCACAAACAAACAGAATGTGTTTGGAATCCCTCTGTGGTGGTTTAAATAGAGATGCATGTGTTTGAATGCTCAGCCCATAAGGAATGGTACCATTAGGAGGTGTGGCCTTGTTGGAGTAGGTGACCTTGAGGCAGGAAGTATGTCACTGTGGAGGAAGGCTTTGAGGTCTCATATGCTCAAGCTAGGCCTAGTGTGGCAATCTTCTATTGCTGTTTGCAGATCAAGATGTAGAACTCTCAGTTCTTTCTCCAGCACCATGTTTGCCTACATACCACCGTGTTTCTTACCATAATATTAACAGACTAAACCTCTGAAACTGTAAACCAGCCCCCAGTTAAATATTTTCCTTTGCCGGGCATGGTGGCGCACACCTTTAATCCCAGCACTTGGGAGGCAGAGGCAGGTGGATTTCTGAGTTCGAGGCCAGCCTGGTCTACAAAGTGAGTTCCAGGACAGCTAGGGCTATACAGAGAAACCCTGTCTCTAAAAAACAAACAAAAAATTCTTTTTGTTTTCCTTTATAAGAATTGCAGTGGCTATGGTGTCTCTTCACAGCAATGGAAATCCTAAGACACCTTCCCATTGCTAGTAGACAGTTACCAATCTTTAGCGCTCTCCAACAATTCTATAAATGCTTCTTGCTCCCATTAGTCAGAAATAGCCTGGTCTCTTTGGATCACAGTTTTCTCCCTTCCATTTATCTTCCAGCCTAAGGTCCCAATAAAGGGATTTTGATATGTAACTCAGTCTTACTTTCATGTGTTGAGGGGTGGGACGATCCAAGTCTTTCCCTAAGGTCCTGGCATATAGAGAAAGGATGTACCTCCTTCTCCAAACCCAAACACATGCTCTGCAGAACACGTAATAATAGTCAGGGGTCAAGTACTAGGGGTCGCTATGGCTTTGGATCCTGAAAAGCTAACTCTTTCCCCCTTAGAGAGGCTATGGTTGTCAGTCTCGAGGCTGCTGTGTGCTCAGTCTGTACTGTTAAACAGATACTCCGTGTTCTCCTTGTGCAACAATGTTTAATTAACTTCTAGATGACTTTGTTTCACTGTATGATCCTATCTGCTGATCTTGTCCCATTTCCCCTCTCAGGCGACGCAGTATATAAGGTGCTGCACTTCTTCTTTTTTTTTTTTTCTGGAGATGACCACAGTAGTATTTTATTAAATTTTGAGGGTTGAGTAAAATTTTCTTTTTTTTTTAATTTTTAATATTTTTATTACATATTTTCCTCAATTACATTTCCAATGTTATCCCAAAAGTCCCCCATAGCGCCCCCCACTTCCCTACCCACCCATTCCCATTCTTTTGGCCCTGGCATTCCCCTATATTGGGGCATATAAAGTTTGCAAGTCCAATGGGCCTCTCTTTCCATTGATGGCTGACTAGACCATCTTTCGATACATATGCAGCTAGAGACAAGAGCTCCGGGGTTCTGGTTAGTACATCATTTTGTTCCAACAATAGGGTTGCAGATCCCTTTAGCTCCTTGGGTACTTTCTCTAGCTTCTCCATTGGGAGCCCTGTGATACATCCAATAGCTGACTGTGAACATCCACTCCTGTGTTTGCTAGGCCCTGGCATCATCTCACAAGAGACAGCTATATTTGGGTCCTTTCAGCAAAATCTTGCTAGTGTATGCAATGGTGTCAGCGTTTAGAAGCTGCTTATGGGATGGATCCCTGGATACGGCAGTCTCTAAATGGTCCATCCTTTCATCACAGCTACGAACTTTGTCTCTGTAACTCCTTCCCTGGGTGTTTTGTTCCCAATTCTAAGAAGGGGCATAGTGTCCACACTTTGGTCTTCATTCTTCT
Organism: Mus caroli; assembly: GCF_978045245.1. NCBI lineage: Eukaryota > Metazoa > Chordata > Mammalia > Rodentia > Muridae > Mus > Mus caroli. The sequence continues at coordinate 122,817,669 of NW_028227261.1, forward strand.
TGAGTTTCATGCGTTTAGCAAATTGTATCTTATATCTTGGGTATCCTAAGTTTTGGGCTAATATCCACTTATCAGTGAATACATATTGTGTGAGATCTTTTGTGATTGTGTTACTTCACTCAAGATGATGCCCTCCAGGTCCATCCATTTGGCTAGGAATTTCATAAATTCATTCTTTTTAATAGCTGAGTAGTACTCCATTGTGTAAATGTACCATAATTTCTGTATCCATTCCTCTGTTGAGGGACATCTGGGTTCTTTCCAGCTTCTGGCTATTATAAATAGGGCTGCTATGAACATAGTGGAGCATGTGTCCTTTTTACCGGTTGGGACATCTTCTGGATATATGCCCAGGAGAGGTATTGCTGGATCCTCTGGTAGTACTATGTCCAATTTTCTGAGGAACCACCAAACTGATTTCCAGAGTGGTTGTACAAGCTTGCAATCCCACCAACAATGGAGGAGTGTTCCTCTTTCTCCACATCCTCGGCAGCATCTGCTGTCACCTGAATTTTTTATCTTAGCCATTCTGACTGGTGTGAGGTGGAATCTCAGGGTTGTTTTGATTTGCATTTCCCTGATAATTAAGGATGTTGAACATTTTTTCAGGTGCTTCTCTGCCATTCGGTATTCCTCAGGTGAGAATTCTTTGTTCAGTTCTGAGCCCCATTTTTTAATGGGGTTATTTGACTTTCTGGAGTCCACCTTCTTGAGTTCTTTATATATATTGGATATTAGTCCCTTATCTGATTTAGGATAGGTGAAGATCCTTTCCCAATCTGTTGGTGTTTTTTTTTGTCTTATTGATGGTGTCTTTAGCCTTGCAGAAGCTTTGCAGTTTCATGAGGTCCCACTTGTCAATTCTCGATCTTACAGCACAAGCCATTACTGTTCTATTCAGGATTTTTTCCCATGTGCCCATATCTTCAAGGCTTTCCCCCACTTTCTCCTCTATAAGTTTCAGTGTCTCTGGTTTTATGTGTAGTTCCTTGATCCACTTAGACTTGACCTTAGTACAAGGAGATAGGAATGGATCGATTCGCATTCTTCTACATGTTAACAACCAGTTGTGCCAGCACCATTTGTTGAAAATGCTGTCTTTCTTCCACTGGATGTTTTTAGCTCCCTTGTCGAAGATCAAGTGACCATAGGTGTGTGGGTTCATTTCTGGGTCTTCAATTCTATTCCATTGGTCTATTTGTCTGTCACTATACCAGTACCATGCAGTTTTTATCACAATTGCTCTGTAGTAAAGCTTTAGGTCCGGCATGGTGATTCCACCAGAGGTTCTTTCATCCTTGAGAAGAGTTTTTTCCTATCCTAGGTTTTTTGTTATTCCAGATGCATTTGCAGATTGCACTTTCTAATTCATTGAAGAATTGCTTTGGAATTTTGATGGGGATTGCATTGAATCTGTAGATTGCTTTTGGCAAGATAGCCATTTTTACAATGTTGATCCTGCCAATCCATGAGCATGGGAGATCTTTCCATCTTCTGAGATCTTCTATAATTTCTTTCTTCAGAGACTTGAAGTTTTTATTATACAGATCTTTCACTTCCTTAGTTAGAGTCACGCCAAGATATTTTATATTATTTGTGACTATTGAGAAGGGTGTTGTTTCCCTAATTTCTTTCTCAGCCTGTTTATTCTTTGTGTAGAGAAAGGCCATTGATTTGTTTGAGTTAATTTTATATCCAGCTACTTCACCGAAGCTGTTTATCAGGCTTAGGAGTTCTTTGGTGGAATTTTTAGGGTCACTTAGATATACTATCATATCATCTGCAAAAAGTGATATTTTGACTTCATCTTTTCCAATTTGTATCCCTTTGATCTCCTTTTGTTGTCGAATTGCTCTGGCTAGGACTTCAAGTACAATGTTGAATAGGTATGGAGAAAGTGGACAGCCTTGTCTAGTCCCTGATTTTAGAGGGATTGCTTCAAGCTTCTCACCATTTACTTTGATGTTGGCTACTGGTTTGCTGTAGATTGCTTTTATCATGTTTAGGTATGGGCCTTGAATTCCTGATCTTTCCAAGACTTTTATCATGAATGGGTGTTGGATCTTGTCAAATGCTTTTTCCGCATCTAACGAGATGACCATGTGGTTTTTGTCTTTGAGTTTGTTTATATACTGGATTACGTTGATGGATTTCCGTATATTGAACCATCCCTGCATCCCTGGGATGAAACCTACTTGGTCAGGATGGATGATTGTTTTGATGTGTTCTTGGATTCGGTTAGCAAGAACTTTATTGAGGATTTTTGCATCAATATTCATAAGGGATATTGGTCTGAAGTTTTCTATCTTTGTTGGGTCTTTTTGTGGTTTAGGTATCAGAGTAATTGTGGCTTCATAGAATGAGTTGGGTAGAGTACCTTCTGTTTCTATTTTGTGGAATAGTTTGTGTAGAACTGGGATTAGATCTTCTTTGAAGGTCTGATAGAACTCTGCACTAAACCCATCTGGTCCTGGGCTTTTTTTAGTTGGGAGACTATTAATGACTGCTTCTATTTCTTTGGGGGATATAGGGCTGTTTAGATCATTAACCTGATCTTGATTCAACTTTGGTACCTGGTATCTGTCTAGGAACTTCTCCATTTCATCCAGGTTCTCCAGTTTTGTTGAGTATAGCCTTTGGTAGAAGGATCTGATGGTGTTTTGGATGTCTTCAGGATCTGTTGTTATGTCTCCTTTTTCATTTCTGATTTTGTTAATTAGGATGCTTTCCCTGTGCCCTCTAGTGAGTCTGGCTAAGGGTTTATCTATCTTGTTGATTTTCTCAAAGAACCAGCTCCTTGATTGGTTGATTCTTTGAATAGTTCTTCTTGTTTCCACTTGGTTGATTTTGCCCCTGAGTTTGATTATTTCCTGCCGTCTACTCCTCTTGGGTGAATTTGCTTCCTTTTGTTCTAGTGCTTTTAGGTGTGTTGTCAAGCTGCTAATGTGTGCTCTCTCTAGTTTCCTTTTGAAGGCACTCAGAGCTATGAGTTTTCCTCTTAGAAATGCTTTCATTGCGTCCCATAAGTTTGGGTATGTTGTGGCTTCATTTTCATTGAACTCTATAAAGTCCTTAATTTCTTTCTTTATTCCTTCCTTGACCAAGGTATCTTTGAGAAGAGTGTTGTTCAGTTTCCACGTGAAGGTTGGCTTTCTATTATTTATTTTGTTATTGAAGATCAGCCTTAGTCCATGGTGATCTGATAGGATGCATGGGACAATTTCAATATTTTTGTATCTGTTGAGGCCTGTTTTGTGACCAATTATGTGGTCAATTTTGGAGAAAGTACCATGAGGTGCTGAGAAGAAGGTATATCCTTTTGTTTTAGGATAGAATGTTCTGTAGATATCTGCCAGATCCATTTGATTCATAACTTCTGTTAGTTTCACTGTGTCCCTGTTTAGTTTCTGTTTCCACGATCTGTCCATTGGTGAAAGTGGTGTGTTGAAGTCTCCCACTATTATTGTATGAGGTGCAATGTGTGCTTTGATATTTACTAAATTTTCTTTAATGAATGTGGCTGCCTTTGTATTTGGAGCATAGATATTCAGGATTGATAGTTCCTCTTGGAGGATTTTATCTTTGATGAGTATGAAGTGTCCCTCCCTGTCTTTTTTAATGACTTTGGGTTGGAAGTCAATCTTATCAGATATTAGAATGGCTACTCCAGCTTGTTTCTTCATACCATTTGCTTGGAAAATTGTTTTCCAGCCTTTCATTCTGAGGTAGTGTCTATCTTTTTCTCTGAGATGAGTTTCCTGTAAGCAGCAAAATGTTGGGTCTTGTTTGGGAAGCCAGTTTGTTAGTCTATGTCTTTTTATCAGGGAGTTGAGTCCATTGATATTAAGAGATATTAAGGAAAAGTAATTGTTGTTTCCTGTTATTTTTGTTGTTAAAGTTGGCATTCTGTTCTTGTGGCTGTCTTCTTTTAGGTTTGTTGAGGGATTACCTTCTTGTAGTTTCTAGGGCGTGGTTCCTGTCCTTGTATTGGTTTTTTTCTGTTACTATCCTTTGAAGGGCTGGATTCGTGGAGAGATAATGTGTGAATTTGGTTTTGTCGTGGAATACTTTGGTTTCTCCATCTATGTTAATTGAGAGTTTGGCTGGGTATAGTAGCCTGGGTTGGAATTTGTGTTCTTTTAGTGTCTGTATAACATCCGTCCAGGATCTTCTGGCTTTCATAGTCTCTGGTGAAAAATCTGGTGTAATTCTGATAGGCTTGCCTTTATATGTTACTTGGCCTTTTTCTCTTACTGCTTTTAGTATTCTATCTTTATTTAGAGCATTTGTTGTTCTGATTATTACGTGTTGGGAGGTATTTCTTTTCTGGTCCAGTCTATTTGGAGTTCTGTAGGCTTCTTGTATGTTCATGGGCATCTCTTTCTTTAGATTTGGGAAGTTTTCTTGTATAATTTTGTTGAAGATGTTTGCTGGTCCTTTGAGTTGAAAATCTTCATTCTCATCCCCTCCTATTATCCATTGGTTTGGTCTTCTCATTGTGTCCTGTAGTTCTTGGATGTTTTGAGTTAGGATCTTTTTGCATTTTACATTTTCCTTGATTGTTGTGCCGATGTTCTCTATGGAATCTTCTGCACCTGAGATTCTCTCTTCCATCTCTTGTATTTTGTTGCTGATGCTGGTATCTATGGTTCCAGATTTCTTTCCTAGGGTTTCTATCTCCAGTGTTGCCTCATTTTGGGTTTTCTTTATTGTGTCTACTTCCCTTTTTAGGTCTAGTATGGTTTTGTTCATTTCCTTCATCTGTTTGGATGTGTTTTCCTGTTTTTCATTAAGGACTTCTACCTGTTTGATTAGGTTATCCTGTTTTTTTTAAGGATTTGTAACTCTTTAGCAGTGTTCTCCTGCAATTCTTTAAGGGATTTTTGTGCTTCCTCTTTAATGTCTTCTACCTGTTTAGCAGTGTTCTCCTGTATTTCTTTAAGAGTGTTATTAAAGTCCTTCTTGAAGTCCTCTACCATCATCAGGAGATATGCTTTTAGATCCGTGTCTAGCTTTTCCGGTGTGTTGGGGTGCCCTGGACTGGGCGAAGTGGGAGTGCTGGGTTCTGATGATGGTGAGTGGTCTTGGTTTCTGTTAGTAAGATTCTTACGTTTACCTTTCACCATCTGGTAATCTCTGGGGTTAGTTGTTGTTGTTGTCACTGTTTAAAGATTGGAGCAGAAGCTGTGTTCCACTCACCAGCAGTATCAAAATCCTGTGTCGGGGGTCGTGGGTAGCTGGCGGGTGTCAGCCGACCCTGCGCTCTAGGTACACTGGTGCTGTTCCAGCCGGATGAGGCCTGTGGCCCTACTCAGGCCGGTTTCTGCTTCCCTAACTAATGCAGTCTCAGGTCCCGTGCGCAATTGGATTGCAGCAGAAGCTGTGTTCCACTCACCAGAAGTCTTAAGATCCTGTGGCAGGTGTTGTGGGTAGCTGGCGAGTGTCAGCCGACCCTGCGCCCTAGCTACCCCGGTGCTTTTCTGACTGGAAGAGGCTTGTGGCCCTACGTAGGCCGGATTTCTGCCTCCCCAACCAGAGCAGTCTCAGGTCCCGGGTGATTGGACTGGAGCAGAAGCTGTGTTCCACTCACCAGCAGTCTCAAAATCCTGTGGCGGGGGTCATGGGTAGCTGGCGGGTGTCAGCCGACCCTGCGCTCTAGCTACACAGGTGCTGTTCCGGCCGGATGAGGCCTGTGGCCCTACTCAGGCTGGTTTCTGCTTCCCTAACTAATGCAGTCTCAGGTCCCGCGCGCAATTGGATTGGAGCAGGAGCTGTGTTCCACTCACCAGAAGTCTTAATATCCTGTGGCAGGTGTTGTGGGTAGCTGGCAAGTGTCAGCCGACCCTGCGCCCTAGCTACCTCGGTGCTTTTCTGACAGGAAGAGCGATGCTGCACTTCTTAATCAGCTTGTTTTGTATAAGACATACCTTGTGCAAGGCCTCCCAAACCTAGTGTTCCTGGCTTCTATGTTTCTCATCTTCTACTCATCTCCCAGTTAGGATCCCGTCACTGAAGAATGTCTTGTTGGTCTAGGTTGTTGGGGATTGGTTCTAATGCTTTGAATTAAATCCTGCACCCAAATTGAGAATTTGCATGTCCAAACACTGAAGGTCCTTGTCCTCAATTGGCTTTTGATCCATCAATAAAGAGCCAACGGCTAATGGCTGGGTAGATAGACTGAGGTGGGACTTTTAGATTTGTGCAGGCTAGGGACTGGGACAGAGGAATGAGTGAGCAGAGATCGTCATGAAGGGGAAGAAGAAAGACCAGACCTAAATGCCCACTGACATGTGAGAATCAGGGAAGTGGCCACAAGAGTCATTTCCCCAATTGTGTTTGAGTTAGCAGAGGTAAAATCTGGATTTTAAAAGATGTTAACTCAGGAGTATTGGAGGGGAGTGTTTGCTAACAGGAAGGATTAGAAACGCCCAGCCATGTCCAGCCTTTAAGCTAGTCAAGGCATATTAAAATTAGCTGGTGTGTGTGTGTGTGTGTGTGTGTGTGTGTGTGTGTGTGTGTCTGACTATCTGTCTGTCTTTCATTCGCAAATCCAGATATCTCTTGGGCAGATGTGTGTGTGTGACCCATCCGGAGCACAGAACGAGTTAACAAATGATTGCTACACTAGGTCACTAGTGTTTCCATGCCACCAGTTTACCATTTGGTATCAAAAGTGCACCCTTTTGTTTCAAAGATTAGATATGTGTGCCAGAGCATGCATATGTAGGACAACCTTGAGGAATATGTTTTCTCGTTCTACCTACATGTAGGTTCTGGAGTCAGAATTAGTTCATTAGGCTGCATGGCAGTTACCCACTGAGCCATCTCATTGGCTCCTAAAAGTACATTCTGGGGAAACTCATTTTTAAATTACAAACAGTATTGGTGAAACACAAATGTTGAGATCCACATCTTAAGTTTGCAATGTAATAAAGCTATTTTACATCATTTTACGTTTTACATAGCTGGAGAAATGGTTTGCATTTGCCTCTTGAGTTTTGGGGCAGTATTTCTTTTTGATAATTACTGTCGATCAACTCTCAGTTTAGAGAGCCTCCCCCACTGTGGTCACACATCAGGTGGCTCAACAACTTGAATGAACTGCGGCTGAACCAAGTCATCTATATACACATTGAAATAGAAGCAGCATGCAGACATGTCCTCTATCATCTGACTTCAAATGCAGACCTCTGCATCAATGATTACACTTTCCACAGGATTCCCTCCACTGGCCTGTTTCCATCAAAGGACATCCTCGCTTAGAACAATATGCTCAGCATGGCGACACATGTTATCGCAGATGCAAGGGGAAGACTGGACCCCGTGCTTGACTTCAAAAAGTTTTCTAGTCCATTATGAAAGATAAAATTAAATTGCAGAAAACTCTTAAAGCTGCACAACACCATGAGGTGTTTGAAGAGACATTCACAAAGGGCACTGGTAAGACAAGGGCTCTATTTTCACAGCATAGGCAGACAGGAGCATTTAGCACAGGCTCGGGTGTGGAGGCAGGCTGTGCTCATAAGCACAGTGACTCACATGCGTTTCTCTACAGCCTGTTTCTTATGTATTGAATTGAAGATAAATTGTGTCCATGCAACATATTCTGACCATAGTTCCCCCCCCCATTTCTCACAAGATCCCTGTCACCTCCACACCCTTCCAACCCCATGCCTTCCTTTTCTATTACTTAATAAGATAAACATGCAAATAAAAAAACAAACAATAATAAAACAAACTAACAATAACAACAACAACAACAGACACAAAGAAAGGACATACGTGCGCACGAGCGCGCGCATACACACACACACACACACACACACACCATAAAAACACAAAATTGAAAACCATAATATATAAACAGAAGACGAGTAAGTCAAAAAATATGTCCAAGCAAAGCAAAAACAATATGAGATCTCAGGATCTCCAAATAATCTCCAAATAATCTGCAAATATACCTTTGAGTTTATTTTCTGTTGGCTGTATACTGCTGGGCATAGAGCCTGCCCTTAAGAGTGCTTTGTATCCCCAGTGAAGACTCCCTTGGAGAAAAAGGAGGTTTTCCTTTGTGAGCAGTTGGCAATAGGAGATAGCGTCTCAATTAGGAATGGGAACTGCTGCCTTCTTTCTGATCTCATGCCCAGAACACAAGTGTGGTTTAGACCTGTGCCGACATTATGCATGCTGCCACAGGCTCTGTGAGTTCTTATGTATGGCAGTCCTGCTGTATCTGGAACACTGGCTCCTTAGCATCATAGGTTCCCTTTGCCCCTTACAGTCCTTCTAGTTCCTTTTGCACTTCTGGGGTTTGGGTTTGATGAAGACATCCTATTTAATATCGAGTGCTCCAGGGTCTCCCTCTCTGCACATTGTCCAGTTGTTGCTCATTGTATTGGTGCCTATCTACTCTAGAAGGAAGCTTTTTGGATGGCGGCTAAGTGAGACCCTGTTTTATGAGTGTAGCAGAGTGTTTGTAAGAGTCAATTTATTGCTACATTCCATTTGCAGAACAACTGTATTTGGTTTTCCCCCAGGTCCATATCCTATCTAATCTCAAGTCCGTGGCCACCCTAGTAGTGTCAGGCATGGGATCCATCGTATGGAGTGGGCCTTAAGACAAATCAGATATTAGTGGGTTCCTCCCACAAGCTTTGTGCCACCATTGCCTGGGCGTTTTTGCAGGCAGGTCACCATGGTAGATCAAAGGCTTTATAACTAGGCTTGTGTTTACTTTTCTACTCTAGTAGCCTTTACAGTACTTTCTAATAGAAGGTGCTCTAGTAGAGGAAAATGCTTTAATTAGGCTCCAGCTTGACTTCTCTGTGTTCACTGAGATATGGAAGTATTGTCTTCAGTATCAAGCTGTGGAGAATGACCAACGTGACCTGTGTTCTAAGTCAACCCTCACACAGTCCTGTGAGGGAGCCAAGACTTCTTTACTTCACAGGGGAAGGATATAAGATTCACAAGCATTAAAGTTGTCAAGCTCATAAAACTTTAAAAAGAACAGTTACCACATATTTCAAGAGAAGAGAAATGTCTCCAAACATTTACCTATGAAGTTTCATGGCAACCAGATTTTTTGTAAGTATGACTTTGTGTTTATAGATGTAACCTTCAGCAAATCCTACTGCCGAGTCCCACCACAACTGGCTAGACACGATCTTTACATGCATGATGGAAGAGTAAACTGTGGAAATGAACACAGTTCTTATCTGGGTGCTTAGAAACATACAAATGACTATTTCTCCAAGTAAGTTTTGTGCAACTCAAAGAGGGAAAATGAAACCCGTACAAAGATAAGAGGAAAAGCTTATGTTTCCACCACACCCATGCTTGGTTAGCAATTGTGAGAAGTACAGATCTAAGGGTGCTAGCTATGAAGCTCTCCCTGGGAAGCTTACAGTGTGGATAGCCCAGCAATGGCCCTGACGGGTACTGAACCGAGTAGCTTGTAGATCAGGTTCCCCTGGAACTTCTCTTTCACTCCCAATGGCGAGCAGTTCCCTTTACTGTGTTAGAGTTCATGTTAGACCATTCTTTCTTCAGTTAGGAGTGGAACTAAAAAAAAAATCTACTGTGAATATCAGACTGGATAGTAAATGTGAAGAAAACGAATTTCATCCCCCCTTTTTATTTTATTAGATATTTTCTTTATTAACATTTCAAATGCTATCCCGAAATTTCCCTATACCCTCCCCCTGCCATAGTTCCTTTCCGTCTTGTCTCCTATGTCTTTCTTTGGCTGTTCCAGGGCTGTTAACCATCATGCTGTGACAGTTAGAAACAATCCAGCCTTGCTATGAAAAACTTTGATGGTTCAGCAGCTCTTTATTTTCCTCCCTGTAGTGATCATTGTGACACAGAATGATTTTTGAGGTTATGGGATAAGAAAAACGTCCTGGGAAAGCAGGCCTTATTGATCCTGATGCTTGTCTGACTTATCTCAGAGCCTGGAAGACGCCAACCTAGCCACTTTTACCAGCCCACGAAAGATGCCTTGCATTAAGCCCAGAAGTAGTGGCTCAGATCAGAAAACCATTCTTGGAAGAAATTACAGATTCGAGTTCTTTGAAGATATTTATTCCTTCAAAGTTCTTAATTTGTGCTTATTCACTTCCCCTAGCTGATTTCAGACACAAATATAAGAAAAACTGATTTTCTGTTATGATCACAGCTGGCCAGTGGTTAGTATGAAAACTATATTCTAAGTTTTCCAAGATTGCTTTGCAAAATAACTGTATTTTGTTGCCTCCATCAAAATGGCTCTGTGTCTGATACTTGTCTAAATCTTATTTCATGAATATTATTTTGAAAATAAAATCTCAAAGGAAAAGGCTTAATGGAAATCCACTAAAATATTAACAACAGCAGTTTTCTTGGAAAATTGGATGGCAGGTGATTCTATTTTATTTTTTCTGATTCTTCATGTATCTTTCAGATCTTCCTACTGAGTTAGTGCATCACCAGCCAGATAGTACAGCTACAACAAAACCAGAAAAATATATTAAAATTATAAAAACTTAGAAACTAATACCCTATTTCTAACTACACTTAACACTGACGTGGTGGAAATGTTTGGGGTTTTCCTTCATTGTTACCTTTAAGAAACAGAGATAGGACCACCCAGACCTCCCAGGGACTAAACTGCCAGCCAAAGACTATATACATGGAGGGATTCATGGCTCCAGCTACATATGTGGCAGAGGATGACCTTGTTGGGCATCAATGGGAGGAAAGACCTTTGGTCCTGTGGAAGCTTGATGGCCCAGCGTAGGGAGATGCTAGGGTGGTGAGGCGGGAGTGGGTGAGTGGGTGGGGGAGCACCCTAATAGAGGCAAAGGGGAGGGGAAATGAGATGAGGAGGGTTGTGGAATGAAAACTGGGAAGGGGGGTATCATTTGAAATGTAAATTAAGAAAATGATTAATAAAAAAATGAAGATCATAAAAAAAAAGACAAGAAACAGAGATGGGGGCAAGGTAAATGTATGCTATTGCCTGGAGCAATGTTTTGCTACAATTAAATGGTCACATAATGATGATTAAATATCGGGGTCTTCTTCCAATAAAGAAATGAGGAATGGCCTAATTACTATAGTGTGCAAGTGAAAACCTATTCATTTATCATTTCATCGAACATTATGACCAGACTTTTATAAAAGGGGCTTTTTTTCTCAGTCTATAATTTTTCTTCTTTATAGACTGAGACTTTGTTGAGTATACAGGAGGAACTCTGGTGGCATTACTGAAGACAGCATGCCAGTCTTCTGCAGGCTTGTGGGGAGATTTGCAATGACTGGGTTTACATGTCTCAGGTCTCGGAAACAACAACCGTGCATTTTGCTCCATTCCAGCTCTTACGTGGTCACAAGTTTGTTTTCCTGTTAGTTCGAGAAAGGTAAGAATAGGAAGCTTTCTCAAGAACCTGGCAACCAGTTTGTAGGAAGTAAGGCTTTTCTTTGCAGATATGGGGAAGAGGTTGCATTCAACATATCTGTGGGCTGTTCCCTAAATCGACATTCAGCTATTAAGTGTACCTAGTGTAGTTTGACATGATTACATGACATTTCCTTGTCTGTCTGACTAGTCATAAGGCTTATCAATCTTGATGACAAAAAAGTGTCCAGTAGCATCAATATTGACTTGTTCTGAGTTTAATGATATAGTTTACGGGCTTTGTAGTGTCTTAGTTTCTCTTCCATGTCTTTCAGCCGAGTCAAGGTTATTTCATGAGTTGTCACAAGAAACTGTGACAAGTATAAATATCTTCCTCACTTGCTTGGCCAACACAAAGGGTAGGATTTCGGAAAAAAGAAAAAAGAAAAAAAAGTAGGCTTTGGACAAAAGAGAAGAAAAAGACAAGAAAACATTAGTTAAGTCTTGGAAGTGGATTTTGAAGTATGCTGTTTTCATGTGTGGACCTCTTTCTTCAGCCTCTCTCTGCAGCCTTCTCTGCAGCCTTTCCTGTGTTCCTTACATGCACCCCAAATGCCTACTGAATGTGTATTGTTCTCTAGAAAAATAATACCAATAGTATTTTCATAGAGATTTCACATAAGGAGCTAGCTCACGAGGGTCTGGAAACTGCCTTAATCATTTTTCTATTTCGGTGAAGAGAAACCGTGACCAAACCGCTCTAAATTGCATGCGGTTCTGAGTCATGCATTGAAGTCCTGCTATTCCAGGCTCAGGAAACAATCTATGCTGTGTGGTGGGCCTTCTTCTTTTTGTAATTTAGTTTTTTATTAGATATTTTCTTTATTTACATTTCAAAATTTTATCTGCTTTCCTCATTTTTCCTCCCAAACCGTCCCTATCCCTTCCCCCCTTCCCCTGCTCACTAACCCACCCACTCCCACTTCCCTGTTCTGGCATTCTGCTATACTGGGGCACTGAGCCATCACAAAACGAAAGGCCTTTCCTCTCATGGATATCCCACAAGGCCATCCTCTGCTACATATGCAGCTGGAGACATGGGTCGTCCATGTGTACTCTTTGGTTGGTGGTTTAGTCCCTGGGAGCTCTGAGGGTACTGGTTGGTTCATATTGTTCCTCCTATGGGGTTGCAACCCCCTTCAACTCCTTGGGTACTTTCTCTAGCTCCTCCATTGGGGAACCTGTGCTCCATACAATGGATGGCCGTGAGCATCCACTTCTGTATTTGTCAGGCATTGGCAGAGCCTCTCAGGAGACAGCTATATCAGGCTCCTGTCAGCAAAATCTTGTTGGCATCCAAAAAAGTGTCTGGATTTGATGATTGTGTATGGAATGGATCCCCAGGTGGGGCACTATCTGGATGGCCTTTCCTTCAGTTTCTGCTCCAAACTTTGTCTCTGTATCTCCTCCCATGGGTATTTTGATCCCCCTTCTAAGAAGGACCGAAGTACCCACACTGTTCTTCCATCTTCATTGTCTTCATTGCAGAGCTTTGTTTGATCCTGCCATTTTCTCCTTCCTCACTTCCTACTTACGTGTTGGGCTTTCTAGTATACTTAATTTAGTAGAGAAAACTAGTTTAAATAGAGCCACTTTTTTGAAGGTGTCATCAACTCCTTATATTCCTGTAGTACCTGGAGGAGCCTCTATTTCACCATATGGGATATGCCATATGGGTCCATTTGTCTCTTCCATTAGGATATGATTGCCTCAATACCAGTGATGTCATTGTCAATAAACCTAGGTTCACCATGACTGCTGGATGAATGGTTGCTTGCTGAATGAGTTTGCATCTGAAGGCTGTCTGCCCTCATCCTGGCGTGTGTAGTTTTAGATAAAAGAATTTTACAAAGATCATGAGCATGGCTTCTGCCTTCTCATGGCAGGACTGAACCACACCGAGCACTCTGGCAAGCTGGAGAAACTTACCAAAGGAAGCAGAGACAATAACTCTGGAGCTTCTTAACACATACTCCTCATCATGAGTTTTTTGGGGGGAGCTACCCTTGCCATTCCTCTCTTACATACTCATGAATATGAAATGGGCTCGTTGCTTGTAACCAGCATGCTTCATGTTTTCTCAGTGCCATTTCCAATAGAATGATTAACTCACTGTCTTCCTAACCTTTCCCCTCTGTACATGTACACAAAGCTGTGAGCAGCCCAGATAACCTAAGAAAGCTCCATCACCCTTGCAGGCCTTCATTGACATGTAGGCTATGGACTCCACAGTAAGAAAATTGGAGGTTTCTGAGTTAGAGCCACAGGTTGTTTGTGAAATGAGTCAGAGCAACACTGAAATCAGGGGCATCATGTGTACTGTACTGGAACAGCAGGAAATGTATGCAGAGATGAGGTGGGTTATCACAGGCATTCTTGTTGCACTTCAGATATTTAAACTTTCCAAAGATCTGACTCACCACACTAAGTTTCCTTAAACTTTTTTTTTCCTTTGCATAATTGAGTGCTCGGCTGGATGCTGTTCTCCACAATCCCGATTTCCTTCCTAATTGCACAAGTGGCTGGGCTCTTACAATGCCATATTTCTCTTCATTTGCATTTATACAATACACTTCACCATGTGATTCAAATGCACCATTTGAATGCGGAGCTCTGTGTCTGTCTTTAGGATTCTTATAATGGCTGGGTCTACGAATAGAGCAAGTCCGGGGAGGGGTACTATAATCTCAATGTGAGACTGTCTTCGTACAATCGGCCAATATTCAGCTGTTTTCTGAGGTGATGCTGAGCAGTAATTCAAATGGAAGAACATAGCAATAAGTAGAGGGAAAGAACACCCAAGGTGATCATTTAGAAGCTGTTTTCAGGTCAGAATAAAAGAACATGGGATTTGTTTTATTTTATTCTAAACACCATATAATCAAAAGGGTCTCAGGCTCCCTAGGAGCTCCCTGTGTGGGGTTGCTTTATACATTGTTGAAAAAAGCTGGAAAGAATTCTTGCCTTGGATTTCCTTTCTAACCCACAGACTTATTTTCAATTCAAATGAAGAGGTCTCCAGTCAAATAATGTAATTTTAGAAAACTTCCACAGAAGCCCTCTTGATCGACTATCAGGTACACTTGTAGCCAAGCCTGTTCATGATATGAACTATATATATGGCATGTTACCAATTTTGACCACATTCTCCTTATAAAGCAGTTAAATAAGCATGAGTTGCTTATTTGTTCCCCATGGCAGAATAATGGGGACCAGAATGGAAGGGGTCCTGGTGGAGTCATCATGCTATATCTTCTTCCTTTGAAAGGGCTGTCCAATTTCTATTCCATTGATACGTTGGCTCTCCACTTCTTTGTTGTAGGTGTCTCAGTACACTGAAAACCAAAAGCATCCCTGGTTTCTAACCACTGGATAGTAGTTTAATTCCCAGATAGGACAACCACAAATATTTCCTAACCTCCCTGGGGGATAATTGCTTTGGCTAGGCACAACTGCTCTAAAATGTGGATTTTCCTGGTGCTGTCTGTATTGTGATACTAATTCTGCTTCCTCAAGAGGGACTGCCCCCAACAAGGAGTGGATCACATATTCAGGTGATTGATTCCATGTGAACCTTCTCCTCAATTTAACTAGTCAATAAGGACAGCAGAAGCCAATCGCTGGGCGAAGGATAAGGTAGGATTTCCAGGTCCCAGGAGGAAGAGAAGGAAAAAGAGGGAGAGAGATGTGGACCAGGCTGTGGAGCAGATAGGAAGCAGCAGACATATTACTCACAGGGATCCATCATTTGTAGCCTCTGCAGGCGGCTGCAGAGGTTAAGGAGGCTGGGGCAAGAAATTCTTCGCCCAGCAGGTGTGTTATCTGACTGGTTTTAAAATATGAAGGCTGTCTGGTGTTTTCTATCCTCAGTGACTCAGGTGGGCAGGAGAAAGGGCACAGCTACAGGACAGTCTTTAGAGGTTTGGCGAAGCTAGCTGTGTGAGCGGGGTGAGACCATCCTCGCTGGCACTAGGCAAGGAGCAAGTGTGCTTTCTAAAATTACATGCAACATGAAAATAATAATTTTGTTTGATATGATCGACCTACTCGAATCCTGAAGTTCAAAAAAATCTAAGAAACTGTCCTGGTTCTATACTACATAGACTGAGTATTCACTAATCGCCTTGAGGCTTCCAAGGTGATGTTAATTGAGGTTTAACATCAGTGCAATGCATTTCTTATGCTGCTACATCTGGTCTGGTCGTCATAGCTCTCTAAAGATACAGGAGCAAGAGGAAAGAAGATAGATGGCAGAGAGATGGATAGTAGGGGTACAGTCTGTGGGCAGTATATCCAGGAAAGCCTGAAGTCTAGGAATCATGGATAGTATAGGCTGATGGTAGGGTCGTTTGTCTAAGTCTCAGACTCTGAAGAAACCATGTTCTGGATACTTCTATGTCACCCTGACACAAGCTGGAGTCATCTGAAAGAGAAGAACCTTAACTGAGAAAATGCCTCCCATAAGATCTAGCTGTAAGGCATTTTCTTAATCAGTGATTTATAGGGGAGGGCACAGCCTTGGGTGGGTGGTACTATCCCTTGGCTGGTGGTCCAGGGTTCTGTAAGAAAGTAAGCTAAACAAAGCTGAGATAGCAAGCCAGTAAGCAGCATGGTCTCTGCATCAGCTCCTGCCTCCAAGTTCCTGCCCTGTTTGAGTTCTTGACCTGACTTCTGTTGATGATGAACAGCAATATGGAAGTGTAAGCCAAATAAACTCCATTTCCCCATTTAACTGGAGCTGGCTTATAGCTTTAGTCCATTATTATTATAGTAGGACATACAGCTGCGTCCAGACAGACATGGCGCCGGAGGAGCTGAGAGTTCTACATCTTCATCCAAAGGAAGCCATGAGCAGACTGTCCTCAGGCAGCTAGGAGGAGGGTCTCAAAGCCGACTCCACAGTGACACTCTTCCTCCAACAAGGCCATACCTCCTAATAGTGCCATTCCCTGGGCCAAGCATGTTCAAACCACCACACCCCCAACTTGCATTTTGGTCATTGTGTTTCATTGTAGCGATAGAAACCCCAAGCAAGACTCACCAGAACATAAGCCTGTGATGTTCAAGGACATGTTGTTTGTCTGTGGATACCCAACTAGATCAGAGGAAGAGCTCACTGTTTTTTTTTCCCCTCAGGCAGGTTTTATTAAGACTCTTGATGGGTGGGGTGCTGTCTGCCTACGAGGGTGTGGGTGTGTTCCTTACTTAGGATATTGTTTCACATACTAATCTCCAAAAACACCCTGAGAGTCTAACCCAGATAATGTCTTATCATCTATCGGGGTCCCTTTAGGCTTCCCATTAATGTAAAATTAACCATTGCACCTGGTTTATTTCATTTCGGGCCAAACACAAACACAGGCCACCTCATAGATTTTCTAGCAAAAAAAATTTTTTTTTGGTTTCATAAATCAAATTCTTTAAATCCAAGTAGTTTATTAGCATTGCTTTGAAATATTTAGTTTATAAATAGGGTGTCACTGCTGATGCTGCTCTGTAATATTTCAAATCAGAATAAAAATCTTATACTTTCTGATGATTCACAAATTGGCTGTATAAATCTGTGCTCACCTGAAGTTATAACTCCAGAATTGAATTTGTGGGCCTGCCAGACAAATCTTAGCAGCATGCTCTGATTTACAAGTCTCTCTTTTATTAATGGTAGTTGTAGCCAAACTGGTTTTTAGTACTTTATAAGTCCAAAAATTAATTTCCATATCCTTAAATGAGTTTACAAATCCTAATATAGATTTACAAGTCTTGAAACAGATTTGAAAATCATGCTGGTAAATCCCGAATAAAATAACTTGATTTGCAAACCTGGACTCTGCACCTGGTTTTCTAGGAAGTGATTTATAAATCAGGAGTTGAATGCACCCTGGCACAGTGGACTGCTCTCTCTCTGGGAAGTTCCTCTCTTCACATACCATTGCTCCGGACTGATTTACAAGGCTGCAACCCCAGGCTGGCAAAGGCTTCTCTGGCTCTGACACACTGGGGCTGGTGAGGGAAAAGGGCCACATCCCTCAGGCTGCCTAAAGCAGCTAAATCAGTAGGAGGACAGCAGGTCATTCATCTTTTTAGTCAGAAATGGAAAGTGCAGGCTCCAGGTTCTCTCTGAGCAAGTCCTGAGACAAGGCTAAGGCATAGACAGCGGCTAGCTAGCCAGTGCTAGCCGCCAATGGTGCCATAGACTCGAGCCCGGATCAGGAGAGAGTGCATTATCCCTCAGATGGCATCCACCCCCCATAACGATGCTTCTACGGTCGTCCTAAGGAAGAGGCGCAGCCAACTAACTGGTGGCAGTTACTCCAAGGAAGGTGGTCAGAGAACAAAAGAGGAGAGCTTATGTCCTCTGTGATCATGTCTTGTACTATTTCCATGACTTCCTTACCAATCATAGGCTAATTTCACAACTGAGGAAGCATTAGAGAGGTTTTTCTCAGGACTAGATGGGGCCAGTTTGTGTTTCCCTTACCCTTTTGTGGAGTACCCATAGGCAGCTGCCACCACAGGTCCCCTCCACCGCCAGAGCTTTGCTTCACACTTCAGAGTAGCTCTGTGTGTCCATAAAATCCCAGAACCTCCCAGAGGATGTATTCTTGCTCGGTCATCCAGTTTCCTTGGACCAGGCAAGGTGGCTGCCTTGATCCTGGTGTGCATGTTAGAGCTGTAAACGGCATGCAGTTTGCTTCCCACTGCTTATGTGATACAGTGTTTGCAGCAGGCATGGCCTATCCACCACTGTACCCTGTCTTCTACCACCACCACCACCAGACTAGCCTCCTTACTGTGGAGATGTAGCATGCATCCCAGGTCCTTCTGCCTAGCAGCCACAGCTGCACTTTGCCATTGTGTTTCAAAGCCACCTGTGCCTGTCAATCACGTGCTTCTCTGAATGACTGGAAGCTACTATGTTTCCCTCGCTCGTTTCCTCTGTGTGTTGTTCTTGCTCTGGTGAAGATAATTCCCCTGGATCAATTTGTGCCCTTCAATAACTCTGTCCAGTCTCCTAGAAGACATGAGTTGGCTCAGACACTTACAGTTTCTTTGCTTTGAAAGATGTTCCTGATGGCTATACACTTTTTCAACTAACTCCAGCAGCTGTTTTTCACCCCCAGTTAGTTATATGTCTCCTAGCCTGATATCTTTCATTGTTGATCGGGAAGTGCTCCAGACTTAAATTCACACTTTGAGTTTTTGTCCTGGCTCCATTCAGACAAAGTCTGGGGAGCCTCAATTTATTCAAGTGATGAAATATTTTAGCCTCACTACCTTTTGAACATGGTGATTATAAAACTCAAATGAGATAAAATGGGTCAGAATGTCTTGCACATTTTTAATGCTATCTTCCCATAAGCTCCTAATATCTCCCCACAGCCGAGTCTAAAAATTCAAGAGTGACTAGGTTACTTTGCTCCAAATGACTGTGTTGGTGGCTCAGATAGTAATTACAATTCCGTTACATGATATAAGAATTTAAATTATGTAAATTTGAAGCAGTATAATATGAAATATTAATAATATCTTATTTTATATGTAAATGTTGGGATAAAAGCAGTTCTCCAAAGTAAAAGAAAAAAATATAGTTGCTGAAAGTCTACCATTACTGGGCGGCTGGGCTGAGTAAGGGTAAGTTGTGTATATGATATTGTTACTGACAGTGCCGCTTTGGAGGGAAAGAGAAAGACACTCACTCTTTGTCAGAAACTGCGAACCGTGCCTTTGCTCCATGTGTTGAAATGTGCTATTTTAAATTCACTTTATTATAATGAAGCAATATAAAGAGCCAATAGAAATGTCATTCAAACTTTCATCAGTCCACAGAGCTAGCAGTAGGGGTATGAAACCTTTCCCTTTCTGCCTTCCAAAGCAGTAACCTTGCAACATAACTTAGGCTTGATAAAATACCATATTTTTTTATGTTTTTACTGTGCAATTATTTGGCAGAAAGAACTTGGGGAAACATTGGTAATAATTTGGAACAAACAAAGATAGGACAGCAAATCAGGTTTCCTTTGAGTTCTTCAGTATCATCTTCTAACTGTGAAGGTCAAGCCAGGGGGGCCCTGCTCCACCATCAGCCCCCTGGACCGTGCTTTGAGAACACAGGGAATGCAGTGATATCTGTAGAATAAAAGCCACTGGATTGCTTCGTTCATGGGAGGAAATAGCTTTGTGGTTTATAGGTTGAGGAACACCACAGGATGCCCTCCTTTGTATGTAGTCTTTTCCCTGCAGTCTTGTTATGAAGATAGGGCCCCCACTTAAGATTCCCAACTGGACTCCAGAGCAGCCTGTCAGGTTGTTGAAACTGTTGTCTCTCATTCAAGAGCTTTCTATTTTTATGTTTAGATCATTGGGTTCCTGAAATCAGAAAGAGTCTGCTCATATTCTTTTGGCTTTCCTCAATATGAAGTGAAAACAGGCTTTCAATAGATACTTTGGAATAATTGATTAAAAATATGCACCTGGATTGTTCACAGACTCTACGTGGGGTCTAATAAGAATTTCACCCCATGAATGATTTAGAAGGATTATTTTAATAGATGAGGTGTTTTGTTCACAGCAAGTCCACTGATTTGTACCTGAGCTTAGACTTAAGACACGATTTGCAGGGCCTGCTGATTGCAAAATGACTGGTTAAATCTTTGCTGTGGTCAGGAGCTCTTTATGTGGGACTACAGCACATGCAAAGCAGTTCTCTGGGCTAAACATTTAAACTAGATAATCCAAACATTGTATAAATATCTATAGACTCAATGCAAACCTTAAGTTGGAAGATATGCAATAAGTATATTTACGTCCAAAGCTTACTTTGTGAACACAAAAGACCCACAGATTTGAATTATGCATATATGAACCTGGAGCTTGAAGAGGGACTGACAAACGTATTGCAAGAGTGAACTGAAGGGAAGCATGAAGCACCTCACAAAACCCAGGCTGTGAGAGCGAGAACTATTATAAGGACATACACCATATATTTTTCTCCTAAGAGTTAAACCCAAAATGTGTGGAAGCTAGATTGGGGAACAGACATTAGAGCTTTAATTCTGTTAATCTTGAATAAAGTTGCTAATCTCGAATAAATTGTCATTTTGCAATCTTTATCTATATCTAGCTAATTTTATTCCAAGCTTTTCTGGGAGCAAGGGCAGGGCCACCACAGCACTCCTGAAGGGGGTGTTAGAAGGGCCTAGAAGAGAGGGGAAAGCCTTGGCCTTGTGGCAGTCAAATCTGTGGGTAAGTTGCCTTTATTTGGGAATTAACTGGTCGTTTAACTTTGAAGACCAGAAGTCTGACTCACAGTTGACAAAGAGAAGATCCTTTGAAAAGGAAGGCTGGAGAGGCCAAAGCATCTGAATAAGAGAGAAGCAAATTTACAGTCTTTGTTCCCCTTTCCCCCTTTTTATCGGTTAAAATGTGCCTTTGAATTTTGTCTCTTTGGACTTCTCAGCAATAGGTGATTCTTTGTAAGGCCACGGGAAACTGAGCCATTACCTTAATCCTTTGTGCCTCATGGCCACGTAGGAGATTTGTAATGTAGCAGTATTATATACACTGATTATGATCCACAAAAAGCAATGGCAGCAACCATAAGTCCCAAAATGGTTTTTGTTCATTGCAATAAATGATATTTTCTGCATTAAAAATACTTCCTAATTACATGTGACTGTTTTCTTGCCAAGTGCTGAGCACGCCTGGCCTGCCTTCCCCGAGCTGATGGAGGCTTCAGGTGGAAAAACATTTGTACTTGAAACTGAATTTCTAATCTGAGCAGCTCCCCAAATGGGGCTTCTGTTCTTGGGGAAAAAAATGTTTCCTGTGTATTTCCAGAAAGCCATCAATTATTCAGAGGAACCTTTCAAAAGTCAACAGCTTAAATAAGAAAATGCACCATGACAGAAGGAGGCAAGAGTGGGGATTCCCAGGTTGAGTGGACCCTGGTAAGAGTAAATTCCTGTTATCAAGACTCTAGCCTCCATAAAGGCTTCCACCCATGGCTCTGAAGAGGGCTGGGTAAAGGGGGATTCTGAACATGAAAAATTTAACCCTTCTGGCCCAAGGTGACCTGTGATGCTGAGTCTTTCTGTTTTATGTTGTATTCCTTGAGAGGTAGTAATAAACTTTGTGTAACTCTTTTTGTATTAGCACACATAAATTATACATAATGGGTTTCCATTATGACACTTTCATGCATATATAATGTATTTTTTATTGTATTCATCTCCCATTACTGACTACTGTAGTTGCCCCATTCCTGCTGAACAAATCCTTAGTCATTACAAGCATTCCTCTTTCCACTTTCCTGTCTTCTTTGCTATGACCCAATGAGCTGAATTAGAACTCTGTATACAGGCATGGGTGAGGGGTTATTTACCTGTATACAAGCATGGGCAGCCCGTCAGTGGTTACACCACTGGAGAAAATGCCTCTCTGTCCTCCAGTATCTATTACCACTTATACATCTTTAGAGGGGGTTAGGGCCTCACTAGCCCCTTCCTCCCAGCACTGTTAACTATTTATAAACTTCAGGGAGGGGTGAAGAGTCATGAGTTCTTCCTTCCCTGATGGAGCTCACTGTCAGCACTTTAGCCAGTTAGGAGTCTCTACAATAGCTGCTGCCCACTGCAAGAAGAAGGCTTTTCTGACAAAACCACTGACCATTGGACATAAGCATAAATGTTTAGAGATCAATTTAATGGGTATAATATCCAACTAGAAAAAACAGCAGCTTCCCTTTGGCCCATCATATCTTGGACCAAGAATTTTTGACCAGGTTTTTTTCCCTTTTGTTGTTGTTGTTGGATATTTCCTTTTTTTAAAAAGCTGTTGTATTTATTTATTTTTGATATTTTCTTCATTTACATTTCAAATGCTATCCCGAAAGTCCCCTATACTGCCCCCCCCCTGTTCCCCAACCCACCTACTCCTGCTTCCTGGTCCTTGCATTCCCCTGTACTGGGTCATATAGTCTTCGCAAGAACAAGGGCCTCTCCTCCCATTGATGGACCACTAGGCCATCTTCTGCTACATATGCAGCTAGAGACACGAGCTCTGGGGATAATGGTTAGTTTATCTTGTTGTTCCTCCTATAGGGTTGCAGACCCCTTCAATTCCTTGGGTACTTTCTCTAGCTCCTTCATTGGGTGCCCTGTGTTCCATCCAATAGCTGACTGTGAGCATACACTTCTGTATTTGCGAGGCACTAGCATAGCCTCACAAGAGACAACTATATCAGGCTCCTGTCAGCAAAATCTTGCTGGCATATGCAATAGTGTATGGGTTTGGTGGCTGTTTATGGGATGGATCCCTGGGTGGGACAGTCTCTGGATGGTCCTTCCTTCTGTCTCAGCTCCAAACTTTGTCTCTGTAACTCCTTCCATGGGTATTTTGTTCCCCATTACAAGGATGAACAAAGTATCCACACTTCAGTCTTCCTTCTTCTTGAGCTTCATGTGTTTTGCAAATTGTATATTGGGTATTCTGAGTTTCTGGGCTCATATCCACTTATCAGTGAGTGCATATCATGTATGTTCTTTTGTGATTGGGTTAACTCACTCAGTATGATATCCTCCAATTCCATCCATTTGTCTAAGAATTTCATAAATTCATTGCTTTTAATAACTGTGTAGTACTCCATTGTTTAAATATACCACATTTTCTGTATCCATTCCTCTATTGAGGGACATCTAGATTCTTTCCAGCTTCTGGCTATTATAAATAAGACTGCTGTGAACATAGTGGAGCATGTGTCCTTATTGCAAGTTGGTGCATCTTCTGAGCATATGCCCAGAAGTGGTATTGCTGGATCTTCCAGTAGTACTATTTACATTTCAAATGTTATCTCCTCTCTAGGTCTCCCCTCTGGAAACCCCCTATCCAATCCCTCCTCCCCCTGCCTCTATGAGGGTGCTCTCTCCACTCACCCACTCCCTCCCTCCTTCCTGCCCTGGCATTCCCCTACACTGGGGCATTGAACCCCCACAGGATCAAGGGCTACTCCTCCCCCTGATGTCCAACAAGGCCAAAGCCATGGGTCTTTCCATGTACATTCTTTGGTTGGTGGTCCAGTCCCTGGGAGCTCCAGGGGTTGGGCTGGTTGACACTGTTACAGTACCAGGTGTGAATCTCCTCCTGTGGACTGAGCCACAAACCCAGTGTCTCTCTAGCCAAGATATTTGCATGACTTTCCAGTGGGCACACCTTGCCTAGAAAGCTCAGTAGTGTAGCTCACAGTGTCCACAGCTGGGTAAGATCATTGGTAATGGTTCTTCCTCA
Source organism: Mus caroli (assembly GCF_978045245.1). NCBI lineage: Eukaryota > Metazoa > Chordata > Mammalia > Rodentia > Muridae > Mus > Mus caroli. Next base: position 122,841,391 of record NW_028227261.1, read on the forward strand.
GCAGTCTGTGTAGCACCTTTTAGCAGTACGGAAAGAGAATAGCAAGTTTCCAGGTCAGTTCTAGCACTATTTCTCTATGTCCTACAGCTGAACCATGTAGTATCGTCGGCCAAACCATTTTGCCATCTATAACCCTTTCTTCAATGAGACCATATCCTTCTAGTGGCATATTTCTTATCTGTATAGTTAGTATTCTTTCAAATTAAAAAATTTGGGTAAAAGATAGACAGAAAATTTTGACCTCTTGTTTTATTTTTACTATACATTTAATTGCTATCTTGACATTATGTTAGCTGTGACAGGAGACACAGTGTTTGCCCTATGAAAAATTCACCTTGTGAGAAGTATGGTAAGTTCTTCATTGGGTAAAAAGTTTAGACCATCTATATCCCCAAATATCACCACAATCATATATATATGTTCATATGATATATAGAACTTAGGCCCTTTTATTTGTAAAAGGGAAGAAATAGTAGGTGCCTCACAGTAAGCTGCTATTATATCAGCTTAAATGAGGTTATACATCAAAAGAGAACAATACATTTTAGCTCTGTGGAAAGTGGAATGAAGTCACTAATGGATCAACTCACTCATCCACAATAGCCTTATTTTATGTATGCAACTCAAATGATAAATTGCACTCTATAGTGGACCTTTGGGTCACCTCATGACGACTCTTGAGTGTTAAATCCATGGTATAGTTAATAAGTATGAAGATTAGGAAAATGTTAATGTGTGATGGCAAAAGGCAGCTAGACTAGGTGGCTGACTAAGACCTGCTAAATGTAGCAATCCAAGGAAGAAATGGACTCGACAGCAGCTTGACGTATTGGGAGATTTCTAAAATTCAGAGAGGCTGTTAGCACATCACGGACTAGTGTTGGACACACATGACACATTGGCAGGAAAGTGGGGTGCAGTAGATGGAGCATGATGCCTGCTTCATGATGTAGTTAGGGGATGGTTATTGAGTGTACTTGTAGATATTTGTAGAAATTCTTATTTAGTTATCTGTTGGGGAGAAAATGGAATACATTTCACTGGGTCATATGTATGCTTAGGAAAATTAATTTGGTAACATACAGAATCTGAAGACACACATATTCTAGAAGAGGGGTGCTATAGTCACCCATCTAAGAAATAGCATAAGAATTCCACAAGTTGGCCAAGGCTTGGTTCTGTCATGTTGATGACATGAACTGAAACGACAGCACTGACCCAGAGTGGGTGTGGGGTGAGGAGGCTTTCCAGAAAGATGATGTTACACAGGAACAAAGGTATAGGGATAACCTGAGGCTTGAGATCCAGTGTGCAAAGAGAAAGAGAAGAAGACAGATGAAGAATCTGAAGGGACTGTTGAGCTCACCAACTCCATTGAACATTTCCAAGCCCATGGTTACAGAGACAGCCCTGGTTAAACTCAGTGATTCACAAAACAAACAAAAACATAAAAGTAGGAAAGAGACTTGTGGGCAGGGTGGGAGACAGAGTGAGGTTAACAGAAGTGGGAGGAGACAAAAGAGAGGAGGAAATGAGAGTAATCACAATGCATTGAGTAAATGTTTAAAATGGTCTAAGCAAATTTAATAAAAAATAATTAATAAAACGATTATCGGTGGAGTGAGCAAGATGGACTAGCTAATGATGCCATTTCAGGGGTAAATTTAGACTGAGTAGAAGTGAACAGCAGACAGCTAAGAATCAAAATATGGTCTATGAAGAGAAGCCAGGGTCCTGGTATGTACTTAGATATCATCTCAGATTCCTACTGTTGGTGGTTAGAAGTGTATAGTCTCCTGGGAAAAGAAACAGATCAAGAAGACTAGGGGAAGAACATTAGCAAGTACCAATTCTTTGTAGAGATTTGGTGGGGTATTATGGGATGGGGACTGGAGAATTCTAGAAGGTACTGGAAAGTGGTAAAAGAGCTTCTGTCAGAGTGTACTCTCCTTCTGAGTTTGGGAGATCAGGGGATACAGGTATAAAGATTTGGAGGTATAATTTCCATGACTAACACCACTGTTGCCAAGTGTTTTGAGTTTTTGAGAGTAGACACAAATATTGATTATAGAGAAAATTAATATGCATGGAACTAGTAGAATATACATTTTGACCCAAACCAAAAGTCATGAATCACAAAGACATGGAACAGTCAGAGCAGGAGGAGTGGAGCTGGAGCTATGATTCAGACAATACAATGGGAAGTGAAAATCATCACTTACAAAGCTCATGTCCCCAAGGAAGACTGGAGGACAGCCAAGAAGGCTGTTTGAGTCTGATGAGTGGGAGGTAGCTTGCTTTTCTATGAAGGAATATTCTCCAACAAGGTGCAGTTCCAGTTTACATGAAGACAGGCATGCATCAAAAGACAGGAGAATCAGAGTTTTGCTGGGTTGCTAATTCTCCTATTGCTAGGATGGCAGATGGGAAGTCTTTAGGAACTAGGACCACCAATTAAAAACATTTCATGAAGAAAATAAAAAAAGAAGACTTTCTAAATGACTGCATTATTATGGGTGAATTAGGAGAGCAATTTCATTGCTCAGAAAGTGCTTCTCTTTCAATAAGCATAAAGTATGGATTCTTGCTGAGATTTCTAAGCTGCTTCATCTAAATTATATGCTAAAATAGAGAAACAGATGTTAAATATGATTAAAGCCAATTACAAACGCTACAGTACAGTCCTATGCTTTGCTTCCGTCAGTCTCCCTGCCAGCTTAGGTGCCATCCATTCTGCCTTTATTTCCTGTTTGTAATACCAGAATAAGCAACATGGGGGGATTTAAGCAGTCAGGTTACAACCTGGCTGGGATATACAGAATCAAAGAGAATTGCCTCAGCAAATTCAAGCAGCAGACATGGACATAAGACTTTCTGAGGAGAAATCTAGCAGATATTCTGATTCCACACATGAAACAGATTATCAACGAGACTGGCCTGATGTATCAGTGCTTGTATCAAAATTGAATTTTGATTTAATTTCCTGGATGTTTGTTTTTAATCCTTTCAGTGGGCTGTTGCTCTGTTACATATGAAGCCTACATTTTTGTCATGTAAGGACTGGGAACAGAAGGTAGTCATTTTGGATTACTGTGACAGATATTCAAGAAAACAACTTGAGGTGGTTGGATTTATTTTGGCTCATGGTTTGTGAGGTTTTTAGTCCATGGTAAGCTGTATCTGCTGGTATGGGCCAGTGGTGGCATAGAATATAACACCATGGTGGCAGGAGAGAAAGAGAGAGAGAGAGAGAGAGAGAGAGAGAGAGAGAGAGAGAGAGAGAGAGAGAGAGAGAGAGAGAGGGGGGGGGAGAGGGAGAGGGAGAGGGAGAGGGAGAGGGAGAGGGAGAGGGAGAGGGAGAGGGAGAGGGAGAGGGAGAGGGAGAGGGAGAGAGAAACTGATGGCATTCTCTATTGTTCAAAGTCATTTCTAATGATCATGTCTTCCCACCACTCTGCACTCAGCTTTGAGTGTATCATGGACTGATTAAGTTGACAGCTTTTGATAGAATCCCCTTTTGTTGACACCGCCACCTGGGGACCAACCTCTCAGCGTTTATGCCCATGAAGAACACTTCATATTTAACATGGCTCAAGACAAAGGCAGTTGGTTTAGTTACACAATTTTGGTAGACTGGGGCACACAGCAATCAGGAACAGAGCAGCTCCTAGGACTTGCTGTTCCATCTCCCTCCAGGTCCCCTTGGACTTCTGTTAGGTCAGTGTGCAAGCTCAGGCTTTCTCTCTGGCAGAGTTCTCTGTTGACGTGTAGAGCAGGCTCCTCAAAAGCTTAAGCTTGTTACCCCCATTTCTCCTCATATTCAGCCCTTCCTATCTCCTTCAGTCTCCCAGGATTCTCCTCTCAAGTGCCCTGAAGGGAAATATCTTAGTTTCTGCTTAGATTTTTAGACCATTCTGCTATCTGATCTCTGGATTTCCTAGACTTTTGTCAGGTGACTATAACTGGGCCATTAGTTTTTAGTGGGGATTTATGAGTCACTTGATAACAAATGTGTCTGTCCCTGGTTCAGTAACAGTGAATCTGATGGAACAGTTGGCTGAACTGTACTTTTTCACTGACAATTCTTATGATCCTCTGTACCTCACAGAAATATCCGTTGACTGGCTGACTGAATGGAGTCGGTTGGCTTGTGATTGGCTGTATAGGTTTCTAAGAGTAAAGCAAGCCTCCATGTTTATTCTCATGATCACAACTGGGAAATGAAGTGAAGGGAAGTGCTTGTCTCAGAGCACCAGATGGAGAAAGCACTAAATCTCCTCCTACCGCTTTGATGCTAAAACACAGCTGAAAATTTCCCCAATCCCTAATTAGTCTTGGGTCATGTGCCTCAATAGCCAACCTTTCCTCCCTTTCTCTCTGTGTGTAAAATGTAGCCAGTAGAGAAATCTAAGTTGATTTACATATATATCTTTCTTACAAAATGAGTCAATTAATAGTTTAAAACTCTTGATTTCCTGGGACTCAAGTCTCATAAGAAAGCGATTTCCATAACTCATTTTCAGAGTCAACTATCTCAACTCTAATTAGAGTTATAAGTTTCTGAGAAATCCTGAGTGCCTATAATTCATGCATAGCATTGGCCCTTCTTGAGTCATTCATTGGCTTGTCTCTGGCAGTTAAAGAATGAGCTCTCTTCAGGTTTTAAAGAGATGGAGATTTTATCCCCTAATTCATAGCTTCTTCCACTTTCCTTTTTATGTTAAATCTGTTTGAAAGTGATGGACGTGGTTACAGTGATAGTTGATGGCATCTTGTTTCTTTCTGGAGTCTTAAATTGGCCCAAAATATTGTGATATAGAATGCTACTGTCTTGCCTATTTATTTGGGATTCATTTAGAAAATTCCCAAAAACAGTGCTGCCATCTTCCTTGATACCACATTTTCTCTACATCTTTACATACAATGAAACTGTGTTACTTAAGTAGAAGAAGTAGTCTGGGAAATAAACAAGGCAAGGCAGGACATGCTTTCTAGGAAGTGGGTCAACAGACAGAGGGAGGAAGATGCACGTGTCCCAGGTGGAGAAAGGACTCCAGAAGTGGCAATGTGCACAAATGTGCTGTTTGGAGAAGCAGCACACCAACAGCATAATAAGTATTCATGGCCAAGGATTTAGTCTTTAATTTGCATTTCGTGGATGTGCTGGCTAATCTTGGCTGTCAACTTCTCCCTGGGACACAATTTCTGTCACCATGGTTTGCAATCAGTCTTCATTCCCCAGGAAAAGCAAAGTTATGGTTGCATATGGCTTTGAAGTTCACATTTTGTTTGGATCAGAATTATCCTTAAAGAAACAACAATGCAGGGAGTCAAATGCCCTTTAGAATCCAGAGTGACTTTCTGCCATTAGTTGGGCAGTGCTGTAAAAGTTGCACGGATCCTATAAGTCACAGACTGTGTCTTTTAAGTTAAGGTCACACACCATAGGGCTGTTGAGAGCCAGATGACACCAAGCAGGGATATATCTTGTGAGTTTCTGGCTCCTATCTTCCACACATCACTCATTGAATGTTATACACGTCATGAAGAATTCATTCAATGGTAGAATGGTAATTATCATATAATGGCCTTTGGCTATTGTAAGGAGCCGCCTTCACATTCGCCATTACAAGATGGCGCTGATGGCACTGACACCCGTGTTCTAAGTAGTAAACAAGCAAGCTGCGCATGTGCCGGGGTAGCTTTCCACGCCATGTGCTCTGCCTTTCCCATGACGACAACTCCGGCTGATGGGCTGCAGCCAATCAGGGAGTGACACGTCCGAGGCGGAGGACAGTCCTCCATAAAAGGGAGGGGGCTCCGCCATCTCTCTCTGGCTCTCTCTCTGGCTCCTTTCTCCACTGGCTCCTGATGGGGTAAGCAATAAAGTTTGTGCTGCAGAAGATTCCGGTTGCCCTGAGCATGTTCTTACCAGGGAAACACAAAAGCGCGGGCAATAGGCTATGGGTGAATGGACAGAAGAAAAGTATGTAAGAGGAGAGGCAGCACCAACTTATTGGGAATATAAATGTTTGTGGGCAACAATAAGAAGGAAGTGCTTTCCTATGTCTTGGTGATGGACTAACGATTGAAATATTTATAAGTCATTTAATATGAGCCTGTATTTACTTGAGCATGTAGTCCATCTGTGGTGGTTTGAATCAAAATGACTCCCAGAGGCTTAGAGGGAGTGGCCCTTATTAGAAGGTGTGGCCTTTCTGGAGTAGGTGTAGCCTTTTGGACTAGGTGTGGCCTTGTTAGAGGAAGTGGGTCACTGAGGTGGGCTTTAAGGATTCAGATGCTCAAGCCAGGCTCAGTGTCATTCTTTCCTCCTGTTGAACTGCAGATTCAGATGTAGAACTCTCAGCTCCTCCAGCTGCCATGTTTCCTGCCATGATGATAATGGAATAAACTCTTAACTGTAAGCCAGCCTCAATTAAATGGTTTCCTTTATAAGAGCTGCTGACACAGGACCATGGTATCTCTTCTCAATTGAATACTGACTAAGCCACTATCTCTTACAGAATTAAGGGTTAAAGTACTGAACATTCCTACCCAGCATGGCAAGAAACCACTCCTTTGAGAAGCACTTTTTCATTCAGCAGATTGATAGTGTCCTGGCGTTTTCCTGTTCTGTGTTGCCCACTTCAGATGAACCTGCTTCTCTAGTCCTTTACTTAGAACAGAAAGCCCACCTAAATGAGCACAGCTCATTTGCAAGGCTTTGGCCTCCATTTGGGAAAGAGAAAACTTTGGCTTTGGAAACAGACAGTCCTTTGTGTACTGGGTGATGACTCAAGGTTTTTGGAGAAGTCCTTTCTTCCAAAGATCAAAGCTTTCTTGAAAGAACTCCAGAGTAGAAGTTGATTGCATCTTCCAAGGTCAGTGTCCAACACAGCTTCAGCTACATCTCCACTGGAAATCAGGATCTGATGTAACCCAGTCCTGGAGAAACTGCTATCGCCCCAAGTGCTCCATGGGATGTGTGACCCTGGATTATGAAAATTTACGAAATGGGATGTTTAGTGAAGTTAGGGATCAAGTAAGTGTGAAGAGAAGATGACAGTGACTCCAAGTGCACATCAGAAGCTGGGAATGTGTGGGTTTGGATGTAGAGACTTACCTTCCAGACCACCGAACCTACATTCTGGAAGGAAACAGAAAGAAAATCAGCTGCTGCGAGAGAATTTAAAGATTGTCTTTGGCAGGAAAGATTAACCAAATGAGCCAGAGAAACTTCATTGAAATCTTTGGTCATGTCTCCAATGTTTAGACACTTTCTTCCCCAAAGCCACATGGACAACACCTTCCCAGTTGTTTTACTAAGTGTAATGAACTCACCCCTACCAAGGTGACTTATAAAAGCTCCGAGTGCCTTTGGCTCCCCCCCCCCCCACACACACACACAACACACTCCCCAGAGAATCTAATTTTGCCAAATGAGTTGAGGAGATGAAACAATATAAAACTTATTCCAGGTTTTCCTCTCGGCACAAATTATGTTCCTTCTTGTTACGGATGTCTGAGGATAAAAATACCCGTCTACCGCCATCTGTGAAGTATATTCTATACATTTGAGAACACATGAGAACAATGCTTTGCACGCTAAATTCGTCTTCCAGAGCAGGGTGGCTTCATCAGTCTCTGATGTCAAGGCAGGGCAATGGTGCCTGTGAATAATGAAGCCCCCCTTATCGGGTGCAGATGAATTCAATTTCCTTCCTATTGTAATGTCGTATTTGATTCTCTTACTTCTTATTTTTATTTTTAAAGGTTGCTTACTGCTCCTAGCCTTTTCCCTGTCACCACTAATAGGAAACATTTTTCAGAATTATCCAGTTCTGTGTCTATTTGCCTTGCCAGCCTCACTGAATATTGCAGGCACGCAAGTGAGGCTCTTAGATTAAAAGTATTTCCAATCTGTGAATGTCAGGCAACCACCGGATGACCCTTGAAGTTCACTGCTAAATTTATCATCCTGAAAATTTCAGTTTGATCTGCTTTTGTTTTATTTTGTTTTTATTTTATGTATACTTAGGCAGCACACTTGATCTTCCAGTGATTAATCATATCCCGTAAACTGAAATTCATGAGGAATGAGGCACTGCATGCCCCTAACTTGAACTCAGTTGTAGTAGCAGGATATTCTGTGAGTCTAAATCTTCCGTCTTTGTTGCTTTCCTCTTTAGAAAAACAAGACAACATTTCCACATTATATTTACCTAATGGATGAGACTCAGTCTATTAGGTGAGATATAAAATAAATTAAATTCTGTGGCAGGTGAACAGCTCCAGGGCACTGTGGTTTGCAACGGTGTTAATATTCTCTAAGACCACTGCCTGAGTTTAGCCGAGCTAGCTTCAAAATTACTGGCCACCTGCAGGCTTCTCTTTTGCTTTCCTAATCAAAACTGCAATCCTGGGTAATTTAGCAAAATAGTAAGTAAATAATTACTTCAGAATATTTCAGAGTTAGGAACACAAATTTTCTTCTTTTTACCTAATTGGCAGTGATAAGAAGCATCAAGGTTCCCATGTCGCAGTCTTGGTTTGGGGTGAACTTGGTTACTTTTCATTTTGGACAATTAAATTGCTTCTGCAGATGGATGTAGCAGAATCCTCAGCTAAATGATGGTGGGAAGAGGATCCGACTGGAGGGGTGTGCACAGCACGGCTCAGGATTAAGATGAGAACAGTGTTGGAGGTCTGGTGCTTTGGGGTGTCACTGTGTACGCATGAATACAAGCTACTTTGGGGGTGGTGGAAGCAGTTTTGCTCGGGGGTCCCAGATGATGCCTTCTGAAACATACTGCCAGTGCGGATCCCGAGGATCTTGTATAGGTGAAGCTCATGACTGCATTTGTGAATGGAGGAAGGTTCCTAATCAGACACTGGAAGCAGTTTCTGCAAGGAAAACAAAGTATCTGATGCTAACAATAGAGTAGACCTGTGTGTATGGGCAGACACTGAGCGTGGCCTCTGCATGGTCCTCAGCAGTCTACCTTTGGATGGAGCAGTTCCATAACACAGCTGTTGGTTTTAAATTCTTCCTTGGCTTTGTTGATGGCTCCATTTATTCTTCCCTATTTTCTCTAGGATGCTGGGAGGTTCTGTTATCCCGTCCTACTGTCCCTTCCTAGTTAGAAGGTTATTATTGCCTTTGAGGTTCCTTAATGGTTATTTTAAATTACACCTTTCTGAGTAATCATGTCAAAGTGACACAAAAACCTTGAAACTCAAAACCCTGAAATTCAAGTTATGGAGGGGCTACCCTCACCTGATGGTCCTGCCCTCACCCTCGCTCTATTTTATTTTGGCCCACGCCCTTTTTCAGTGCCTTTCCCCAATAACTACATCTACTTTACATTTGGGGTTTTCCATGACTCTGACCATCACCTATAGGTATAACCAAGATGACTGCTGAATATATAACCAAAACAATTGCCTGTCAAAACTAGAAATGGCCTCAGGCCAGGGCTTTGGGAGAGCTGTGACTTCAGATCACGGGCACTCAGCTCTTCTCCCTTAAGGAGCTGAGGTCATCAGTCCCAAGGTCATCGTGTGCTTGGTCTGTGCCATCCTTGACATGTCCTGTGTTCTCTTTGTACAATATTACTCGATTAGCTTCCTGCTGACTTGTTCTGTCGCATGATAGTTTTTCTGCTGACCTCGGCCAATTTTCCTCCTGCGAACCATATATAAGATGCTGTTCTACTTAATAAGATTGCTTGGCATGAGCCATCAGCTTCTGCAAGACCTCCTGACCCCAGTTTTCCTATCTTCTTTATTTTCTCATCTCTTGGTCCTCTCTCTCAGGAACCTGTCACTGAAGAACGACCTGCTGGTCCAGGTCAGTTATCGATATCTCTAAAGATTTTGCTGAAATGTAACATTCTTCCACTCAGGATTTGAAAGATCATGGCACGTGTGTGTGTGTGTGTGTGTGTGTGTGTGTGTGTGTGTGTGTGTGTGTTTAAAAGCTGTAAAATTCCCAGCAGAGAAAAAAATTTCTGCTTACCACTTGCAGTAGAAAAGGTTGGTAGTTAAAACTTTATGTACAGGGTAGTCTTAATTTGCTATGGCGTGCTAGGTATGCAATTTGAGTTCAACTCTTGTTTAGAAAAATATAGTAAAAAGAGACAATTAGGTGTGAGAGGAAAAAATGTTACTAAGGTTTTGTTAGGTCTTGAACCTGGGACAAATGACTAACTGAGGTGTCTATTTAATATAGCAAAGCAGACCTGCCTGGCCACCAGGTTCTCTCAGCATCTCTACCAGTCCCATGCCAGGGTGTAGCTGACATACCCTGTGCACTACCCTAAACTTTGGTAGCTCATGGCTGGCTGCCTTTTCCCCAGCTGCCATTCCCTATATAATCCAGACATTTTGGTGACTAGTCCTTCCCCCTTTTTAGTCTACCCTTTATCCTCCTGGCCTTTTGTTCTGGCTTTCCCCTCCCACAGCCCCTCTCCTCACATTGCCTGGCTCAGGATCAGGACTCTGGACTTGCTCTGGACTCTCCCAGACACTCTGCCTCTGGCTGTGGCCTCTCTTTCATCTACAGTAAGCCTTCTCCTCCACCATACCTAGGAGCAGTCATGTCCTTCCTTTTAAATTTGATTTTAATTTTTCATTCAGATGCAAAGTATGAAGATATATCTTTAGTTAAAAGGGTTTAAAAGAAAAGGAAATATTTTGGATGAAGATGGATTTCGTTTGATAAAATAAGATTTTCTGGGCTGGCGAGATGACTCAGTGGGTAAGAGCATTGACTGCTTTTCCGGAGGTCCTGAGTTCAAATCCCAGTAACCACATGGTGGCTCACAACCACCTGTAATGATATCTTCTGGTGTGTCTGAAGTCAGCTACAATGTACTCATATACATAAAATAAATAAATAAATCTTAAAAATAAATAAGTAAATAAATAATTTAGGAGTAAAAGTAAAAAAAAAAAATTAAGATTTTCTTTCTTCCTAAGTAACAGATCAAGATAATCCCTACAGAGCTTAACACTAAGACGTAGAAGGCCCGAGTGAGTTAGTCATGAGATTCATGGAGGATGGACAGAAGGATAATAAATTTCTAGAGTTATAATGACCTATTCATGGTGAGAAAAGCTGTTTATCTAATCACTTATGTTTTTGCTAACTTTGTCAGGTTTTAACCATTTAGAAAAACCGAGCCATAACAAAACTACAGTAAAGACTAATTGTGAACCTTTTTATTCTTATAGATACTTCCTCATGAAAATGGGCATTACTGTTCTCTTCTGTAATTATATTCTTTGTGATAAAATGAGCTACTCAATATAAGAAAATCTGTTAAATAAATTTAGATTTTGTAAAAGTACACTATAAAAAGAAACATGAAAATGAGGTTCTCAGATTCTCCATGGAATGTATTTGCAGTTTTAACTTTATTTTGATGCTAAAAATGCTTAAGTTGAGAAAATTGTAATTTTTAACGCTCAAATCCTTAACAGGCATAAATCATATTAATTTATAAAATAATAGTTTTATGAAAGCTATTAACTTGTAAACTGCTAAAATAAAGGCAATTAAGACATAAAAACAAATGGTTAGTCACTTTATAAATGACTAAATGAGTTAATAATGTGCCTAGAATTTTCGTTTTAGTTATGCTCAATAGAAGCATAATTCACCTGAAGGGACAAGATTGGCTGGAGAGACCAATTTACATCTCCCTTTACATAGTCTTCTATATGGTCTCAAAGTTAAGCCTGAAGTAAAGAACTCAATACCCGTTTAAGGTAAATATAGATCTCATTTAATATAAAATAATATTCAAAATTAGTTGTATTAAAGAACTGATTATGGAGAATTAAACGCTTGAATTAAAATGTATAATATAGTTATATGTCAGGACATTTCCAGGCTTACATAGTACCCTTTCTCTTGGATGGGACAAAGATTCCATCAGAGAAAATTGTACGTTAGCCTCTTTATAAGATAGGAAATAAGACTTGCTGGATGTCTGCTGGTCATGCTTCTGCCTGTGTAGGTTGGGCCAACTTTGGCTGTCTCGGCCAGACCAGGAAAACCTTCTCCTTATCTATAAAAGATGAATTACTCCTCATGTCTCACATGACAGGAGAACGGATTCTTTAACCCAGTGGAAGATCTCAAAGTCTGTGCCTCTGTCCTCAATGTCAGAAGCAACAAAGGAGGAAACAGCAATTACTTACACTCAGTATCTCCTCGCCTGACATATGAGAATGCTGTGAACAGGGAACCTTGTACCTAAGCCTGTTGTCTGACTGTTATGGGATTTGTACCCTAGCCCCATCGACCATGTCTTTTACCCTGACTCCCAATTTTCCTCCTCTTAGCAGAACCTAATTCCAAGGCTGAGAGGTAATTACCTGATTCTGTAAAAATAAATTCTCAAGAGAGTTTTAGAAAATATAAGATACAGACTCTGCCACAAGGCCTGTCGGCACAACCAGGCTCACCTGTGCTGGTTAAACACTAAGTCACAGGTGTCCTTCTTTACACCCAAGTAAAGAAAGCAACAGTGCCTGGGAAGGAAGAAGGCCAGAGAGTGAAAGTCTACTCAGACCAGCCTTTCATCTCCAGAGGCTACAGGGATCAGCTCTCAGCCCTGCTCCTGCTCCAAACCAGGGAGCCAGCAGGCCTGTGCATAATGAAAACACCAAGGCAAAGGAAGACAATAGTGTACATTTAAGACACACAGAGAATTCAGAAAGTAATGCTATGGTGAAGCCAAGAGGAAACAATACACAAAGTGCTGAAAGAAATGACTGCTAACTTGTCATTACATGCCCAGTCTAAGGAATAGGCAATATTTGAAGATGGGGCTTAGGATGCCCCTTCCTCCCTTTGCACTCCCAGCAATGTTAACCATGACACTGCTTCCAAACTTAAATAAGCCTGAGAGCTAGCAGGCCTGGCCTTCTCACTAATAAAAGGGAGGAGCTTAAGAGAATGACATAAAACAATTTTCAGATGGAAAGATTAGTCTAGGGAGGGGTCTAGTTTATACAGCTCTCAGAATACTCCCTCTCGGCAAGTAACTTTCTTCTGGTACTTTAGGAAGTCCGCAAGGTCTTCAAACCTGTTAGCAAGCCTATAAGTGGTCACCGAAGCATAGAGTGGTACCTGGGAGGCCGAATGGAATCACTGCTGACAGCTTCCTTCCAGAAGTGCTCTATCTGTGATGGACATACGGATTACTATGTAAGCCTGTGCTAAGTGAGGTCAGTGGTTGGTGCTCTTCTACCAAGAAAACCAGGGAAACCGAACTTGTTTTAAGTTTGCATTTCACAGGTTAGCCAAACATACAATCACCATAGGAACTTGTCAGGCTCAGGTGAGTGGAGGTGGGGAAACCTTAGGTATATATTTAAATGCTTTGTTGGACCAGAATATTCACACAATATGCTAATTGGAGGAGCTGGTAATTCCTCAGCCAAATTCCCACTCCAACTGGGATATTAGCACTATTTGACACACTAAAGAGACTATGATACACTAATAGCCTTAAACTGTTTCACATTTCAATTTCTAGGTGTTTTGGGGCAACTAAACAGGCTTTACCGTAATTGGTCTCTTATAAATGTGGCCTCAGGTACCACTTTTTGTATTGAACAGCCACATTTATATCCAGGAGTGATAGGTTCCAGGCCTGGGTATCTAGTCTACCTTAAACAAACATCGCTGTCGGCCCTTTTGCTGAGGGGGGTCTCTCCTAGTGAGCAACTTAGCTGCTTGGCTAGTTTTAATTTGGCTTTCTTTTGAAGAGTTGTTTCAAAAGTACTATGAAAAGGATCCTTAATGCTCAAGAAAGTAAGATTTGGTCTAGGCTGAAAAGGGTTTAGAGATGCCACTGAGCCATAAATACTTAAAGAGAGACTTGAGCGAAAGCATACAGTCATGCGGGGATGACTTTAATCCTGGAGCTGGGCTTGGTTTAGGTAAACTATACATTTGCATACACATGTACTAGCTCAAAGACAGATAGACTCAGACTGTTTTCCCTACTTCTTGGAGAACCTAGGAATTTGGTTGATAAGTCAAACTCATACAAAGAAAGATCCTTAAGGAAACACTTTCTGTTCTCAAACAAGGGCAAGCAAAGGGAAGGAAAAATAAACGGAAAAGCAACACAGACAACTAGAGGTCAGAAGTCAGAACTTTGAAGTCTCAGGTTAAAAGGGCAGCTAAGAACTCCCTGCCTCTGTCTTTCTGGTGTCTTCTCATCTTCCTGGCCTGTCAGAGAAGACAATGCTGTCACAAGGGTCTTGGAGTTTGACATGTGTCAGATCAGATATGGATAGAATAGACAGACACACCTTCACTGTGTGCTGACTAGTCCCCAGGTGTGTATTGGTGACTGAATAATAATTGTCGGTTACAAACTATTCAGTAGGCTTTTCTGCTGTGTCCCTGTGCCTGTTGAACATAGCAGCATGCAATGGTTTGCTGGGGACACCATAATAAAATACAATAAACAGAGTAACTTAAACATAAGGAGTTTATCTTGTCTTATTCCAGAATCTGGGAATCTAGTATCAACTGTTGACAGAGTTGGCCCACTCAGCTCTTCCTTCCAGGCTTGCAAATGTCTGGTTTTTTCCTCTGTATTCACTGGGTCTGCTGCTTGTGTGCATATATGTCTTCCTTTCCTCTTCCTGAGAGAACGTCATTCCCGTTAGATTCGGGCCACTCCAGTGGCATAGTTATACCAACAAAGGCCCTAGTCTTAGTTAGAGCCAGATTCTGAGTCTTGGGCATTAGGACTTCATCACATGAATTTAGAGTACTGTAATTCAACTTATAACAAAGTCATTTAGACAGATATCCATACTGTGATTCTTTTCCAAAATTAGTGATTGGGTAATAAGATATCAGTACTACTTAGAGAAGAACATTGTATGATTTCAAAACACTATTCTATTTCCAGAGTAATTAAAATAGATCTTAAGAATCAAATAATAAAGAGCTGATGAATATTCAGCTAAAATAATGTTGAATAAAATCATTAAAAATCTTCTCAAAATGTGGAATTATTTGGGGGTCTAAAAGGGAAGTGGTTATTTTATGCCCTCATGAAATAAGAAAAGTGGGCTGAACTGGCATCAGCCAGTTTGGAGGAAAATGATTATTCCTTACAGTACCCATAACTGTTGTGAGCATTATTTCCTCATAAGCCTTTATCCCCCAAACAATGGATCTCATGCTCTTTGGTTCTTCGTTAGACAGTTACAGATGATAAATAATTGATTAATACAGTCACAAACAAAAAACTACCCCCAACCAAAAAGATCTAGGGTTTGAAAGAGATTTTAAATGAGAGACTAAAATTAACGTTAGTATATGTATTTTCAAAAATGCTATTTTACTTGAGACAGAGTAGGGCACAAGGAAGAGAGAATCAGTGCATGGGACCTTCACTGTGACTCACAGCATTGGGGACATGGAACCTAAAGAGGCCACCTCCTGTAGCCAATGGAGCTCTGGAGACAACAACTCATCCACAAAACTTTCAACCCAAAATTTATCCTGTCTACAAGAAATGCAGGGACAGAGGTTGGAGCAGAGACTGGGGTAATGACCAACCAATAAGGGGCTCAATTTGAGACCCATTCCATGGGCACTATTAACGATACTCTGTTATGCCTGCAGAGAGGAGCCTACCCTAAGCTGACTCAGACAGATGCAGACACCCACAGCCAAACAGTGGATGAAGCTTGGGGACTCTTATGGAAGAATAGGAGGAAGGATTGCAGGTCCCAAAGTGTTGCGGCCTGCCCGCAGTCCACAACACGAACGGTTCAACTGAGAATGGCAGTTCGAGCTGAAAAGAGAGGAATCTAGACGGGGCGGAAGAAAGAACGGAGCTAAGACAAGATCCTGATCAAAGCTCAATTTTACTATTTCCAGACACTCAGTTATAAAGGAAGGGGGAGGGAACCCAATATCCCGCCAAGTAACTCAGGGTCCAGTAGCAGGACGAACACGTGTGTGCCTCCAGGCAGCAAAGGCAGGGTCCAGCAGTAGGCGTGGCAGAACAAATGAGCAGGTAGCTCCACCCTTGAGCAAGCAGGTTCCAGGCTGGGGGAAGGGAGGCCACATCTCCTCCCATTAGTTAACAAAAAAGAAAGGGGCTGGCCTGAGGCAGAAAAATTATCTATGCTAAATAGTTCTGCCTGAGTTCTTAGGGCTAAAGAAAAAAACCTGTTTCCGTGGGATTTCCTAACTTTTCTAATGGTAAACTGTATTTGGCTAAGACTGTCTTTATTATCCTAGTAAACCACTAACAGAATAGGCTCTGACTTTATAATGCTAATTAGTGCTGAATAGGTAACTACCTGTTTGCATTTTAAGTAGGGCGTTGGAACCCTGGCTAAGTTTAACTAAACAAATTTAGAATAACACTGAGTTGATAATTCTCCGCAATTTTGGATGGCAGGCGGGGAAACAAGGAGAAGGGGTAAGACTGGCTGGCTCCTAGTACAAGGCCAGTTGGCTTTTTTTATTTGGGTGGGAGGCAGTGAAGGGCTTGCCCTTTCGACAGTAAGGTCTCCAACCTCTCTCCCCCCTATTAATTAAGTTTAAATAGGCAATGCTTAACAGAGGTGATCAAATGATTTTCTCATCCGTAGATGAGTGGGCCTTTAACCTTGACTTGGGTGGACATTGACCTGATTCCTCCCGTGAGTGTTATAACAACCCACATCTGTGGCTCTTGGTATCTTTTGGGGAGGGGAGGCAGAGCCTTAGGTATTTTTGGTTTTTTGCTGGAATCAGATACCAACCTCTTTCAAATCAGGTGTGTCGCACAGGGAACTCAGAAACGGTCAAGCTGGAACTTCCCCCGCAGTAATCTCCTGCGCCAAGCGGTACCCATACTGTATTCATATGATTATGAATCAGTACGCGCAGTTCTGAGCGATGCGCGGTCTCTATATGAGACTTGTCAACCTCAGATTTAGCAAGGCCTAGACAAGAATTATGTCAGTATTAACACCATGGATTGTGGTTAAAATAGGAGTTGGAAGTCTTTTCTCCTCATCCCTGTTATTCCCTAGCCTGAGGAACTAAGGACACCATGCAGTAACAGCAAGGGTGAAAAGCCAGAGGCCAGCTAAGGGACTAAGCCCATCTCTATCAAAATAAGAACTAATCTCTGTAAATATATGAAATTTCTACTTCCCTAGCTCTCCTGGTAAATCTAAATCTTATCTCAGACTGAAAGACACGTGCTGGGATGTCCTTGGAAGGGAGATTAGCAGTACCACCTGTTTGCTCTTAGGGGCGGAGAACCGGAGAATGTGGATTGACCTGCTTGAGAAAAGAAAGAAATCTAAACAATGAGAGAGTAGCACTGTAAATTTTCTGTTTGGAGAAGTCAAGGTACTTTATTTAGATGCAAATTGTAAAGCTAAAGCTAATCTCCGGCCTCCTGTAGGGGAATTGGCTCAGAGGATAACAGCGTTTCTGGGAGCTTCCACTCCCAGCTGAATTCTAAGCACAAGAGGAATTTTAGTCTTTAGAATGATACTTACGAGAAGAGACAGAATCTGTGTTTACCTGACGAATTAATCTCTCTGGTAGCCACCGTGCTTCATCTTCATCTCGTGAAAAAACACAAACCGAGCCTCTTCCCCAGATTAGAACTGGATCCGGACCCTTCCATTCATTAGTCAGGGCGTCCTTCCATTTTACCAATGCATAAGAATTAGAAGTAACTGGGTGCCAGGGGCGTTCCGCTGCAGACTGACCTTTAATGTCAGTTTGCAAAAAGTTTAGGACAAATAAGGTGAAGGCAAGATGAGCCTTTGGTGACCTTGTTCTTAGGACAATTACTTTTAAAATGATCCAAACTTTCACAATTAAAGCATGCATTATTCCCTTGTTTCCTCGAGAACATTGCTTGCGCGTGGGTTCCCTGCGAGAACTCGCAGGAAGGCCCGATGTCTGCGCAAAGACGGACATATCCCGCCAAATCTGTCTGTCCCTTATGCGGTTGAATTGCAGCTCGGCAAGTTGCGTTAGCATTCTCATAAGCCAGTTGCATAACGAAGGGACTACCTGTGTCTGGACTTCCAAGGATTCTACTAGCGGAAATCAACAGCCTGTCCACAAAGTCTTGATATGGTTCATCAGAACCCTGCCGAATGCTAGCTAAACTTCCACTAGTATCTCCTTTAACTGGCAACCTTCCCCAAGCACGGAGTGCGGCTGTCGCAATTTGCGCGTACACTGCAACGGGAAAATCAATCTGATTTGTCTGTCCCTCATATGGACCCTCTCCTAAAAGCATGTTGCTATCCCAGTCTGAGTTACCAGCCTGAGCATTAGAAGCAGCAGTTTTCTTACTGGCGTCTCGCCATTCAGAATCCCAAAGCAAAAAATCTCCTCCTGACAGGGTAGCCTTGGACAGAGTCTTCCAATCTGAGGGGGTTAAGTTTGACTCCGCAACTGTGTCCAGTAATGCTTGAGTGAATGGGGCTGAAGGACCATATTGCACAACAGCCGCCTTTAACTCTTTTATCAACTTGAAATCCAAGGTCTGGTAATGTCTGGTCCTAGCATCTTGCTGATCAACTACCTCGACCACAGGAAAGGCCAGCGTATTAGACGAATTCTGTCCTTTCCCATGAGCCTGACTCACAACTCTTTTTTTTTTTTTTAAGATTTATTTATTTATTTATTTATTTATTTATTTATTTATTTATTATATGTAAGTACACTGTAGCTGTCTTCAGACACTCCAGAAGAGGGAGTCAGATCTCGTTACGGATGGTTGTGAGCCACCATGTGGTTGCTGGGATTTGAACTCCGGACCTTCGGAAGAGCAGTCGGGTGCTCTTACCTACTGAGCCATCTCACCAGCCCCTCACAACTCTTTCTAGCAGCACCTGGTGAACTACAGAAGAGTTACTCTTCTCCGCTTCTGAGATCTTTTTTGGTTTCCGAAGCTCATTAGTCAGCCTCTGAAGCTTAATCTCAAACTCTAACTCGCTTAGCCGTGTGTCCCTATGAGTAGCACCTCCCAAAGTGGTGACTATAGGTGAAGCGGGAGATTCGCAAGAGGACCAATTCTCATTAAGGTAATGGGCAATTCCTCTATCTGAGTGATTTTTGTTAAAATTCAGTCCATCATCAGAGTTTCCACATTTATCAATTTTTGAGTTAAGAAGATCTTTTTCTGAGGAGGCCTTCTCTGATAGGCACTCCTCCTGAGATACCACAAGCTCCGCCTGAGGGCAATTTAGCCCTGGAGAAGTTGCATCTTTTATAGCATCATTTACAAGCGCCCAGAGGCCTAGGGTAAAATTATCTGTCTGAGCGATATTCAAGGCCTCACCAACTCTCTCCCAGGTTCCACAATCTATCATTTCTTCTTCCTTGAACCATGGACAACAGCTATCTATCTTATCTAAAAAATTTCTTACTAATTGTACTTCAAGCCTTACTCCTCTGGCCTGAAACAACTCCTGAAAACTAAAAACAACCGCCTGATCCATGACTTTAAACCCTTCCTTCTTCCACCTAAGCAGCTTTCTAAAAAGCTGCGGCACACCACCTGTTTCCGTATCTAGTTCCGATTAACGAGCTGCTGACCCAAGCAGAAACAGTGTTGGGTTAGCACTGATTCAAACTTGATTCGTATCCTACCGCATCCTCAGCAACACTTTACAAAACTGAAATTTTAGGCTAGCGCTAGCATGTGTACCTGTCCGTTGCTCCGATGCTCCGATAGGAAGATCCTTTCCTTTCTTGTGGAGCTCCACACAGCAGTCGTTTCTCTTAGCATCCCTCTGCCATTCTTCAGGTCCCAGTTCTGGCGCCAACTGTTGTGGCCTGCCCGCAGTCCACAACACTAACGGTTCAACTGAGAATGGCAGTTCGAGCTGAAAAGAGAGGAATCTAGACGGGGCGGAAGAAAGAACGGAGCTAAGACAAGATCCTGATCAAAGCTCAATTTTACTATTTCCAGATACTCAGTTATAAAGGAAGGGGGAGGGAACCCAATATCCCGCCAAGTAACTCAGGGTCCAGTAGCAGGATGAACACGTGTGTGCCTCCAGGCAGCAAAGGCAGGGTCCAGCAGTAGGCGTGGCAGAACGAATGAGCAGGTAGCTCCACCCTTGAGCAAGCAGGTTCCAGGCTGGGGGAAGGGAGGCCACACCAAAGGGAATAGATACTCCACAGGAAGATCCACAGAGCCAACTAACCTAGATCCTTAGGGCTTTAAGAGTCTGAACCATCAACCAAAGATCATACACGGATTAGACCTAGGCCTCCCTGCTTATATATAGCAGATGTGCAGTTTGACCTTCATGTGGATTTTGAACAACTAGAGCAGGCTATCCCCAAAGCTGCAGCCTTGCATGTGGGATATGTTCTTATATCTGGGCTGCCTTGTCTGACCTCAATGGGAGAGGAAGCGCCTAGCTCTGCAGAGACTTGAAATGCCAGGGCTGGGGGATACTCAGGGAGACTCCCACCTTCTCAGAGGAGAAGGGGTGGAGGGGGACAGGAAAAGGATTGTGGGAGGGGGTGACCTGGGAGGCTGATAGCGAGTGTGATGTAAAGTGAATAAGAAAAACGTTGGTCCCAAACTTCATGGTATAGATGGATATGTTCCCTTAACAGGACCATTTGGACACATTAATCAACCTCAAAGTCATTTTGAGCTCTTTGCACAGCGCTCTGCTTGAGAGGTGCTAGCAGTAGGGGGATTCAAGCAGAAGTTGGAAGGGGGCTGTGTTTGTTGCTAACTGGGTTCTGCCTTTGCTAATACCAAACAAGAAAAAGAGACAGATTCTGAGAAACTGATGCCTACATCCCCTTGAGACTTACAAGCACTAGGAAAAGCTTGAATTAAGAAAGAATGAAGCTTAAGGTGAAACAATGTATTGTCTTTCTTTTACTGTTTGAGAGACAGTTGCAATGCAAACTCAAAACAAAATGTATAGTTAATGTCAGAGGCCTGCTTTCATTATCTCAATAAAATGTATTACATTCAAGTTTTAAGCCAGGCGTGGTGGCGCACGCCTTTAATCCCAGCACTCGGGAGGCAGAGGCAGGCGGATTTCTGAGTTGGAGGCCAGCCTGGTCTACAAAGTGAGTGCCAGGACAGCCAGGGCTACACAGAGAAACCCTGTCTCAAAAAAAAAAAAAAAAAAAAACAAGTTTTATCTCAATAAAATGCTGACATTAACACATAAAAATAAGATGTGTGTTGAAACCCCTTGAATACAGATATATCATTGATCTGATCTTGGTTTTTTTTTGAGTCAAGTAATTCACGTGTATGTGTGTCCCAAGTATTAGTACTTAGAGCTTGGTGTGGCAACCTACAAACAGTTTTTGATATAAAATAAAAATGTGCCTTGGAAATGAAGTGCATCTTTGTGAGTGTTGTGGAGGAATATATCCATGATGGCAGTCATCACTAACATAGCAGAGAGGCTGCTGTTTGACTTTCACACAAAGCTTCTCACCTAGTGGTCTTAGAAAGCTCTTGCTTAATGTATACTTGTTGTCTGTGGTCTTCCTTTCCAGGCAGGTGAAGGGAAGCAGGCAGTCTAAGTCATCCTTTAAAATATATCACCAGCATCTGGGAACACTCAAGGACAGAGGATTCGGCCCTGACCTCATGGTTACTATTCTAACACCCCTATCAGCCTTTAACTCATGGGGTAAAATGAAATATCTCAGGCACTATGTTTACCTTCCAATGTAAGGAAGAGTAGAAACACAGTTATGTCGATACCATTTATGAAGAACAAATTAAAAAAAAAGACCTCCTTTGTAAAATCAATAGCGAGGGAGAAAAACATCAAGACGAATGGGCAAGGGGGACTAGGTAACCAGGATAACAAATGAGTGGGGTCTTGCCTGGCTTGCTTGAGTGAACCATTACTCTCTCAATGTGAGTTTTCACCTAGTAAGTTGGGTCAACAGAGTCTGATGACAGAATGAGAGGATAAGTTGTTGAGACATAAAAATAAAAATGTTTATCCGCACATTTATTATCCCTTGATCTAATATGGAACTTGTAGCCAGAGCCCAGTGCTCCGCAGGCCCAGCTCTCTGTTTTATGCATAGTTTTGGGAGTATCCACAAAGCATAAAGTGCCTTTTCTCACTTTTCTGCTCGAATGATTTCAGAGCTGCTCTCTAGAGACCTATTTCTCTAATGGCAAGGTCTAATCCAATTGTGTGCTCACTCGGTTGAGAAAGAGCTGGGAGGGTTACAGTGCCATGGGTAGCCTTTCCAGGCTGGAGGGATGCAGGGTCTTTTCTGGGGAGTGGTGACACCAACCTCGCGTTGCTTCTCCCCATTTTTCTTACACGCCCAACTCAAGTGGAATTTCCATTGTACAAGAGTCTCTCAACTTACTCCCCAGGGGCACTTACTGTGCACCAAACTGCATTGTGGTAGTGACTTTTACAATCATCCTAACCACCACCCCCCATGCATGAAATTCTTTTTGCCATTTAGAGAAGCCTAAGTTGGAACTCTATAGCCAGTGTCAAGCTGCACTGCTCAGTTTGTATTGTACACATTTAGCCGTGTTCTCAAGCAAGTTAGGGAGCACTTCTGGTACCACTGTATTCTTATGAATGCCACACTTGTGAAATCACATAGGGCCCCACATGTGAGTTATGTGTGGTGATGAGAGGCGTAGCCTTTGTTGACATGACTTCTCACTATTTTCTGCAGTGAGTTTCATGTGTGCACCAGGCAGGAGGGCAAGCCCACGAAGAACTCATGAGGGAGGTAGAGGCAGGAAGATGAAGATTTTAGTCCCTGTCTCAACAAATAGACCCAAACAAAACCCTAGTGCTCCAAGTACATTGTTTGGTTTCCAGTGGGAACAACAGAAGCACAGAATCTGGAGAGAGTTGGCTGTGACCTTTGCCTTTGTAGATGGAAGGGGAGGCTCCAAGAGGTGAAGTCACTGAACAAACTGGAAGGAAGGCTAGGTCTCGAACTTGGCTCTGCCACCACAGTCTTTACACACTGACCTTCTCTGTGCCCTGCACCATGCCGGCTGCTGTGTTTGGATCTGGAGGACTGAAGTTGTTTGGGCTCCTTCTGTTTTGCCTGCATGCATGGACCGGAAACAGCCATGTTTCACAGCAATGTTTAAAAGATATATAAATTTATGGCTTACTGCTTTGAATCGTAGACTGTTCTACCTTTATGTCTTTAAAACAACCAGTCTAATAGCCTTTAAGGGATGCTATTTTTAAAAAGAAAACATTTGGCGGATGTGGTGGTGCATACCTTTAATCTCAGCACTTGGAAGGCAGATGTTTATCTCCAAGCTTGAGGCCAATTTGGCCTACAGAGAATTCCAGGCCAGCTATGGCTATAGAGTGATTGATACCTTGTCACCGAAACACAAAAGGCAGGAGGGAGATGGGGAAAGGGGGAGGGGCGAGGGGAGGGGGAGGGAAGAGGAGGGGGAGGGAAAGGGAGAGAGAATGTCCATGAGTGCATGTCCTTAGACTTCATTCAGTCACTCTCCCCACTACCCACCCCTTGTTCCCTGCAGCTTTCTTTCTTTCTCCTAAATAGTTCATTTTTACTTTCATGTCATGTGTCTTAAATCTACATTCCACATATGAGAGAAAACAAGTGGCGTTTGCCTCTCTGGTACTGGGCTGTCTTGTTTAACACTGACTGCACATGGTCACCATTTCCTGAATGAAATACTTTTGTTCTTCTTTATGGCAAAATAAAGTTTTATTATGTATGTACTCGGCACCTTCTCATGGTTGTGATCAAAGGAACTGCTAATAAGAGCTCAGGAGTAGAACTCTTTGGCTCATAATCTCATCAGGTTCAGCTCTTTATAGCAGGAGTGTGTGTGTGTGTATGTGTGTGTATGTGTGTGTGTGTGTGTGTGTGTGTGTGTGTGTGTGAAGCCTATGGCAGACCAGGAAGCAGGATAATGCTTGTGTTCTGTCAGCTGTTGCCTTCTCCTCTTTTATGCTACCAAGGTGCTTAGCCCATGAGAGGATTCTGCCCAGACTCAGGATAAATCTTTTCCCTTCAGTTAATCTGAAAATGTTCCTCCTAGTTCCTAGTTCCTCGTTCCTCGTTCCTCGTTCCTCCTCTCTCTCTCTCTCTCTCTCTCTTACACACACACACACACACACACACCACATATACTCACCACACACACCACATATACTCATTTATGTTCCCACCTTTGCTGTCTAATGGTTCCTTTTCCTCTTCATTCACACCAGAATTCACTGCTGTTTCTTGATGAGAGGATTTAAGCCTAGAATATAAATTTAAGCACAAAAACAACGCAGCTAAGCAATAGCCAGAGGGAAGCATTCTTTAATATACCTCCACAAAGGTGCACATCTTCCTATCTATCTAGTTTTTCTGATCTTAGACATCTCTGTCCAGTACCTTCCTTTGTGCTATCCCTACCACTGCTTTTACAGTTCTCCAGTATTGATGACCAAAGAAAGAAACTCTAGGACCTCACAACTACCATGTTGGCTTTTAAAATGATATATCTTAATTAAAGTTAAATAGTCTGAACTAGTAGCATTTTATTAGATCATTAAATAAATCTCTGAACCACATTTGAACAGAACACAGTGAGATGCATTTAAAATTTTCATTGGCAAGTAATTAGTAAATAGATATCATTATACCTTCTTGTAAGGGAGTTTCACTGTGCATTCCAAGTTGGCCTCTACCTGGCTTGTTGCTTAATAAGTATGTATATACATTGTACTGGCTAGTTTTGTGTCAACTTGACACAGCTGGAGTTATCACAGAGAAAGGGGCTTCAGTTGAGGAAATGCCTCCATGAGATACAACTGTAAGGCATTTTCTCAATTAGTGATCAAGGGGGAAAGGCCCCTTGTGGGTGAGACAATCTCTGGGCTGGTAGTCTTGGTTCTATAAGAGAGCAGGCTGAGCAAGCCAGGGGAAGCAAGCCAGTAAAGAACTCCATGGCTTCTGCATCAGCTCCTGCTTTCTGACCTGCTTGAATTCCAGTCCTGACTTCCTTTGGTGATGAACAGCAGTATAGAAGTGTAAGCTGAATAAACCCTTTCCTCCCCAAGTGCTTCTTGGTCATGATGTTTGTGCAGGAATAGAAACCCTGATTAAGACAACATGTACAGAGAGGGGGCGGGGGAGGAAAGAGGGAGAAAGGCAGAGGAAAGGGAGAAGGAGGGAGAGGGGGACAGATAGGGCGGGGGAGAGAGAGAGAGAGAGAGAGAGAGAGAGAGAGAGAGAGAGAGAGAGAGAGAGAGAGAGAGAGAGAGAGAATGTATGACACAACACACAATAAGGCCAGTTGAAGTATTAGCACTTCTAAGACACACAGTGTTAGAATCTGGGCCTGAGAAAGTGGGAGACACTCCCAGGCCTGCAGAAGGAGGACATCATCAAGAAGGCAGAGATGGTGTGGATGGGTCAGAAGGACTCAGAAGCTCTAAGAGAGCTGCCATGTATTTGTTCAGGTGAGCTATTACTGTCTTTGCTGAGATTGCTTCTTCTGAGGGGTTTGGAACAAGTAACCCTGAACCTCCCCTGTTATTACTAGACACACAGTGAGAATAAGCATTTTGGAAAATGTTGAGGTGTAATGGCTATTCCCTGGTTGTCAGCTTGACTATACCTGGGATGATCTACAATCCAGAATTGGAGGCTACACCTGTGATCCAAATCTTGAGGCTGGAAGACACAAGTTTCTGACCTGAATCTTGGCATGGAGATCTTGAGGCATAGTGGCCTCGAAAGGCTTAGGCCCAGGCAAGGTATTACACCCCTTTAATCCCAGGAGACTGAGGTGAGGAGATCTCCGAGTTCAAGTCCCAGGTCTAGGCATGGTAGCACACACCTTTAATCTGGGCCATATATTCTGCTGGTGGCCTACATAAGGACATTGGAAGAGGGAAGGATCACTCTTCTACTGTTTGCACTTACTTGTCAGCACATTTGTTAGGACCTACTTCGACACACAGCCAGCTGAAACAACTAGCCTTGTGGGACTGAGCAACTACTAGATTCTTAGACTTCCCATCCATAGCTGCCCATTGTTGGGTTAGTTGGACTAAAGACTGTAAGTCATCACAATAAATTCCCTCAATATAGAGAGGCATTCCATAAGTTCTGTGACTCTAGAGAATCCTGACTAATACACTATGCAAAGGAACGGCTTATGGAACTTTAGCCACATCATGCTGTCAAGTGTCCTGAACTAGATCACACGAGGTCACATAGGAAAGACGACCTCAAATGAGGAGTAGGGTTTGCTTAGCCTCGTTCATCAGACTCACACTGTGTAGTTGTACAGAACCAGAACAAGTTTTGGGCAGCCATTTGTCTGACAGACAAGAGGCTGATGTTTGCTCCTAAATGACTGTATGATGGTTATTTTAATCGGCAACTTGGTACAACTGAGAATCACCTGGGTAGGCATCTCAAAGAGAAACAGACATTAAGCCAACTGGCAGGGATGACTCCGTGGTATTATCTTCATTTCGGTAATTGGTTTGGGAAGATCCAGCCTAAGTGGGTAATGTCATTCCCTGTGCTTGGGTCCTTCACTTTATAAATGAAGAGAAAGTGATCTGATCATAAGCATGCATGCATGCATTAATTCATTGCTCTCTGGTCTTGACTATGGTCATAATTGACTAGGTCTACTGCTATGCCTTCTCTGCTTTAATGGACTGTAATCTGGAACTGTGAGCCCAATGAACCCTTTCTCCCTTAAGTTGTTTTTGTCAGGGGTTTTGTTTCTGTAACAGAAAAGAAACTAAGACAGTGACCCAGTTTAGGTACAGGTGCAGCGCATGGGCATAGAGCAAGGTTACTATAACCTAAGATTTTTCTCTTCCAAGTCAAGGTTTCTCAGGAACTAGAATCGGAGCTGAGATTGTCCACAAATGGAAAAATCTAAGGGCAAGGACCAAGCATGTGCCTGGTTACTCTGTAGTACCCATACTTGGTTGTGGTAATTTATGGGTAACTCATAAGCAAGGGATCTAGCAAACAGGGGAGATGAGGGAAGATTCAACTGAGACAGAGCCTGAACAGAAAGGAGGCCTAGAGTCAGAGGTTTGATCAGTGGAGGAGCCCTCTAGAATAGCAATTTTCACAGTATGCTATGTGATAGAGACCTCAGATACTAGGGGCAGTAGAGCATAAGGGAATGAAAATGGATCCTAGTAACTGTGGAAGAAACTCCTCAGGGTGCCTGTTGGGATCTCAGAGATTGAGCTTATAGTTTTAGTATGCATGGCAGTGTCTCTGTCTCCGAGAAGACTGACTTGTTGGATTAGCCTATAGCCAGCCTGGCATTGTCTCCCTAGGAATGGTCTTCCTGTATCCCCTTAAGCTCCTGTGTCTTAGCCTAACTGTTGGAGTCTTCCTCACTGCAGAAGTCTTTATTTATGTGGTTTATGAAGAGCCCAGATAGCTGCCCAGGCTAGATTTTTTTCACTGAATTAACTATCAGTGAAGAATTCTTAAATTCTACTTTCACCCTGTTTTTAAATTATTAAAGGGAGTAGAAAAGCTATAAAAGTAACAGCAGAATTCTAACTCAGTGTTAAGAAGAATGTTTGAGCAAGCCCTTGGAGATAGAGGCTGGTGGTCAGAGGAAAAGAGGCTGTATTTCAGATTTTGACAAAGCGAAGGGAAATTTCTCGTCCTTTCTTCATTCCTAAAGAATATGACATAGTATTTTATTTCATGGCATCCTTGATCATCTTCTCTCTCTCTCACCCTCTCCCTCTCCTTCTTCCTCTGCTTCTCCCTCTCTCTGTCCCTCAGTGTATATGTCTGTTGTTGTATGCACATGTGTGCATGAGAGAGAGAGAGAGAGAGGAAGAGAGAGAGAGAGAGAGAGGAAGAGAGAGGAAGAGAGAGAGAGAGAGAGAGGAAGAGAGAGTAGACAGACGTCAACCTCAGGTATCATTCATATGAAACCATCCACTTTGATTTTTTTACACTGTTTTTTCTGCAGACCCTAGAAGCGTTTCTTGTCACTCTATAAGTCTAGCATGCTTTCATGCCAGTGTCTTAGGAGTGTTAACACTTCAGTTGGGCTTACTGGTGGGCAGCATTTGATCTCTGTCTCTATCCCTGTCTCTGTCTTTCTGTCTCTGTCGGTCTCTGTCTGTCTCTCTGTCTCTCTCTGTCTCTCTGTCTCTGTCTCTGTCTCTGTCTGTCTCTCTCTGTCTCTGTCTCTCTCTCTCTCTCTGTATGTATGTATTCATGTGTACATTGCTTTCTCTCCACAGGAACCCAGGACTCAGTAAATTAGAACAAATTGGGAGCCAGTGAGCCTCAGGAATCTACCTGTCTCCATCTGCCTAGTGCTGCCACACCCAACTTTTTTTTTTTTAACAAGGGAACAGAATTTGGGGATGGTCCCCATGTTTGCCCAGTGGTGCACTACTGAGGAAGCCACCTACCCTACCCAGGCCTCCTCCATTTTAGTTGTCTGTTTTTCTTCTCTTTCCTGATAGTCTCCAGATTTCTTAAAACCATTGTTTTTCTTTCCTTTGGATCATATTTCTCACTGTAGAGTCTGGCATCAAGTAGATTATTAAAAAATTAATAAATATGAAAAATAATTACAGTGTATGAAGACATCAAAGGTGATGGACAGGGCTTGGAAGTCCAGTTGGTGAGGTGCTTTCACACAAGCATGAAGATTTAAGTTTGCTCCCTGGATCCCACATACAAAGTCTAGCTGCAGTAGTGCAAGTCTGTAATCATAACACCAAAAAGGTGGAGGCAGGGGGATCTAGCTGAATTGGTGAGTTTCAGGTTCAGTGTGATGGTTTGCATATGCTCATCTGAGGAAGTGGCACTATTAGAAGTGTGTCACTGTGGGGTGGGCTTGGAGATCTTCTTCCTAGTTGCCTGAGGATGCTCAGTCTCTTCCTGGATTCTTTCAGGTGAAGATGTAGACCCTTCAGCTCCTCCAGGGTCATGCCTGCCTAGATGTTGTTATGTTCCTGCCTTGATGATAACAGACTGAACCTTTGAACCTGCAAGCCAATCCCAATTAAATGCTACCTTTTATAAGACTTGCCTTAGTCATTGCGCCTGTTCACAGTAGTAAAACCCTAACTAAGACAGTGAGAGACCCCTAACTCAAAAAATGTGGTAAAGAGTAATAGAGGAAGACACTCAATGTAGGCCTCTGGTCTCTATTCGCATGTGATCACACATGCATGTGCACCTATTCACGCCATGCACCCACACCCACACAATGCCCACAACATGATAAGGAAGATATTATTTAACCCATGTTTTGTGTTTGGTTATGTTTGAAGGTGAGTGTTGATTAGCATCCAGCATTATGCTATACCATACTTGGTCACAGAGGAGCCCAAGACTCTGTGGCTGTACTGTTTAGAATGATATGCGGCCCTGCCATTTCCTGTTCTGTACCTTTGAATGTATGATTTCACCCCTGTGCCTTGATATTCTCACTGGTAAAACAAGGTTACTGGTGGACTATACTTAGAATAAGAGAAATATGACTTGGTACATGCTCTAGCCAGGAAAGTTCCTGATACATGGTAAATAGTGATTAAGTCACTCAGAACACAGTTACTAAAATGGTATGTTTCTCCTACCAAAAGCAACAGTGAGCTTTCCAGTCTCTTTGCATTATTTAAATGTGTTCAAAGTAACACATAGCTTGCTCTCAGTCCTTTGTGAATTTATAATTTTAGTAGCAGAGAAACCTGATATCGGAAATAGGGTAAGTGATCAGAGTTCCTGAAGCCCTTACTTGGCCAAGGCTCTTTCTCCATAAATGCAGTCTGAGGGCTTATGAATCAGAGATGGGATCCAAAAGCACGCTTCCTAGAAACAATGCCAGTGACTGCCTGGAATCTCCGCTCATTAGAAAACCACATGCAGACACAGCATCCCCCTAGGTCTTCAAGATTTGACTAATGGTAGCAAATTATTTACATGATGGTAGTCAGACCAGGGAAGAATCTGATGAAACAAATGGCGAGCCTCTCACAAATGACAAAGGTTTCTCTCACTGGTGGCAGCAGTTCTAAGATGGGAAACTGTGGGATATGTTGGTCTACAGCAGGATGCTTGGTATGACTTCAGAGCATCGCAAGAAGACACGGTGTCAGGCCTCACCCCAGTGGCTCTGGGTTACTCAGCCTCTTTGCTGCATTTCCTTCTTGCCTGGGGTTTTCTTGTGTGGGGCTGGAGTAAGGAGTAAGTGACCTGTCAGTGGCAGGTGATGACTTAAGCGATTGATTGGTAGGTCCCTGGGAGGAGCCTAGGGAACCACCTGTAAGCTAACAGACACTAGTGACATACTGGAATGCCAATGACCATGAAACAGGAGTCAGAAAATGGAATGTGCCAGTAGTTTATAGCAGCCTGTGTAGCCCTGAAGTGGTCCTTTCCCCTAGCTCCTGCTTGTGCATATTAGGCATGTTTTCTTGTGTTGAAAATCTTGATCTCTCTTTCACATTAAAAATATCAAGATGACCTGAGTTGTTTATTTTTCAAACACAGGGAGAAAAACTACCCCCAAAGAAGAACAACGGTAAATTGCTCACATTTTAACTGTTTTTTTTTTTTTTTTAACTTTTCTTTAGTGGAAGTAGATTTAAAATCTGCCAGGGAAAGCCCAATTTGAAGGAAGGCAGCATTAGAAAGCCTGCAATTATGTAAGTAAGTGAATGTTTCCTCAATGATGGAAAACTTGAGAGCACACCAAGTGAAACCGCCGTGACTACTTTTTCAATAAAGTGTGCGGATGCTGACAGAGCCACTCAGGCTTCTGCTAGCTTGGAGGCGGAACAGCTCTCTATCCCATCCTGGAACGGATTTAGTTCATCCTGATGTTGGGTAGGCAGGGCACTATGGAGATGGAACAACCTGTCAGACTCTGCGTAGGGATTAAAATATGCAGATTCAGTTTGCATTGTGTCTGCTCCGGAGAATAGCAACAAAATAGAAACTATCAATAATACTTAATTTAATAATATGACAGTGCTTAGCATATGAGGTGATTTTTCTGTGGGTATCAAGTTTGGCTGTGAGGAAGGTGGCAAGCCACCATTTTACTAAGTTTTAGTCCTGGGGTAAACAGAATGTACATTAGTCATTTGATCCCTCAAGAATAGAGGTACCCCAAGTTTCAGGTAAATTTACATTAGTGTTCGAGTTTAATTTTGAGCATTCTTCTCAGATGCTGGTGTGTGTGTGTGTGTGACTTCTCATGTAATGTCACTTTTGAGCAAATCTAAATCGATTGAACCTGGAGAGTGTCAAATA
Organism: Mus caroli; assembly: GCF_978045245.1. NCBI lineage: Eukaryota > Metazoa > Chordata > Mammalia > Rodentia > Muridae > Mus > Mus caroli. The sequence goes on from NW_028227261.1 coordinate 122,872,712, forward strand.
AGAAATGGAAAGGTGGATGGGGTGCTGAGAAGTGTGCTTAAACACACCAAGGATGAGGGTGCTGGATCCTGGAAATGGGGGACAGAGTTCCCACAGCCTGCAGATGAATACGTGGGGTGATGCACTCGCCTATCTCTCAGAGGCCGTTTTATACGGCATATGGAGTGAGGCAAAGTAAACCAGGCACAGCTGTGGAGACTCTGGAAAGGACCCGAACCATAATTAAGAGAGATTGCCTCTGCTTTCTGTTCGGCACTAGCTTTAAGGAATTACCTTCCCAAGGCTTGCGCAGGGGTTTATAGGCATGAAGACATCTCAGTCTTGACAGGGCATAGTCTGCTTTGTTTTTGTTTTAAGATTTGGTGTTGTCCACTTTTGAAGACCTTTCCAGAACATACTCACATCCCATCACGGCTCAGTGTTCCCAACAGTGCACACACAGCCTTGTCGAGGCACAGTTGATAAGTAGATAGGACTGTTCCTTACCACCATGTGTTAAATCCCAGAAGCACCCTGTACTCACCCTGTACAGTGAGTAACTCTGGCCACAGGTCAGCTAGGAAGTGGATGTCAGGGACAGGTCTGCCCTTCCCATGTTCCCTCTCATTTGCCCCGCCCTCACGAGAGTCTGCCTTCATCTCAAGCATTGTAATAGTTATTTCGATTTATATCTTATTCTTTCACTGAACATGAGAATGTAGCAAATATATAGAACATAATGAAAACTGTGAAGAAAGAAAATTGTGTACCCTTTTCATGGTTTAATGTTTATGTAAATGGAATAATCTGTTATGCCGAAATTCACGTTTTTGTGTGTGTGGCTTGGCGTTCTGTTCCCGAAACTCATCTGCAAGTATATGGTAGTTTTTGTTTATTCATTTTTCATCACACACACATACAAAGTACTTTATGTTGTTTTCTTCAAGGGCATTTGGGTTATTTCTTGGTTTTAGCTTTGTAAATACAATTACTATGAGCAATGTTGTCCACTGTCTGCTGGGCACATCTACAGGGATTTCTGTAGGATATATGGCTAGGAGCAAGGTTCCTGGGCCTAGATAGAAATTGTCTCAACTTTAGCAAGTACCACTGAATTAACATCAAATAGATGAATACTGCCATGTTCCTTCTGATGGAGTGTGAATCATGAGCTGTTCATGGGCTGTAAGTAACAGGCGCTATTAGCAGGATACTTAGTAGCTTCTAATCTAAAGGTTAGAAGATTTTCTTTATTAAAATGCATTTTACATATTTTAGTCATGTATTTTGTATGTATGTGTGCATGTGAGTTCCATGGCACCCATGTGGAGGTCAGAGTGTAATTTGACAAAGACAGTTTCTTCTTCTACTATGTGGCTAGATCCCTGGGGTTGAACTCAGAATGTTGGCTTAGTGGTAGATGTCTATATCCACTGAGCGATCCTGCCAGTTCTAATGTTTTCCTGTGGTTTTAATTTTTATCCTTACGTTATAATAGGTTTTTTTTATCACATGATTTCATCTTTTCTGAACTCCCTATTATCTATTATCCCTGCTTATAATCTATTGAATTATCCCCTTTCCCTTTTATTCTTTTTGGTTATGGGGGAATAAATCTAATGCAAACATTACCAATCTAACCATCCAGTGGCATTAGCACACCACAATGCTGTTGACCATTCCCACATCTTTTTTTTTTTTTAATTTCTCTAAACGGGAACTCTGTAACAGATAGTAAGTCCCCCCATTTTACTTCCCCATTATCCCTCTTATATGAAGTCTGTCAGTCTGTCCATCCCAGGTACTCGTGTAACTAAAACCATATGATGTTTGTCCTTACTACATTTTTAAGTTCACTCATAAACCAGACCATCACTATTTTTTAAATGGCTGAATAATATACCGCTGCAAATATGTTCCATATTTTTTTCTTTTGCCTGTTCAAGGACACTTCCTCAGGTTCTTTCCTTTGTCAAATGCTCAGAATGCTGCTTCCTGGAACAGTGATACAGTGGCTGTCCAAGTCCCTATATGTATGTAGGGCTCTATAATGATTTCTCATTTTACTCTTACAGGAATAAATAAACAGTTTTCTACACAGGCTAAATTACAGTTCCATTGTTAGTATACAGTAGTAAATCCCTTCTTTATCAATACTCGTTCATTCCATTTAATCTTAGCCCCAATAGCTCTGTAGTACTATTCCATTACTTTTGATTTTCATTCTTTACAAACTAATGACACTAAAATCATCTTCAAATTCCAATTGTCCATTCTTTAAAGCACACTGGTTTTCATATTGAATTTTAGGATTTTTTAAAAAGGTGTTTTAGATATTAAACCCTTATCATATACACGATTTGTAAGTATTTTCTTTGATTTTGTTGTTGGTCCTTTCTCTTCCTTTATAATTTTCTTAGGGTTTCCATTGCTGCGAAAAGATATCATGGACTCTGCAACTCTTATAAAGGTAAACAGTTAGCTGGGACTGGCTTAGAATTCTCAGAGGTTTAGTCCATTATTGTCATGGCAGGAAGCATGGCAGCATGCAGGCAGACATGGTGCTGGAGAAGATGCTGAGAGTTCTACATCTCTATCCACAGGCAAATGCAGGAGACTGCCCCACTAAACTTAGCTTGAGCATATGAGATCTCAAAGCCTACCTCCACAGCAGACATACTTCCTCCAACAAGGCCATACCTACTCCAACAAGGCAAACCTCTTAATAGTGCCACTCCCCATGGGCCAAACATTCAAACAGTTGAGTCTATTGGGGCCATTTCTATTTAAATTACCACAATAGTGATCTTTGATGCAAACACTTTACATTCAATGAAATACCCTTTCCTCTTTATTTAAGGGGTCATCTTCTTTTTTTTCTTATCAATTTGAAGTATTTCCATAAATATATTGATTGGTGATATTTATTACAAGTATCTTCTTTAGTGATACAACATCATTCAGTCTTTTAAATAATATTTTAGATGGGTGACAGTGCTGATTTTTTGTCATATTTATCAATTATTTAGTTTATGTTTACATTTAATTTTTAGATGTGTAGCTTGTTAAAGGATAGAAAAGACATTGATTTCTATTTTCAGGTCACTATTGACTTCTGATTTTAGATTTGGACCTTATGCTTGGTTGATCCCCTCTTGATGTGTCTGGATCTGGGCAACACTGGGTACCAGTGGTGGATTTCAGACATCACCACTGAGCAGGCGTCTTAGTCAGTGTTCTTGTGTTATGAAGAGACACCAGGACCATGGCAAAAGTATTTAATTGGGGGTTAGCTTACACTTTCAGAGGTTTACTCCATTGTCCTTCTGGTGGGGAGCATGATGGCAAGCAGGCAGACATAATGTCGGAGAAGGAGCTGAGAGTTCTACCTCTGGATCCACAGACAGCAGGAAGAGGACAAGACTGGGTTTGGCTTGAGTTTTAGAAACCACAAAACCCCACCTTCCAACAAGGCTACAGCGAATCCAATAAGGAGGAGCTGATGTTTCTAAAGTAGTGCCACTCCCTAATGACCAAATATTCAAATATATGGGGACATTCTTATTTAAACCACCATAACAGGCCTCTGTACATGCTGATCCCTGTTCATGCTGGTCCACTTAGGATGCCTTTCTTGGCTTCTGCTTTTCCAGAAGGGATCACTGACTGACCATCTATGTCTTCACTGCAGGCTTACTGGCATTCATCAGAATCCAAAGGTGTGGGGCATTGGGTTATGCACAGACAGGCTGGTCTCCAGTGGAGCTGAGGCGGAATCCCGGAGCGGTGATAATTCACCTACATGACACGGTAGGTGTTCCCTCATGCTCCTGGAACTCTGGCTCTTGTCGAAGTTACCGCCCCCTCAGCTCCCACAAGAGAAGCATGGTTAGAAGTCCTGTAGACAATGTCCCAAGCTTCTGACCTTCAGGCTAAACTCCTCCCTAGTTACCTGGCAACTAAAGACAGCAGCATACCATAAAAGGGCTGTTTGGCCCCTGCTCACTCTCTCACTCTTCATTCTCTTGCCCTTACTCCCCCTCCCTTCCTCTTCTCTTCCTCTCTTCCTCTCTCTCCCTCTTACTCTCTAGCCTTTCTTCTCTCTTTCACTCTCCCCTTTGTCTCCTCTTGGCCTTGGTCTCTCTCTCTCTCTCTCTCTCTCTCTCTCTCTCTCTCTCTCTCTCATTCTCTCTCTCTCTCTCTCTCTCTCTCTCTCTCTCCACCTTCTCTCTTTCCCCCTGCTTTTCTATAATAAAGCTCTAAAACCATAGACTGTGTCTGTTCATCAAGGCCCACTGCTCTTGGAGGATGGGATAAGCTTTCTCCTAATAAGCCGTTTCTAATCTCCTCCGGATGGAAGGCCTTCCTGTGCTCCTCCAGTCAAGGCCCACTGCACAGCCTTATGCCTGTGTGGGAACCTCTTTTCCCTCAGCCCTCTCTCCCATAACCCCAGGGTGACAGGGTGTTTCTCCGGGGCTCCCCAGGTTGGGGGCTGCCCCATGTCCACCCTTTGTCGAGTGGGTCAGAGGCTTAGATGCCCACTGGGGCCGAGTGGAAAGCATCTGGCAGCCCTCCCATGTTCACCTGTCCAGAGCATAGGAGGAACTCTGGCCAGACGTGGGCTATCCTCCCTCGCTCCTTTTCCCTGGCCCCTTTAAGTTCCCACACCAAGGATGTGGACTTTTCTACATTTTATTTTCAACATAACTTCATTGGAAAACTGGGAGGTGGGAAATCGGTCCTCTATTAGTCCATCTCAAAACTTTCTTGAGTCTTGTCTAGTACTTGGCCAGCTGTGTGGTCTCTTATGAGACACAGGGAGAAGGGCAACTTCCTTGGCTGAGTGAGAGAGCACTACAATGCCTACCCACAGGAGTGTTCTTTAAAATTTTTCCTACATTACAGTGTTGTAGGAATCTACATATTTAGCCATATTTTAAAAAACAAAAAACAAAAAACCCACGCTGTCACAACTGGCATTGTAGGAAGAAGGCAAATAGGCACTTTCTTGAGTGGATGGGAGAGGATATAATGGGTCTTTGGTCCCTGTGACAATGGTGACAGGGAGCGATAGATCAGCACCTGGCTCCATGTGCTCCTGTCATTGGGGGAAGTCCTGCTCTGCATGACTCGGTGTAGAGATGGGATTGTAAAACTAACGTCACTCTTGACAAATCTTCCCACACGTGGGGAAAGTGACTACAGAATATGCCAACTGTGTGGAGGGGTTCAAATCACCGTCAGTGCCGTTTCTACTGAGAAGAATGCTCCAGGAATGTTTGGAGCATCAGTGGGTCCCAACACTCCCATCTATGGTCTCCAGGTGCTGACAAGCATTTCCCACTGCTAAGTCAGCCTTAAGGATATACACTGCAATCAAACTTTTCCTACATACAGGTTCTCATACATTTACTGCTGAACAGCAAATCCTTTCAACTTCACTCATGCCAGTGGCCTCTGTGACTGGAGAAGAAAGAGTATCAGATCAGGTTCAACAGCAGCAGCCTTGCATGTCTCCCTGAGCCCTGGCTACATGGTGCCCAGGCTCGAGTTGCTGAGTATCCATATCTTGCCTGATTTTCACGCCATATAAGCAGCAAGTTCTCTTTATGTCTGTGGTTAGGAAGCAAGAATAAAACTCGTGCTATAGGTTTCCTGTCCTATGCTTCATGTCTACCTTGGTGAGGGAGACAGAGCAGATGTTATTATTCATAGTTTTCTTAGATTAAAAAAAAAAACCCTACAGCTTAGCTAAGACTAGGGAATGTCAAATATATTTCACTACACTACATTCAGTAAGATTTTTAAGTGTTATTTTATGTTATCTATTTTCTGCTTTCTAATATTATAGCTTAATCTTTGCACAACCTCTGGTCAAGCATTTCAAGACACAGACTTGTTCTTTGAACTGCTACACACTACGCTGAAGCAAATAAACATTTTTAAAGCAATAAGCATGTACATATCCCATCCTCTTTATGTTTTAGAACAGATCCATCCATAAGACATTAAGGAAGACATGGCTGTTCCTTAGTGCCCAGGAAAGAACCACCCATATGGTATGGGACAATGTCTGGTTTCTTAGGAGTCATCTGTGAAGACAGGTGACCCGGGCAAGCAGTGGTATGTTGGCAATACTTAGTAACATCAGAAGGACTGATATTTGTTTGTTTGCTTTTTTAAGATTTTATTTTTATCTGGTTAGGGTGTGTGTGTGAGTGTGTGTGTGTGTGTGTGTGTGTGTGTGTGTATGTGTGTGTGTGTGTGTGTGTGTGTGCGCGCGTTTCCAAAACCAAATTCACACATTATCTCTCCACGAATCCAGCCCTTCAAAGGATAATAACAGAAAAAAACCAATACAAGGACAGGAACCACGCCCTAGAAACAACAAGAAGGTAATCCCTCAACAAACCTAAAAGAAGACAGCCACAAGAACAGAATGCCAACTTTAACAACAAAAATAACAGGAAACAACAATTACTTTTCCTTAATATCTCTTAATATCAATGGATTCAACTCCCCGATAAAAAGACATAGACTAACAAACTGGCTACACAAACAAGACCCAACATTTTGCTGCTTACAGGAAACTCATCTCAGAGAAAAAGATAGACACTACCTCAGAATGAAAGGCTGGAAAACAATTTTCCAAGCAAATGGTATGAAGAAACAAGCTGGAGTAGCCATTCTAATGTCTGTTAAGATTGACTTCCAACCCAAAGTCATTAAAAAAGACAGGGAGGGACACTTCATACTCATCAAAGGTAAAATCCTCCAAGAGGAACTATCAATCCTGAATATCTATGCTCCAAATACAAAGGCAGCCACATTCATTAAAGAAACTTTAGTAAATCTCAAAGCACACATTGCACCTCATACAATAATAGTGGGAGACTTCAACACACCACTCTCACCAATGGACAGATCATGGAAACAGAAACTAAACAGGGACACAGAGAAACTAAGAGAAATTATGAATCAAATGGATCTGGCAGATATCTACAGAACATTCTATCCTAAAACAAAAGGATATACCTTCTTCTCAGCACCTCATGGTACCTTCTCCAAAATTGACCACATAATTGGTCACAAAACAGGCCTCAACAGATACAAAAATATTGAAATTGTCCCATGCATCCTATCAGATCACCATGGACTAAGGCTGATCTTCAATAACAAAATAAATAATAGAAACCCAACCTTCACGTGGAAACTGAACAACACTCTTCTCAATGATACCTTGGTCAAGGAAGGAATAAAGAAAGAAATTAAGGACTTTTTAGAGTTCAATGAAAATGAAGCCACAACATACCCAAACTTATGGGATGCAATGAAAGCATTTCTAAGAGGAAAACTCATTGGTCTGAGTGCCTCCAAAAGGAAATTAGAGAGAGCACACATTAGCAGCTTGACAACATACCTAAAAGCACTAGAACAAAAGGAAGCAAATTCACCCAAGAGGAGTAGACGGCAGGAAATAATCAAACTCAGGGGCGAAATCAACCAAGTGGAAACAAGAAAAACTATTCAAAGAATCAACCAATCAAGGAGCTGGTTCTTTGAGAAAATCAACAAAATAGATAAACCCTTAGCCAGACTCACTAGAGGGCACAGGGAAAGCATCCTAATTAACAAAATCAGAAATGAAAAAGGAGACATAACAACAGATCCTGAAGACATCCAAAACACCATCAGATCCTTCTACCAAAGGCTATACTCAACAAAACTGGAGAACCTGGATGAAATGGAGAAGTTCCTAGACAGATACCAGGTACCAAAGTTGAATCAAGATCAGGTTAATGATCTAAACAGCCCTATATCCCCCAAAGAAATAGAAGCAGTCATTCATAGTTTCCCAACCAAAAAAAGCCCAGGACCAGATGGGTTTAGTGCAGAGTTCTATCAGACCTTCAAAGAAGATCTAATCCCAGTTCTTCACAAACTATTCCACAAAATAGAAACAGAAGGTACTCTACCCAACTCCTTCTATGAAGCCACAATTACTCTGATACCTAAACCACAAAAAGACCCAACAAAGATAGAAAACTTCAGACCAATATCCCTTATGAATATTGATGCAAAAATCCTCAATAAAGTTCTTGCTAACCGAATCCAAGAACACATCAAAACAATCATCCATCCTGACCAAGTAGGTTTCATCCCAGGGATGCAGGGATGGTTCAATATACGGAAATCCAACAACGTAATCCAGTATATAAACAAACTCAAAGACAAAAACCACATGGTCATCTCGTTAGATGCGGAAAAAGCATTTGACAAGATCCAACACCCATTCATGATAAAAGTCTTGGAAAGATCAGGAATTCAAGGCCCATACCTAAACATGATAAAAGCAATCTACAGCAAACCAGTAGCCAACATCAAAGTAAATGGTGAGAAGCTTGAAGCAATCCCTCTAAAATCAGGGACTAGACAAGGCTGTCCACTTTCTCCATACCTATTCAACATTGTACTTGAAGTCCTAGCCAGAGCAATTCGACAACAAAAGGAGATCAAAGGGATACAAATTGGAAAAGATGAAGTCAAAATATCACTCTTTGCAGATGATATGATAGTATATATAAGTGACCCTAAAAATTCCATCAGAGAACTCCTAAGCCTGATAAACAGCTTCGGTGAAGTAGCTGGATATAAAATTAACTCAAACAAATCAATGGCCTTTCTCTACACAAAGAATAAACAGGCTGAGAAAGAAATTAGGGAAACAACACCCTTCTCAATAGTCACAAATAATATTAAATATCTTGGCGTGACTCTAACTAAGGAAGTGAAAGATCTGTATAATAAGAACTTCAAGTCTCTGAAGAAAGAAATTATAGAAGATCTCAGAAGATGGAAAGATCTCCCATGCTCATGGATTGGCAGGATCAACATTGTAAAAATGGCTATCTTGCCAAAAGCAATCTACAGATTCAATGCAATCCCCATCAAAATTCCAAATCAATTCTTCAACGAATTAGAAAGTGCAATCTGCAAATTCATCTGGAATAAAAAAAACCTAGGATAGCAAAAACTCTTCTCAAGGATAAAAGAACCTCTGGTGGAATCACCATGCCGGACCTAAAGCTCTACTACAGAGCAATTGTGATAAAAACTGCATGGTACTGGTATAGTGACAGACAAATAGACCAATGGAATAGAATTGAAGACCCAGAAATGAACCCACACACCTACGGTCACTTGATCTTCGACAAGGGAGCTAAAAATATCCAGTGGAAGAAAGACAGCATTTTCAACAAATGGTGCTGGCACAACTGGTTGTTAACATGTAGAAGAATGCGAATCGATCCATTCCTATCTCCTTGTACTAAGGTCAAGTCTAAGTGGATCAAGGAACTTCACATAAAACCAGAGACACTGAAACTTATAGAGGAGAAAGTGGGGAAAAGCCTTGAAGATATGGGCACAGGGGAAAAATTCCTGAATAGAACAGTAATGGCTTGTGCTGTAAGATCGAGAATTGACAAGTGGGACCTTATGAAACTACAAAGCTTCTGCAAGGCAAAAGACACCATCAATAAGACAAAAAAACCACCAACAGATTGGGAAAGGATCTTCACCTATCCTAAATCAGATAAGGGACTAATATCCAATATATATAAAGAACTCAAGAAGGTGGACTCCAGAAAATCAAATAACCCCATTAAAAAATGGGGCTCAGAACTGAACAAAGACTTCTCACCTGAGGAATACCAAATGGCAGAGAAGCACCTGAAAAAATGTTCAACATCCTTAATCATCAGGGAAATGCAAATCAAAACAACCCTGAGATTCCACCTCACACCAGTCAGAATGGCTAAGATCAAAAATTCAGGTGACAGCAGATGCTGGTGAGGATGTGGAGAAAGAGGAATGCTCCTCCATTGTTGGTGGGATTGCAAGCTTGTACAACCACTCTGGAATTCAGTCTGGCGGTTCCTCAGAAAATTGGACATAGTACTACTGGAGGATCCAGCAATACCTCTCCTGGGCATATATCCAGAAGATGTCCCAACCGGTAAAAAGGACACATGCTCCACTATGTTCATAGCAGCCCTATTTATAATAGCCAGAAGCTGGAAAGAACCCAGATGTCCCTCAACAGAGGAATGGATACAGAAATTATGGTACATTTACACAATGGAATACTACTCAGCTATTAAAAAGAATGAATTTATGAAATTCCTAGCCAAATGGATGGACCTGGAGGGCATCATCTTGAGTGAAGTAACACAATCACAAAAGAACTCACACAATATGTATTCACTGATAAGTGGATATTAGCCCAAAACTTAGGATACCCAAGATATAAGATACAATTTGCTAAACGCATGAAACTCAAGAAGAATGAAGACCAAAGTGTGGACACTGTGCACCTTCTTAGAATTGGGAACAAAACACCCATGGAAGGAGTTACAGAGACAAAGTTCGTAACTGTGATGAAAGGATGGACCATTTAGAGACTGCTGTATCCAGGGATCCATCCCATAATCAGCTTCTAAACGCGGACACCATTGCATACACTAGCAAGATTTTGCTGAAAGGATCCAAATATAGCTGTCTCTTGTGAGACGATGCCGGGGCCTAGCAAACACAGGAGTGGATGTTCACATTCAGCTATTGGATGTATCACAGGGCTCCCAATGGAGAAGCTAGAGAAAGTACCCAAGGAGCTAAAGGGATCTGCAACCCTATTGTTGGAACAACATGATGTACTAACCAGAACCCCGGAGCTCTTGTCTCTAGCTGCATATGTATCGAAAGATGACCTAGTTGGCCATCAATGGAAAGAGAGGCCCATTGGACTTGCAAACTTTATATGCCCCAATATAGGGGAATGCCAGGGCCAAAAGAGTGGGAATGGGTGGGTAGGGAAGTGGGGGGCGCTATGGGGGACTTTTGGGATAGCATTGGAAATGTAATTGAGGAAAATATGTAATAAAAACATTAAAAATTTAAAAAAAAAGAAGGACTGATATTTGTTTGTTTGCTTTTTTAAGATTTTATTTTTATCTGGTTAGGGTGTGTGTGTGTGTGTGTGTGTGTATGTGTGTGTGTGTGTGTGTGTGTGTGTGCGCGTTTCCATGGGCAGACAAGGAGAGCAGAAGAGAATTTCAGATCCCCAGGGGCTGGATTTACAGGTGGTTGTAAATGCTGGGAACCACCCTTGGGTCCTCTGAAGAGCAGTAATTACTGTTTACCACAGAGCCATGACTCCTTCCTCTTGTTTGACTTGTTTTCTTTTTCAATTTTTTTTTTTTTTTTACTTATTCACTTTACATCCTGCTCATTACCTTCCTCTTGGCCACCCACTCTTACAATCCTTCCCCATTGCTCCTCCCCTCCTCCTCTGAGAGGGTGGGGGCTCTCCTGGGTATCCCTCCACCCTGGCACATCAAGTCTCTGTGGAGTTAGATGCATTCTTTCCCACTGAGGCCAGAGAAGGCAGCCCAGCTAGAAGAATGTATCCCATGTACAGGCAACAGCTTTGGGGATAGTACCAGCTCCAGTTGTTGAAGTATCTATATGAAGATCAAGCCGCACATATGCTACATGAGTGCAGGGAGGTGTAGGTCCAGCCCATGTATGCTTTGGTAGGTGGTTCAGTCTCTAAGACCCTCAAGGGTCCAGGTTAGTTGACTCTGTTGGTCTTCCTGTATCGTTCCTATCCCTTATGGCCCCACAATCCTTCCCCCTACTTTTCTATAAGAGTCTCCAAGCTTCATCCACTGTTTGGATGTAGGTGTCTGCATCTGTCTAAGTCAGCTGCTGGGCGGAGCCTCTCAGAGGACAGCTAGGCTCTTGTTTGCAAGCATAACAGTATCATTAACAGTATCAGGGATTGGTGCTTGCCTATGAGATGGGGAGAGGGGATGGGGAGGGGAAAGGAGAAGTTCAGGATCAGGTGTGGGGAGGGGCAGGAGAGATGGCCAGATGGCCATGAGAATGAATGAACATCTGCAACTGATAGGAGTGGAGAGGTGGGAGCTATCTCCAGGAAGTGACAGAGACCTAGGATAAGGGAGTCAGCGCGGTGGTGGTGGTGGTGGTGGTGGTGGTGGTTTAACTTTAGCAATGACTCACAGCACTGGGGATACAGAACCTGAAGAGGCCACCTCCAGTATCCAGGCAGGAACCCCAGTGGGGCAATAGGGACACCAACCCCACCCACAAAACTTTCAGCCCCAAATCTGTCTTCTCAAGAAATGCAGGGACAGAGGATGGAGCAGAGGTTGACTATGTTTTAAGATCTGTCTAAGACTTTTCTGTCTCCACATCAAAGTGGGGTGTGGAGGATCCAAAAGTACCTGTGGGCTATAGTACCAGCTATAGACTGAGCTGGCACATCTTTTAAGACAATCAAAAACAGTGTTACTAATTCAGGTACCTGAGCAACGGGACCTAGAGATCTGTTATTTTTAGGGTTACTTCTATATTCCACTGACATTACACAATTTCTCAGGTTGTTGTGAGATGGACTGAGCTATGATTTTGTGTTGACTTGGGATAAGAAATAGGGTGTAGGGGCAGGGTCAACTTCTTAGCCACAATGGTTAACCCTGTTCATGGAGGTAAGCCACCATCCCAGCACAATGCAACCCATCTCAGCAGCAAATACCACTCAGGGCTTCAGAGATCAGCACTACCCACAGGACAGGATCAAGAGGACTCTGCCAATCAGGCCCTCTTCTGCAGCTCCATCACTTGAGGACATTATACCTGGGTGACATCTTCTCCTCAAAGGCATGACATGGGGTGTCACAAATAAGGCTTGACACCATTTCTCTTTTTCTAAGTGAGACTTAAAAAAAAATAACCTACTTTGAACATACTTAAGCAAACATTTAATTTATTGAAACTCGTGTTTCAGTTATCCACATTTCTCCCTCATTTGTTCAGTTCCTGGGGAGATGGACATGCTCACCAGAGTAGTCTAGGTTCATGGAAGTGAATAGTTGGCTTTCTGGTGTCAGGGTCTCAGGATGTAGGACCCCACTTGCTGCAGTAGGGGAGGGAATGTCTACTGTGTGAATGGCAGGGTTGAAAAACTTAGGCCAGAGGTCAGGGGGCAGAATAGTCCCGAAACAACAGAAGAACAGTCTTTTCCTTCCTTGTATTTGTTTTTGCTCCTGCTTGCCTAAGGATTGGGTTTTTAACATAATGGACCGACATGAGCAAAAGTGCCTTCCTCCAGGAGGCTGTCCTGAGCTCACGGTACAGGCCTCCAGGGACCCCTTGGTTTCTTGATTTAATTACCACAAGACCTTTTGTAGTTGCCCATGGTGTTCTCAGGCTTTCCAGAAGTGGTGCTATTAATCTCCCACCACCTAAACCCTCTGTATCCCCCTCAGCCAGAATAATTGGGAAGAAAATTATGTTCATGTTATTTCAGTTGGAGAAGGTGCTAATAATTCAGGGACCTGTGCAGAGGGACTTAGAAATCTATTACTTTTAGGGTGAGTGCCATATCCCATTGACCTTGGGCAATTCCCCGAGTCACTGTGAAATGGATTGGGCCTTATGATTTTAAAAGTTGCCCTGTAGACTTGTTTGATTTGCCTGTTCAGTTAAAACACAGGCATCAAGTGCCTACTGCATGCTCTCCTCCTGCTGGGATGCGATGCTGCAGACAAGCAGGGCTCTGCCTTCTGCTGCTGTTATATGGATGGAGAAATTGAGAGATGGTATCAGACTGTAAGGCCACGTTCCCTATGAAACCAAAATCAAGACATCTGTCCCTTTCTGACCCCAGGCAGCTTTTTGTGGTCACACTCTCACTTCCAGAGTACTATGAACCAGCTCTGTAACCAGCTTGAGCTGGTGGCCAGAGCTCAGAGCACTAGGGAAGCCAAGGCCCTGCACAAGCAAAGCTGCCAACATGGTTTTCATAACTGGGACAAAAAAAAAAAAGTAACCAACATTTTAGCATCCTAAATGAGTCCAGCATAGCATTGTGGACCTTACATTAATTTCATTTCTGTTGGCTTTGAACTTTAGGCTGTTTTCCACCAGAGACATTTATCTTCCTCATCTAGGCACATTGCTATTACATAGTACAACATATCCCAAGAGTCCTTCAAATGGACAGAAATGAAGAGAAAAGTTCCAGGGCAGGAAGCTTTCTGGGGAAGAAAGGGTGTCCATGGGGATAAGCAGAATACTGGTGAGTTTATGCCTTAATTGCATATGTAAGGGCATTTTTATACCCATTGCTCTGATGGGTGAGGTTCTCCAAGGGAGAAGCCACGGCTGCCATGCTTCAGTAGGCTCAATGTAAGGAGAAGCATAACATCTCATGCTACTTCATGAGGAACTTAGAAGAAAAAAACAAACCCAATGTATAACCCTATAGTGTATTTGTACATCGGGTCTGCCACGCATTCTTACATATTGTCTGAATTGTCACATTTGACTGCCACGCCTTTCTGAGGATGCCTCTGTTTCACACACTCAGATGATTGCTGGAGGACAGTGAGTGTACTCTCGTCTGTGAATGTACATATGCGCGTGACACACACACACACACACACACACACACACACACACACACACGCGCGCGCGCGCGCGCGCGCGCGCGCGCGCGCGCGCACACATGCTCGCAAACTGGAAGCCCAGGCTTCAAACTCCTCAGTATTCTGACCATCCCTTTTTTTAGAATCTGTAATATAATAATCTCTCAAAGTAGAGCATACACCTCTAAAATATTCATGAATATCTCATGTGGGAGAAAGCAAGCCCCTGAACCTCAAATGCTGCGTTTTCCGATAGTATAGTTAGGTTTTGTTTGTTTGTTTGTTTCGTTCTGGTTTTTCCTTCTGTAGAGGGGTCAGCATTTGCGTATGATGATTTGGATAGAGAAACAGCAGAGGCTTTATTTATTTCCTACAGTTAACGCTCCTCTGCTTTTTGAGCTCCGTATCTGAAAACGGTAAAACTTTGGTTTGTGAAGACACTCGCTTTGATATTTGGCTCAGTTGAAGTTCAGATCCCATCGTTGTCGCTTTACCTGTCTTGAAGGATCTTGTCTCCTTTCTGAGATGGACTCATCTGTAGTGGAAGGCCTTTGGCAGCGAGAGACTTTGCACTCCTGTCCTAGGGGGCTTACCTGGAACTCGTTGGGGCGTTGGTCACTGGTGTTTGAGTGAGACTTGTCCTACATAGTCTTTCTGTGGGTTGAACATGGGTGCTCGTGGATGTCTCCACCCTAACTAGTAGTTCCATAGTAAAAGCCATAGGGGGCCTCCTGGCCCAGTCTTAAGGGTTCCCACATGACCTCAGCAAACATTCAGCCAAGCAACGAGTTCTTCTGAACAGAGTTCTGTTGAATCCGTGTTCTAGAGCTGTTCCGGGGCTCCATGTCGGCAGGCAGAGCAAGCTGGATGTCCCCATGGAACCAGGCCTGGAGAAAAGCTGTGTGTGACCAGTTAGATTTCCCCACAAAACTCTCACCACACAGCTGAAATGGATAAGGAGTATTGTCGTGGTCGCAGGCTTTGTTCCTGGTTCTGGCTTGGTACCCTTGTTAATGGTTGCTTCATCTCTCTATCTCAAAACCAGGCCTCTCTAATTTCCTTTCTCTTTCTGCAAAGGTCAGCGTCCTCCTGTTTAGGTGCCTGCCGCCTCCATGTATGCTAACAAAAGCATTTTAAAGCTGCTTTATAGGAAAGTTTCCCACGTTTGCGTTCCAGTTGGAGAGGGCTGCTTCTTTTGTGTGCTACCAACCCTTTCATGTTAACAGTGAGACCGCCTCCCTCTCCAGCCACATCCATATCCCGTCCCCTGCGCTTACCACAGTGTCTCAAAGCATTAAGCTGTACTATTTTACTCTGGCTTTGTGCTCTGTCTTCAGAGCGGAGCGTGAGGCATTTCTTTGGGGTTGGAAATAATGACTTATTTGATGAAGGCCATTACGCTAAAGACAGTTTATGAAATATTCAGGATGCGAGTGAAGGTTGATAGGTGGTCCTCAGCTTGCTTTAAAAAATAATAAAGTAACTATACTTGTGATCTAAATCCACTATAACATCTACAATTAGATTAGAAACTAGAAGAATATTGTTCTATTCTCATTTTAGCGTCTTCTAACACACAATATAAAAGCTGAAATTGAAATTTAAGCATCTTGTCAGAAGAATGGCTCGCAAACGGTATAGTTTGTTGTCTCTAAAAACAGCTTGAGGGCTACTCACAGATTCCATTTGTCTAAGCTAGCAGGATGTTTCTAAGGGTCTAACATCCAGGGCTGAGGCCTTAGGCTCAGGAAAGAATGAACGGCTGTCTAACAGGACATCTTTATTTTGCACTGTCCTGTCCACTAGGCATCTGCAAAGCAGCAAAGGCCACCACACCAGCTCTCACACCTGACTGATACACAAAGCGTGGGATAAGTTGTCCTATCCCATTGACCAGCAGTTTCTTAGTACTATAATTGATAGTCACACACTGGACACAGAGCCAGCTGGTTGTCATATCTCTGAGGGCTAATGCGTTTCAGCCAATAGATGGATGTGGTTGAGGCAAGATTATGGCAAGGAAGGGGTTTGCAGATCTCAAAGTCTCTCATCAGAGTGTTGCATTAGAGGCATGGGTGCGGATTTCCATATTACTTCCCTGCTCGCTCCATGCCTCTGGTCTCTCTTCATCTGAGGGAATGGGTAGCACATTTCGCTCACTGCTCCATGCCTGCGCTTACCTCACAATGCCTCTAAATCCCAGCCTTTCTTCACTCTCCCTAGCTTCAGGAGGCTGCGTAGGATCTTGCTCTATCAACCCTCCACTGCTGGATAGGACTGCCCACCTTCCCAACTTCTCTCATATTCTTTTTTTTTCCTTTTTTCTTTTCTTTTTCTTTTTATTAATTTTTATTAGATTTTTTAAAATTAAATTTTAGTTTTTTAATTAGATATTTTCTTTATATACATTTCAAATGCTATCCCGAAAGTCCCCTATACCCTCCCTCTGCCCTGCTCCCCTACCCACCCACTCCCACTTCTTGGCCCTGGCATTCCCCTGTACTGGGGCATATAAAGTTTGCAATACCAAGGGGCCTCTCTTCCCAGTGATGGCCGACTGGGCCATCTTCTGCTACATATGAAGCTAGAGATACGAGCTCTGGGGGTCCTGGTTAGTTTATATTGTTGTTCCACCTATATGGTTGCAGACCCCTTCAGCTCCTTGGGTGCTTTCTCTAGCTTCTCCATTGGGGGCCCTGTGTTCCATCTTATAGATGACTGTGAGCATCTACTTCTGTATTTGCCAGGCACTGGCATAGCCTCATACGAGACAGCTATAACAGGGTCCCTTCAGCAAAATCTTGCTGGCATATGCAATAGTGTCTGGGTTTGGTGGCTGATTATGGGATGGATCCCTAGGTGGGATAGTCTCTGGATAGTCCATCCTTTTGTCTTAGCTCCAAACTTTGTCTCTCTAACTGCTTTCATGGGTATTTTGTTCCCTATTTTAAGGAGGAATGAAGTATCCACCCAATGGTCTTCCCTCTTCTTGATTTTCTTGTGTTTTTCAAATTGTATCTTGGATGTTCTATGTTTCTGGGCTAATATGCACTTATCAGTGAGTGCATATCTAATGACTTCTTTTGTGATTGGGTTACCTCACTAAGGATGATATCCTCCAGATACATCCATTTTTCCAAGATTTTATTCTCTCATTTTCTTATCTGACTTATCTCATGACCTGCTCCATACTCATTCCCCTCAAACAACCTACAATTCTACTATGCTTATGCTAAGATATCTTTCCACAGTGCCCTATATTCAGAGAATAAAATATACGTCCTGCATTCAGGCCATGCACAGCTAGACCCTCGCAGCTTTGGCAGTCTGTTCTCTACTATATGATTTCAATACATGCACTTCTCCCAAAGGTAGAAATTGGAATTTAATCCCCTAGGTGACAGTTTTAAGTTGTCATGTCCTTTAGGAATCAATGAAGCTGTAAGGGCTGTTGCACCCTTGAGAATGGCACAGGAAATTGTTCATCCTGGCACTCAGATGACAGGTATAGCCTGGCCTGACCCCTCACTGGCTCTGCTGTTTGGGGTAGCCATTACCTTGCCCTTACAGAAGAGTACAGTAAAAACTGAGACAGGGTACTGAGGGGGACTAACTTCATTCACACAAGTGGAGTGTATCAATCAAGGCTGGAACATACACTGGGAACTGACACAGCATGGTCCTAAGAAAACTGTTTAACTTCCTTTGAGAATAACATCAGCCAGATAATGTAGTATGTGTACATACACACACACACACACACACACACACACACACACACACACACACACACAGAGGAATTCACGTGAGGAAACACTCATGCATGTGGGTGTTCATATGCACAAGTGATTAAAGACATGAGGTAAAAAGTGTTTGGAAACTTGGAGCCTGCTTTGTTCAAGTCTTGCGCATTAGTTTAAGTTAGGTGACAGGGTAATGGGGGGCACTGACCATAACTGCTCTGCTAGTGTCTACAGAGACAATGAAATAAGCCATTACAGTACACGTCGTACTCATCCCTGGGTAGGACAAAAGGGAAGCATTCACATACGTGGCAGGAATACCCGCAGAGGGCAGTGCTGGTGATGGTCAGAGAAGGAAGGCTTCAGGTAAGATTCCCGTGTGTGCAGCAACTGGGGAAAGAATCAGTTTGGCTCCTTTGAACATCACTGTGAAGTTCACTGTGGCTGGCCTGTGGAGTGTGGGTGTGGCACTATCTGGGATGTGAGCCGTGAGACCTAACTTTAGTGTGAGTAAATATGAAAGGTAAAATGTGGGTCTTTCAGACAGGAGAAAATGGTCCCCTTTTCTGCTTGTTCACTTGGTGTGTGTGTGTGTGTGTGTGTGTGTGTGTGTGTGTGTGTGTGTGTATGCATGTTTTTCCTCTGTTTCTTATCATACCCTGTTGTGTCCGGCCAGCAGATCACAGCCTGGGTTCTAGCCTGGAAAGGCATTTTGGAAACCTGGAAAAGAAGAGGGGCTAGGTGGCGAGAGAAAGAAATGTAGCTAAGACAGTATTCTGATCAGAGCTCAATTTT
>NW_028227261.1:122896741-122964241 GCF_978045245.1 Mus caroli
GGTTGCGGATCCCTTCAGCTCCTTCAGTACTTTCTCCAGCTCCTCCATTGGGGGCCCTGTGATCCATCCACTAGGTGACTGTGAGCATCCACTTCTGTGTTTGCCAGGCCCCGGCATAGTCTCACAAGAGACAGCTATATCTGGGTCCTTTCAGCAAAATCTTGCTAGTGAATGCAATGGTGTCAGCTGATCATGGGATGGTGATCATGGGATGGATCTCTGGATATGGCAGTCTCTAGATGGTCCATCCTTTCGTCACAGCTCCAAACTTTGTCTCTGTAACTCCTTCCATGGGTGTTCTGTTTCCAATTCTAAGGAGGGGCATAGTGTCCACACTTCAGTCTTCATTCTTCTTGAGTTTCATGTGTTTAGCAAACTGTATCTTATACCTTGGGTATCCTAAGTTTTGGGTTAATATCCACTTATCAGTGAGTACATATTGTGTGAGTTCCTTTGTGATTGTGTTACCTCACTCAGGATGATGCCCTCCAGGTCCATTCATTTGCCTAGGAATTTCATAAATTCATTCTTTTTAATAGCTGAGTAGTACTCCATTGTGTAAATGTACCACATTTTCTGTATCCATTCCTCTGTTGAGGGGCATCTGGGTTCTTTCCAGCTTCTGGCTATTATAAATAAGGCTGCTATGAACATAGTGGAGCATGTGTCCTTCTTACCGGTTGGGACATTTTCTGGATATATGCCCAGGAGAGGTATTGCTGGATCTTCCGGTAGTACTATGTCCAATTTTCTAAGGAACCGCCAGACTGATTTCCAGGGTGGTTGTACAAGCTTGCAATCCCACCAACAATGGAGGAGTGTTCCTCTTTCTCCACATCCTCGCCAGCATCTGCTGTCACCTGAATTATTGATCTTAGTCATTCTGACTGGTGTGAGGTGGAATCTCAGGGTTGTTTTGATTTGCATTTCCCTGATGATTTAAGGATGTTGAACATTTTTTCAGGTGCTTCTCTGCCATTCGGTATTCCTCAGGTGAGAAGTCTTTGTTCAGTTCTGAGCCCCATTTTTTAATGGGGTTATTTGATTTTCTGGAGTCCACCTTCTTGAGTTCTTTATATATATTGGATATTAGTCCCTTATCTGACTTAGGATGGGTAAAGATCCTTTCCCAATCTGTTGGTGGTCTTTTTGTCTTATTGACGGTGTCTTTTGCCTTGCAGAAGCTTTGAAGTTTCATGAGGTCCCATTTGTCAATTCTCGATCTTTCAGCACAAGCCATTGCTGTTCTATTCAGGAATCTTTTCCCTGTGCCCATATCTTCAAGGCTTTTCCCCACTTTCTCCTCTATAAGTTTCAGTGTCTCTGGTTTTATGTGAAGTTCCTTGATCTACTAAGATTTGACCTTAGTAAAAGGAGATAGCAATGGATCGATTCTCATTCTTCTACATGATAACAACCAGTTGTGCCATCACCATTTGTTGAAGATGCTGTCTTTCTTCCACTGGATGGTTTTAGCTCCCTTGTCAAAGATCAAGTGACCATAGGTGTGTGGGTTCATTTCTGGGTCTTCAATTCTATTCCATTGGTCTACTTGTCTGTCACTATACCAGTACCAGGCAGTTTTTATCACAATTGCTCTGTAGTACAGTTTTAGGTCAGGCATGGTGATTCCACCAGAGGTTCTTTAACCCTTGAGAAGAGTTTTTGCTATCTTAGGTTTTTTGTTATTCCAGATGAAGTTGCAGATTGCTCTTTCTAATTCATTGAAGAATTGAGTTGGAATTTTGATGGGGATTGCATTGAATCTGTAGATTGCTTTTGGCAAGATAGCCATTTTTACAATGTTGATCCTGCCAATCCATGAGCATGGGAGATCTTTCCATCTTCTGAGATCTTCTTTAATTTCTTTCTTCAGAGACTTGAAGTTCTTATCATAGAGATCATTTACTTCCTTAGTTAGAGTCACGCCAAGATATTTTATATTATTTGTGACTATTGAGAAGGGTGTTGTTTCCCTAATTTCTTTCTCAGCCTGTTTATTCTATGTGTAGAGAAAGGCCATTGACTTGTTTGAGTTAATTTTATATCCAGCTACTTCACCGAAGCTGTTTATCAGGTTTAGGAGTTCTCTGGTGGAATTTTTAGGGTCACTTATATATACTATCATATCATCTGCAAAAAGTGATATTTTGACTTCATCTTTTCCAATTTGTATCCCCTTGATCTCCTTTTGTTGTTGAATTGCTCTGGCTAGGACTTCAAGTACAATGTTGAATAGGTATGGGGAGAGTGGACAGCCTTGTCTAGTCCCTGATTTTAGTGGGATTGTTTCAAGCTTCTCACCATTTATTTTGATGTTGGCTACTGGTTTGCTGTAGGTTGCTTTTATCATGTTTAGGTATGGGCCTTGAATTCCTGACCTTTCCAAGACTTTTATCATGAATGGATGTTGGATCTTGTCGAATGCTTTTTCTGCATCTAATGAGATGATCATGTGGGTTTTGTCTTTGAGTTTGTTTATATAATGGATTATGTTGATGGATTTCCCTATATTAAACCATCCCTGCATCCCTGGAATAAAACCTACTTGGTCAGGATGGATGATTGCTTTAATGTGTTCTTGGATTCGGTTAGCGAGAAATTTATTGAGTATTTTTGCATCAATATTCATAAGGGAAATTGGTCTGAAGTTCTCTATCTTTGTTGGATCTTTCTGTGGTTTAGGTATCAGAGTAATTGTGGCTTCATAGAATGAGTTGGGTAGAGTTCCTTCTACTTCTATTTTGTGGAATAGTTTGTGCAGAACTGGAATTAGATCTTCATTGAAGGACTGGTAGAACTCTGCACTAAACCCATCTGGTCCTGGGCTTTTTTTGACTGGGAGACTATTAATGACTGCTTCTATTTCTTTAGGGGATATGGGACTGTTTAGCTCATTAACTTGATCCTGATTTAATTTTGGTACCTGGTATCTGTCCAGAAATGTGTCCATTTCGTCCAGGTTTTCAAGTTTTGTTGAGTATAGCCTTTTGTAGAAGGATCTGATGGTGTTTTGGATTTCTTCAGGATCTGTTGTTATGTCTCCCTTTTCATTTCTGATTTTGTTAATTAGGATGTTGTCCCTGTGCCCTCTAGTGAGTCTAGCTAAGGGTTTATCTATCTTGTTTATTTTCTCAAAGAACCAACTCCTCGTTTGGTTAATTCTTTGAATAGTTCTTCTTGTTTCCACTTGGTTGATTTCACCCCTGAGTTTGATTATTTCCTGCCGTCTACTCCTCTTGGGTGAATTTGCTTCCTTTTTTTCTAGAGCTTTTAGATGTGTTGTCAAGCTGCTAATGTGTGCTCTCTCTAGTTTCTTTTTGGAGGCACTCAGAGCTATGAGTTTCCCTCTTAGAATGCTTTCATTGTGTCCCATAGGTTTGGGTATGTTGTGGCTTCATTTTCATTAAACTGTAAAAAGTTTAATTTCTTTCTTTATTCCATCCTTGACCAAGGCATCATTGAGAAGAGTGTTATTCAGTTTCCACCTGAATGTTGGCTTTCTATTATTTATGTTGTTATTGAAGATCAGCCTTAGTCCATGGTGGTCTGATAGGATGCATGGGACAATTTCAATATTTTTGTATCTGTTGAGGCCTGTTTTGTGACCAATTATATGGTCAATTTTGGAGAAGGTCCCGTGAGGTGCTGAGAAGAAGGTATATCCTTTTGTTTTAGGATAAAATGTTCTGTAGATATCTGTTAAGTCCATTTGTTTCTTAACTTCTGTTAGTTTCACTGTGTCCCTGTTTAGTTTCTGTTTCCAGGATCTGTCAATTGATGAAAGTGGTGTGTTGAAGTCTCCCACTATTATTGTGTGAGGTGCAATGTGTGCTTTGAACTTTACTAATGTGTCTTTAATGAATGTGTCTGCCCTTGCATTTATGGCATAGATATTCAGAATTGAGAGTTCCTCTTGGAGGATTTTACCTTTGATGAGTATGAAGTGTCCCTCCTTGTCTTTTTTGATAACTTTGGGTTGGAAGTCAATTTTATTCGATATCAGAATGGCTACTCCAGCTTGTTTCTTCATACCATTTGCTTGGAAAATTGTTTTCCAGCCTTTCACTCTGAGGTAGTGTCTGTCTTTTTCCCTGAGATGGGTTTCCTGTAAGCAGCAGAATGTTGGGTCCTGTTTGTGTAGCCAGTCTGATAGTCTATGTCTTTTTATTGGGGAATTGAGTCCATTGATATTAAGAGATATTAAGGAAAAGTAATTGTTGCTTCCTTTTATTTTTGTTGTTAGAGTTGGCATTCTGTTCTTGTGGCAGTCTTCTTTTAGGTTCGTTGAGGGATTAATTTCTTGCTTTTTCTAGGGCGTGATTTCCGTCCTTGTATTGTTTTTTTTTTTCCTGTTATTATCCGTTGAAGGGCTGGATTCGTGGAAAGATAATGTGTGAATTTGGTTTTGTCGTGGAATACTTTGGTTTCTCCATCTATGGTAATTGAGAATTTGGCCGGGTATAGTAACCTGGGCTGGCATTTGTATTCTCTTACTGTCTGTATAACATCTGTCCAGGCTCTTCTGGTTTTCATAGTCTCTGGTGAAAAGTCTGGTGTAATTCTGATAGGCCTGCCTTTATATGTTACTTGACCTTTCTCCCTTACTGCTTTTAATATTCTATCTTTATTTAGTGCATTTGTTGTTCTGATTATTATGTGTCGGGAGGAATTTCTTTTCTGGTCCAGTCTATTTGGAGTTCTGTAGGCTTCTTGTGTGATCATGGGCATCTCTTTCTTTAGGATTGGGAAGTTTTCTTCTATTATTTTGTTGAAGATATTTGCTGGCCCTTTAAGTTGAAAATCTTCATTCTCATCAACTCCTATCATCTGTAGGTTTGGTCTTCTCATTGTGTCCTGTATTTCCTGGATGTTTTGAGTTAGGATCTTTTTGCATTTTGTATTTTCTTTGATTGTTGTGCCGATGTTCTCTATGGAGTCTTCTGCACCTGAGATTCTCTCTTCCATCTCTTGTATTCTGTTGCTGATGATTGCATCTATGGTTCCAAATTTCTTTCCTAGGGTTTCTATCTCCAGTGTTGCCTCACTTTGGGTTTTCTTTATTGTGTCTACTTCCCTTTTTAGGTCTAGTATGGTTTTGTTCATTTCCATCACCTGTTTGGATGTGTTTTCCTGTTTTTCTTTAAGGACTTCTACCAGTTTGGTTGCGTTTTCCTGTTTTTCTTTAAGGACTTGTACCAGTTTGGTTGTGTTTTCCTGTTTTTCTTTAAGGCCCTATAACTCTTTAGCAGGGCTCTCCTGTATTTCTTTAAGTGAGTTATGAGAGTCCTTCTTGATGTCCTCTACCATCATCAAGAGATATGCTTTTAAATCTGGGTCTAGATTTTCGGCTGTGTTGGGGTGCCCAGGACTAGGTGGGGTGGGAGTGCTGTGTTCTGATGATGGTGAGTGGTCTTGATTTCTGTTAGTAGGATTCTTATGTTTGCTTTTCACCATCTGGTAATCTCTGAAGCTAGCTGTTATAGTTGTCTCTGATTAGAGCTTGTTCCTCAGGAGACTCTGTTAGCCTCTATCAGCAGACCTGTGGGGCTGGATCTCTCCTTAGTTGCAGTGGTCAGAGTATTCTCTGCAGGCAAGCTCTATTCTTGCAGGGAAGGTGCCCAGATATCTGGTGTTCGAACCTGCCTCCTGGCAGAAGTTGTGTTCCAATCACCAGAAGTCTTAGGATCCCGTGGGGAATCCTGTGTGGGTCCTTGAGGGTGTCCGGAGACTCCACTGGCAAGGCACCCTGGTGCTCGAGTGGACCGGAAGGGACTTGTGCCCCAGCAGAGGCCGGGTTGCCTGCTTCCCTAGTTAATGCAGTCTCAGGTCCTGCTCAATTGGATTGGAGCAGAAGCTGTGTTCCACTCACCAGAGGTCTTAGGGTCCTGTGGGGAATCCTGTGCGGGTCCTTGCAGGTGTCCCGAGACTCCACTCATCTTAATGCTTTTTAACCTTACAAATGAGGTACATATAAAATGACCAATAGTACAATACTTGTCACAGTACACTATCATAACACTACCAGCATGGATAGTTTTGTCTGTTGAGTCCATTATTGAGTAAAATAAGGATTATTTTGACATAAGCCTTGCTTTAATGAAGTAGCCAATCTCATGACCAAGATGGCCACAGAATACCTAATGACTGCTTAGAGTGTGGGGATATTTGACAGTGAGATGATTTAGTTCCCGGCTGGGGGCAGAGTGACATGGCTGGAGATTCATTCTTTCTTCAGAATACTGCATAATTTAAAGTCTAGATGTTATCTATCTCTGGAATCCTCCATTTAATGTTTCTGAGCTGCTTCTACAGTGGATACATGAAACAATGCAGCGCAAAACCGTTCTTGCAGGTGGCTGTTGCACATGCTTATGGGCTATGACTAACATCCTTGGATGCACAAAG
Organism: Mus caroli; assembly: GCF_978045245.1. Lineage (NCBI taxonomy): Eukaryota > Metazoa > Chordata > Mammalia > Rodentia > Muridae > Mus > Mus caroli. The sequence goes on from NW_028227261.1 coordinate 122,903,150, forward strand.
CTATCAAATCACTACCTTTCAAATTCCGTGATAGCCATTAAGCCTCAAGATTCATTTTTCTACAAAATCTAGCTCCATCTCCATTCTCCCTGGGCTCCTGTAGAAGCCCAAATCAATACATAGCAGCACACCTCACTTTACCTCTCTATCTCTTAAAACTTCCTCCACAATCCTCATCTGTTTGTATTAACTGTGAGGCAATTCCCTTAGGGTTTTCTTCTGAATCATGCCTTGTGCTTTAGCCTCAGAACTCTTCAGATACCCAGACTTTATGACTGCAAGAGTTTTAGCTCACAATTTGAAAGCCCATTCTTTATGTTCTGTGTCCATATAGCTTGTGAAAAACAAGTTATAATGTTAGGGGAAAAAATGAAGCCAGACCTCATATTGGGCTAGTGCACTGGGTTTTCAGTTGCTCCCATACCCCCCTAACCTCATGTATAAAATATAATTATATAAAAATATAAAATTGTTTCATCTATCCATTTTAAGGAGATTCATTGCATTTAATGCCACATTTTAGATATTTCACTCAGAAGACTTTCCCTTAAGTATATCTTTGCATCACGTTGCCAGAATCAACAGCCAGACTTTATTCTAAACATGGGTTTCCTTTGTATCAGGCTAGATTATAATAATTATATGTGCTGGCTTTCTGTATCTCTGATTTATATGCAAAGCATTCTATGACCATGTTACCTGGTATTCACTTTTTACATTTTATTGTTTGTAAAATCTTTTTTTAAAAATGTATGTATTTATTTAAAAATTTCATATGATAAATTTTGATAATAATCTTTCCCACACTCCAACTCCAAGATACTTCCCTTCCTACCAACTCAACTTATGTTTTGTCTTTCTCTTGAAAAAAAGCAAAAAAAAAGTGCACATGTGTATACACACACACACACACACACACACACACAGAGGCACAATTTACTTTGCACTGGCCAACTACTCCTGGGCATGGGGTCTGCCCTGCATTGTGGTTGATATACCCAGTGTCACCCCACTGAAAGCAGATTTTTCCTTCTCCCAGCAACTATCAATTGCAAATGTTTCGTATTATAATTGTTTATTTTTGAACTTATCCTACAATTATATAATATCCTCCTTTCAGCCTCTCCCATGTACTCCACTCCTTCCTCTCCTTCAAATTCATGGCCTCTTTTTCTTTAATTGTTGCTATGTATATATTATTATATAAGTTATAGATTATCCAATATTATCTTATTAATATATAAGGAATATAAGTATATTTCTAATATAGTCCTTTTATGCCTCTGTTTCCAGTCTGACCATTTGGATTGAACCACCAGTGCTGTGCTGTATCTTGAGGAAGACAGTTTTTGTCACGCTCAGCATTCTTTATTTACTAAGTTCATTGCCTAGGGTTGAGGCTTCCGGAGGGCTTTCTTCCATTTTTATGAACACCTCTGTTGGTGATACCCTTGTTCAGGTCACACTTAGACAGGCATGTTGTGACATTTCATGAAGGAGCATCTCTGATATTTCAGCAAGCCTCCAGTTTCTCTGGCTTTTACAGTCTTCCCAGCTTCTCTCTCCTACATTCTTAAGCCTTAGGTGCAGGAGTTGTATTACAGATGTACCAGTTAGACAACTTTGTGAAAATAACTTCTTCATTAGGAATTTGACTTGGTGTTTACGTCTCCCTTTCTATGCTGGGATTTTACATGGCTTGATCTCGTGCAGGTCTTCTGTATGCTGTCACTATCTCTGTAAGTTCCTATGTACAGTGTCATGTTTCACCTGGGACCTGCTATTTCTGGGGAGTTATCCACTACCTCTGGCTTTTAGGGTCTTCTTGTTTTCTCTTCTGCATTGTTCCCTGATCTTTAAAGGGAAGAGTGTGACAAAGGCTTCCCATTTAGGGCCAAGTGCTCCAAATTCCCTCCAATTGGCCTGTGTCTGTGTTAATTATATCTATTGCAGAAAGCTTCACTGATGAGGATTGAGGGAGGCATTAATAATGTATAGGCATAACAATATGTCATAGGAGTCATTCTCTTGCTATGTTCATTCAGCACAATAATAGGTTTTTCTCCCAGTACTCGTGTTCATGGTCTCATTCACAGTATTAGGTACTGGTTCCATCTCATGAGAGCCACCCTTAAATCCAATCATAAAGTCTTTTTTGAATCACATTATTTCTTGGTTATTCATTTAAAAAGTACACTAATTATACATTTTATTAACCATTCACTGTGGTTTTACATGTCAGGTTGAAGACACTGAATCAGGAAAACTTATTGTGGTGATTTGAGTATGTTTGGCTTAGGGAGTGGCACTTGTGTGGCCTTGTTGGAGTAGGAAGTACGTCACTCTGGGAGTGGGTTTTGAGACTTTTCTCCTAGTTTCCTGGAAGTCAGTTGTCTCCTAGCCGCCTTTGGAACAAGTTGTAGAACTCCTAGCTCCTCCACTGACATGCCTGCCTGGACACTACCATGCTACCTGCTATGATGATAATGGACTGAACCTCTGAATCTTTAAGCCAGCCCCAATTAAATGTTGCCCCCTATAAGAGTTGCCTTATAAGGACATGGTGTCTCTTCTTAACAACAGAAACCTTAACTAAGACAGAAGTTGGTATGAGGAACTGGGATATTGCTGTAATAGGCCTGACCATGTTTTTGTTTGGAGGAATGTGGCTTTCGTAGGACTTTGGATTTGGAAAGACATGGAATGCTTTAAGTGGGACTTAATGGGCCATCCTAGTAGTAATATGGAAGACATTGGTGTTGAGGGTGATTTGAACTTTGGAGACCATTCTTATGATGTTTGGGGGAAGAAAGTTGCTGCTTTTTGCTTTTGTCCAAAGAGTCTGCCTGAGGCTATGGTAAACAGATTTAAATTAATTGCTTTAACAAAGGAAGTCTCAAAATATTCTGGTATAAATTCTGTTGTGTGGCTATTAAAGTTTACTCTTATGAAGAACTCTTTGATGAAAAGGAGCAAGCTTCTTAGAAAGGAAAAATACAAAATGTATGATCCAACGTTTAAAGGTTTATTCACCAGGAAGTACAATGGAGCTGAATCCTATGTCAAGGAGATAAACAGATTAAAGGATTAGTGACCTTGAAGCAAGATCTCCTGCTTTAAGCTTATTGTTTTGCTTTTTCAGTTGAACAAGTGACTTGGTTATTATTTTGTTTGTACTTTTAATCTGAAATGAGCTACAATTCTGAAATGGAGAACACAACTATAATTCAGATCTTGAAGCTGGAAGACACAGACTTTTGATCTGGATCTGGAGGAATAGTGGGTATGAAAAGCCTGGGCATGGTGGTACAAACATTTCATCCTAGGAGATGTGGGCAAGCATATCTCTGAGTTCAAGGCCAGCCTGGTACAGGGGAATAGGTTCAGGTATGGTGGTATATACCTCTAATCCCAGCATTTAGGAGACAGAACCATGTAGTTCTTTGAGGTCAAGGTCAATCTACAGAGGAAGTTCCAGGACAGCCAAGTTTAGGCAGTGAACTATTTGGGAAATAGAAAGCTGGTGTAATAATGTAATAGAACAAGGGGCTGTTTTTCAGCTCCGGTAAGCAGCAGAACTTGGCAGCTTTAGCCATGTGGCTCTGGCTTTAGAATCAAGAATAGAAGGAGACTACTGTGGACTTTGTAATGTGTAAGAATTACTCAGGTGGTAATTTTGAAGGCATGTAGGGGTTGTGGAGAGTAGCTGAAAATGAGTACTGTGAGAGGTCAGGAAAGGCCATTGGTGAAAGTACAGCCTCTGTTGCAGTTGATGGCCCAAGACTGAAGAGGTCATGCAAAGAAGTTGAGATTTGGTGCTATAAAGGGAGACTATGAGAGGCTATTGGTGAAGCCTAGTTGCAATGAGAAACTGCAGCTTGTTAGAGATGCCAGTACCATGGGATTCACACAAGTATAGCAGCAGCAGTGGAATGGAGTCAACCAGATCCTGGAGTGGTAGAGAGGGTAGAGCTAGAGATGTGACCCAAGCCCTTTGGAGGAGCCCAGAAGATCATGTGTGGATTCCAGACATGGAACAAGAAGCTATGAAGTTGAAGTTGTCTTAGAAACAACTCAAGAAGGTAGAAATGCCAGAGACATGAGCTATCTGCTGAGAGAAGTTGCTAACAGGGAGTGAACAGTCCAGGAGGAAGAATTGTGCTGTAGTCAACAAAGCAGAAAGGAGTTGGAGATCTGAAGAGTGTTTTGACATCAGTCATGGAGATTCAGAGTTTGGAGATTCCCCAGCTGGTTTTGGTCTTGCTTTTGTCCAGGATCTTTTTACTATATCATCTTGGATTGAGAATGTATATCCTGTGATATTGGAGGTAAGTGATCTGCTTTTTTATTTTAATTTCATAGGGGATTACAGTTAAATGATTGTATGAATCTCAGAAGAGACTTTGAACTTGGGAATTTTAAACATTGTTGAGACTATGATAGACTATGGGGACTCTGGAAGTTAGATTAAATGTATTTTTCATTAGGCTATATCTAGGTATGGCCCCTATAGTCTCATGTGTTTGAACAAGCCTATGGGGGCCAGGGAATGGAATGTGGTGATTTGAATATGCTTGGCTCAGGGAGTGGCACTATTAGGAGGTGTGGCCTGGTTGGAGTAGGTGTGGCCTTATTGGAGGAAGTGTGTCACTCTGGGGGTAGGCTTTGAGATCTTCTTCCTAGCTTCCTGAAAGTCAGTCTTCTCCTAGCTGCCTTTGGAACAAATGGTAGAACTCCTAGTTCTTCTATCGACATGTCTGCCATGCTTCCTGCCATGATGATAATGGACAGAACCTCTAAATCTTTAAGCCAGCCCCAATTAAATGTTGTTCCTTATAAGAGTTGCCTTGGTCATGGTGTCTCTTCACAGAAGTGGGAACCCCAACTAAGACACCTGTGCACTCACCATTGTCTCTCCGTCTGAGGGCATGCATACTAATTGTGATTTTAGATTACAAGTAGCAATGTCATGATGTTTGTGACTGTTTCCTTTTCAAATACAGGAGCATATTCTTGTAGGAATAAAGCCCTGTACACAAGGAATAGGGTTCAGGGCTAAGGAAGTAAGGCTCAGAGGGGAGCAGCATTTGGGGAGGATAAGGGGACTGGGAAAGGGTGAGAAGACAGGCTGTGTCTAGTCTCTCTGTGTGGATGCTTCCTTTCTATGTCCTTTATATCTTAAATATTTTCATTCTGTTTCCATCCACTAAGCTAAGCTCACTTTATATAGTGTATTAACCACCTACTGATAATAGGCTTCTTCTCTGCCAATGTCCCCTCATTAACAATATGGATTTATAATTATTATAACATCTGTTTTTATAAGACTTAATTTATATTGCAAGCTCCTAAAGTGACATATTTTTTGTATCTTTCGTAATTTGCAGTGCTATGGAGAGGGTTCAATATATAACGTTTGAGTAACGAATGAACACTTTTTTTTCAGTACATTTTGAGTGATCTATCATAGAAATTCATACCTCCAGAATATTTTGAAAGTGAATTTTATATACCTAAATGAAACTGTCTTAGCCCTAATGGCCTATCATTTCAAAGAGTTTTAGTACTTAGCAACCATTTAATTTATGGATTATTGACCCAGTCACTCATATCACAGATGCTCTGAGCTGTCCAAGCCTGCCAACAGAAGTCTGTTTTACAGACATCAGGATGAATGGCTTAGTAGTCATTAATGGTTGCTGTTATAGATGGCAGTGCCCTTAACTGATATCTCAGCAGATTAACAGCTCACTGGATGGATTATTTCACTCCGCCATGCATTTCAGAGAATGACTATATTTTTAAAATAGTTCAAGTCATACAGTGTATTAGCTACTTTTCTTGTTGTGAGAAAATATCTGACTATATTTCTAAAATAATTCAAGTCATACAGTGTATTAGCTACTTTTCTTATTGTGAGGAAGTATCTGAAAAGAGGTAGCAAAGGGAATAAGGATTTTGTCCCATGGTTTGAGGGTCTAGTTCATCATGGTAGGGAGGCATGGTGATGGGAGGAAGCAGACTGTCATTGCTCAGCTGGCTTTATCTTTCTTCTGTTTAGTTGAGTCTGAGAACCCCACCCCCAGCATATATAATGTGGAAATGCCTTTCAAGACACACCCAAAGTTATGCTTCATTAGTGCCTAAGCACTTCTTAATCCTATAGAGTTGGCACACAAGCACTTGATTGTTCTATAAAGGTCTGTTACGACATACCAGATGTGGTGGCACAAACTTGAAATCTCAAAACTTGGAGGATTGTTGCAAGTTTGATGGAAGCCTGCAGTACATAGTGAGTTCAAGACTAGTCTATGCATTAAAGTTAAAAAGGAGTGTAAATAACAATAACCATAATGGGGGATTAGCATGGCTATTGCTAAAAAATATTCAAACAAAGAAAGTTTGTCAGATATCGTCCTCTGTGTGTATGCTTCCTGTCTAGTAATGTCAAGTCTAGTCCTGAAGAGGTCAATTCAGGACCTTTGGAAAATTCCTCCAGACCCCTCCCCTCCTGAAAGAAAAAGATCATGTAGCACTTGCACTTCTGCACCCCTCCCCTCAGGAAGGGAGAGGCTTAATTACATTCCTCTGGGTGAGGGTGGGGAGGGGGGAGAGGGGGTGGGGGAGGGGGAGGGTCTCAGGTAAGTTAAGGCTCACCAGAGTCTTACATTCCAAGTTTAACATGGAGAAGAAGAGTCTCATCAACCAAGGAAGTGTGCTGTGATGGCAGGGAATGTTTGTTATCAAGGATACTATATTTAGAACCAGCAGACTTTCAGGTATTGTCAATGAGAAGCAGGGTAATGTGGTGAATAAGCAGTACAATATGTGCTTTGCCACAGTGTTATCTTAGTGGGTGAGTCCTTCTGTCTGGCATACAGCTGGCGCACACCCCCAAAGTATAATAATTATCAGTGTAGAGCAATATTATTCTAGTTATACTTTTATCTGTCTGTCTGGCATGACTGTAAAAAAACTAACAGTGGTGTTTGCTGTTGGAAAGAAAATGTTCAGAGTAAGGAAATATTTGTAAAAGTCAGCCTGAACTCTGCAGACCAAGTGGGCTTGGGGGCAGCTGGGAATTTGGATTGAGAAAGAGTGAAGTTGTCTGTGGGATAAGTTGGTGAAAAGAGGAGATATAGATTCATCGTGGGCAAGTGTGGAAAGAGGATTATTGTTGTGGTCCCATCTCAGCTAAGGATGTGAACTCTGGCTTAGGAGAGAAACCTCTTGCTGGAAAGAACAGAGCAGTTGGGTCTGGTGCAGTTGCACTGAGAAGGAGAATGCTATATCTAAAAGCAACCCTTAGGGATGCTATGTCAGCACTTATGATCATGGGACTCCTGCCCTCTTTGTATTTGCATGGATTTTTTTTCCCCCTTCACACTGAAGTTAGGTTTAGGATTCTTTGGCTTTCCTGTTATTGCGACTTACTGCAAGGTCAGAGGTCATCAAGGTTGACATGGTGTGGAAGGTGAGGCAAAGAAAGCCTGTGTTTCCTCACTGAAGCACTTTACTGACAGAAAATGAAAATGCTTGCTAGGTTTTAGTGACAAAGACAAGCGCTCTTATGTTTGATAAGGCTCCTTCTAAATTACCAGAAGAGCCAGTCAGACTGTGGGACCACAGTCAGAGCTGGTCTAAGGTTTTAAATCTAGCCCCCAGCTCAGCTCACATTCTGCATTTGACAGGTTGTCTTGTGATTCATTGCCAGTAGCAATGGAGGCATGGCTAATAAGGTTAGAAGTTTCATTTACATTTTCTTTCCCAAATGCTTTTCTCTCCATGAAGATGAAAAGTTAAGAATTTCCAGATAAAGCTTAACGGGAGTGCATTCCACTTCTCTGGTTCCATAACAGCAGAAGCATGGTGGGAGGAAACTCAGGGACAGACTTAACCGAGGGACTGAACCAGCTCCCTGCTGGGCTGGTTCCTGGGCAGCTACCAATTTGCCTCAGGCATTTAGAGGGCTGATTTCCTCAGGTGGGCTGGCCCATTATCTCCTCAGGGCACAAGTCTGCCCTCCATTAGTGCTAATGTGAAGGGCGTATTCACTGCATCCAGAGCAGGAAGAGGTGTGTGGAAGGCAGAGCCTGGGCAGGAGGAACTCCATCCTGGAATGAGAGCAGCCATATTTCTGGGAGGAAGTACAGACCTTTCCCAGCATTTCTGTTCCTGTCCTTAGAAGTGGATAAAGGGGACTACAGAAAGCCTAGGATAAAGGGTATGTTTTCGGCTGACCACCAGCCATGGGCGGTTATGGGGTTAGTTATGGAACATGCTTTACCACAGCACTCCACTTCCAGGGGCTCTAATACCATCTTCTGACCTGTGTGGATTCCTGCAAACATGAAGCACACATGTCTCTGCTCAGACACGCATGCACATAAAATAAAGTAATATTAAACAGAGGACGTCTGTAAACACTCATAACTGAGAGCCACTGCTTTCATTAATAACAAGCTTCAATTCTATGTGGATATTTGTACAGGAAAGTTTTTCCTCATAAATATCTGTGTGACGTAAGTCTATGGTAGCGACGAGCCTCAATTCACATGATCTTCATAGAAGATGTAGCTACAAACCTTATACTGTCCCAGGAATCCAAGCTGAAATGACAAATATTTTATACTTACAACAACAACAGCAACAACAATGATAATAGCAATGATTATGATAATGATAATAGTAACAAAGCCCCTCCAAATTTGAGGCCTATAAAGTTCATGTGAATAGATTAATCATCTTTAACAATTCCCTATTTTTCAAAAAACTTTACATGTGTACTGCATTTACATAATTTTTCCCTTTCCCTATCCTCGCTCCAAACCCTCCTCTGTGTCCCCCACCTTTGTCAAATTTATTACCTCTTTTTATTTATTATTGACATACATATGTATGCAGATACATACAAATACATATACATATACTGTATATATATACTGTATATATAATGTAGATATTTTTATGCCTCTGGTTCTCCCTCTCTCGATAGTCACTAATTGCCTATAGCTCTTCTTCTTGAGGTGAGGCCCCACAGGATCTGCACCATCCACATGGAAGTGGTCATGGCAACTGGTGTCCTTACTCAGGTCTTGGTTAGGCAACCACACTGCTGAAAGTTCATGGGTGCAGAGACCCTGATGCATATCTCACAGAAGGTATACATCTGGCTCTCACAATCTTTCTGTCCCCTCTTCTGTGATGTCCCTTAGGTGTAGGGGTTGTATTGTAGATTTATCGACTGGGGATAGATAGCCCATTACTAGCTGTTCTCTGAATTTTGATTAGCTGTGGCAAACTGTAATGGTCTCTGTCGTTCATAAAAAGATGTTTCTTTAATGGGGGAGAGAAGTGAAAACTACCCTTTCTGGTGTGTTCAAAGGTAAGTATTAAGAATGCAGTTAGAGATTATACTGGTTTGGGACATGACAGTAGTGGGTTCTTCTCTAGATTTCATGGCCTTACCAGACAAGTGAGTATCATGTGGTCATGTTCACAGACAGAATCCTGAGTCTCTTTCTTCTTTTGTCCCTTTACATGGATCCAGGAAATGACACCAGCTCTGGGACAACTGCTGTTGTCCTTCTCCATCAGGGACACTCTGTTAATCCTATTTAGAAAACTGGAGATACTTGGGTTCTAAATTTATTTTCAATGTGGTGCCGATATTTGAACCCAGAATCTTAAACATTTTATACATGGGAAGCAAGGGCCCTACCACAGAAATTCATCCCCATGGCCACTTAGGAGATGATAAAAGTACTATATTGGTTACTTTTGTATTGTTATAATAAAACACCACGACCGACCAAGGCAGTTTATAAAAGAGAGAGCTTAATTAGTCAAACAATTCTGGTTCCACGGGGTTAGAATTTATGGTGGTGTAGTGGTTAGGCACAGAGGTTAGGCGGCTGCACCAGCAGTCACAAGCTCACTTCCTGATTTACAAGTATCAAGCAGAGAGTGAACTCAGCATGGTGTGAGTCTTTTGACACCTCAAAACCATCCCCAGTAACACATTTCCTCAAGCAAGGCTGGGGCTCCTAATCTACCCCAAACAGCCACCAATTGGTGACCAAATATTTAAACATATGAGCCTATGGCGGTGGGGGACTGTTCCCATTCACACCACCACAGGGATCATTCGGTTCTCAATGACAAGCATTTTCTTTGCCTGGCTTTGCTGCAGGCACTTTTGGTGAGATATGTTTGCCACTCAGTTGCTTCTTTCCACATCCCCAGCAGGGACAGGAAGAAACGGTGTGGGAAATACCTTTAAGAAATGTGTCCACACTCCATTGCTCAGCTGTCCCAGAGAGGAAGGAAGTGACAAGTGTGTCTTCTTTCAAGAAAAGAAAAGAACCAAGCTGTGTTCTACCATCAGCATAATGTACTTTTGAATAAAGATTTTTAACTAGACTGAAGCTTTATTTATTTATTATATGTAAGTACACTGTAGCTGTCTTCAGACACTCCAGAAGAGGGTGCCAGATCTCGTTATGGATGGTTGTGAGCCACCATGTGGTTGCTGGGGTTTGAACTCTGGACCTCCGGAAGAGCAGTCAGGTGCTCTTACCCACTGAGCCATCTCACCAGCCTTGAAGCTTTATTTATATTGGGCCAATACTACCACTGTTGCAGATTAAATAACTCTGCCCTTGAATCAATTACCCTCAAATCTCCTATTGAGTAAATCTCATTACTATGTTGGGGTGAAAGTGTTAATGCTTCCCTCTCTCTCCACACAACAGTCGCAGGTAACCTCACAGAGCCCCTCAACAGCCACCAAGGTGCTTTTGTTTGGACAGTGTTTAGTTTAATAATGACGTTACATTTAATTTCCTATACTGCTATTTTACAAACACCCACTTTACAGAAGCATTTAAGTCTTTAGAAATCATCTTGCAGGATTCCTGAATTGTACTTGCAATATAGAATATATTCCATCACCACAAAATATTTTCTATAAACTAAACTAATATCTATACCTATTTATGCATTGTGTTGGCCATATAACTTGCGTTTCTTTTTAAAATTAAATTTATTTTATGTGGACCACTTGTTGTCTGCAGAGGCCAGAAGAAAGCTTTGGATGCCCTGGGGCTGGACTTAGAGATGGTTATGAGCTGTGTTCCAGGGAGTGCTGGGAATTGAACCCAGGTCCTTTGGAAGATCAGCCAGTGCTCTTAACAGCTGAGTTATCTCTCTCACCCGCCAATTTGTGTTTCTTTTAAAGCTTAATTTTCTGGCCGAGAGTTGTTCAGATTCCAGGCTGTGAGGTACTCTGAGGTCTGTAGCACACCAACTCTTTGCTAGTGGTTTCTAGTTCACGCATTATTGGGAAACTCAGTTGAACCCCACCCAATAGGGCTGTGGTACTGCCTTTCCATACTGTTGGCTCTGCAAGTTGCTTATGCATTAATGATTATTTTCTTCAGTTTGAACTAAAATGGGATATTTTACAAATAAGATAAGACAAAATAAAATTATAGTTAGTGAGTGTGAGGTCTTGTGTCTGTGTGTGTGCACATGTGTTGGGCATACCTGTGTGAATAGATTCATGTGCACCTGGAGGCCAGGAGCTGATGTTGTTGTTGTTGTTGTTGTTGCTGTTGTTGTTTTTCTAAATTGCTGTGTATCTTATAAACTGAGGCAGAGTCTCTCATCTAAACCCAGTGCCTGGATGTCCATGTGTGCTGGTGATCTAAACTCTTGCCATTTTGCTTACATAGCAGGTACTTCACCTATTAATCCATTCATCCAGCCCTGGCATTAGGATATTTTAAAATTAATTACATTTTCCACATCTTCTGTTTTCAAAAGAAGAACTGAATAAAAACCTGGCTCTGTGCAGGTGGGGGTCAGTCTTTGGACTCTTTTTGAAGTTATAATGCGAGTCCTTTTGGCTTTAAAAATTAGCTTCAAGTCAACACTGAAAATTAAAGATGTAGGATCCAAAGCCGCCAACACCTTGAAGAAGCTCTAATTCTCAAGTCAAGTCAGTTTTGCACTGAGTTCTACTTTTTTTTTTTTCCAGCTGCTAGCTGTGTGGCAAGATCTCGAAAAACCAAAAAAAAAAAAAACCAAAAAAAAAAAAAAAAAAAAAAAAAGAGTCACATAGTATATGAGTTGGAGTGTGGGGCCGGATGCTCAAGAGAATGCCAAAGACCCATGAAGCACATGGATTTCAACTGATTTAGGTTGGCTACTTCTAACCCTGCTCTTGAGGTCAGCAATGAGCTGGTAGAAATGTGAGATGCCCATGCCTTCTGGGAGCAGTAAGTTTGTCACTTATAACTCATGCTTGATGTACAGTGTGTGTATCTTAGCAACACTTGAGTGGTGTCAGCCCCAGTGTAGGAATGTTGGTCTAGAGGTGGAGGGGGCACATCTAGGAAATGGCTGTCAATCAGCAGAGGAAGGAAGGAAAGGAACGGCAGATTGTAAGTACTGTATGAGTGGGAAATTTTGAGTGAAGATTGTTTAAAGGTTACTTGAGTAAACATTAATGAATGCAGAAGTCTACAATAGGTGCTTTCCACTAATAAATTTGATTATTACTCATTTTACCACGGTGCTACTTCTATCGAGAATTACAGGAGAATATCCTTGTGAAAATTCCGACTCTTCAAAACGATCTTCAAAGCCCTCTTGGCTTCAGCTAGGTTCACTCTCTGTTTGTTTCTCTTAGTTTTTTTTGTTTTTTTTTTGTTTTTTTGTTTTTTTTTCGAGACAGGGTTTCTCGATGTAACCCTGGCTGTCCTGGAACTCACTCTGTAGACCAGGCTGGCCTTGAACTCAGAAATCCTCCTGCCTCTGCCGTCCAAGTACTGGGATTAAAGGCGATCACCACCACGCCCGGCTCCCTCTCTTAGTTCTTGGTCTGGACTGCTCCGTTTACTTGTTCTGGAATTTGAAGGTCATGATTCGCATCCTTTAAGATCACTGTTACCTCTCCATGACCTACAGCGCCCACTATGGAGCTGGTTAGTTGCTTGTGAAAATTATTAAATTGCTTTGCTTTGAAAGACAAATGGAAAAACTCCTCATCCTACCTACACAGCTGAGCTGTGTCTTCATGAAGACTCTGGGTTCCTGGCTCTGCATGGTTGGTACCTTCTACATGGCTCAGTCACATGGACTGTCTCTGCTATTGCGTCTCCATCTCGGCTCATGCAGCAGTTGTTAAAGACGGAAAGGTTATAGAGGAGAAGTAGCATTGAGATTTTTCTGGACCATTTCCTCTGTTTCTTCTCAGTGTCCTCCCTCTTTTGTGGGTATTTCTGCTCAAAGGAACTGCCAGCATATGCCTGTAGCTCCATAGTTCCTCTGTGTTTCATGTAGGTTTACTCCAGATGGTCAGACTGCTCTCTAGAGTCTACTGCTGTTGGCCTTATTTTATCTTACCCTGAGACACAATGATGAATAACCTTGCTAGAGAGGAGAGCTGGGATTTGAATCCAGAGTGTGCTGCAACCCTTCCAGGGCAAACTCTTTTTTTTTTTTCTAAAGTCCAGGAAATGTTATGCTGGCGACAAAGTGTCCTCTCAAGTGTTCTCGCCTCTAGTGGGAAAAATTCAATTTCTTGGAATGATATGTCATCACGTTCCTTCCCTGAGACTTTAATTTCTGCATCGCAGCGGAAGTGGTGCAGAGGATCAGAGAGCAACACAAGTTACTGGGGCATGTTGTGAACCCCACTTGTGTGGTTGTCAGTATCGAAGAGGAGGGGTTAGCTGGTGGCAGCTGTGGAGCTGTGGGAGTGTCGAGGAACAGCAGGGAAGGCCGGGGAAATGATCTGCGCACAGAACAGTGATTTTGATACTGTGTTCAGTCACCAAGCACAGGTTATTAGCTGTAAAAAAAATCAATTTTCTTTGATAGTGTCTCTGTGTCCCCTACCTCTTCTCTGAATTTAGGTGATGACCAAAGCAACTTCAGACAGTATATTGTGTGGCATATTATGTGTTTGTTGCATTTAGTGGCTCTGGACATTATAAAATCAATAGAGTACAAGGCTGAAACCAAACTTCAAATGGATCCTGTACTTTTCCTATGTCCCCTGTAATTTCAATCAGATAAGGTGTCTTTTGTTTCTTGTCCAAAGCCGTGTGAAGAGCGTGTAGTTTCTTGCAAAAGACTAAACAGGATATGTGGCCATGCTTTAATCTAACCGCTATGTATTTATTTAGTTCATAAATGGAAAAGTACATGGAGATGCTAGGAAGTAACATTTGGATTAGTCACCGCGCCTGCCCCACTCTCTTTTCTGTAATTTGCTTCTTTGTATTGCAATATTCTTACTATTTGTTCAGTTTATGAGCTTATCTTCCTTTGATGAAATTAATATGACTCCATTACTCACAAATTGGAAACAAGAGAAAATGTTCTGTGTAGAAAGTTCATTCTCTGAGAGCGGAGCACGAGGAGTCTTCTGATATGTTTCTTTCCAGTCTCTCTCTCTCTCTCTCTCTCTCTCTCTCTCTCTCTCTCTCATTTTCCTAGTTAGCTGTCACAGCATGCATATGTGCTTATAACTTCTTTGTATATTGTGTTTCATTGTAAGCATTCCTTGTAGTGCAGTCTTCGGTAGCATAACATGGTGGCTTATCCACCTAAGAAGAGAAGAGAAATGTGTGTGCAGCCCATTCTAACACTCATGGCTGCTAGGGGGAAGGAGAGAGTGGGCTCTGCCAGGATTGGGCCTCACACTATCCAGTTCCTTTTTGTTTTGTGATCAAGGCAAGTTCTTCACCTCTTGGAGTCTGAGTTTTCTTATTGGAGGTCTTCTGGGCATTCAGTAAGAGCGGGCGCTGCAGGGGCAACTATTATCATTTTGGCTCTGTTTTTCATAAATAATGTAACATAGACTATCCTGTCACATCTAGCAATCAAGATCTTTCAGTCATTTTCTTTTGATGGTTCTCCAAAGTGGGACTTCCAGTTCAAACCAACTAAAGGGGTCTTGAGTTTTCTTTTTCTTTCTTTTTTCTTTTTTCCTTTTCCTGTCATGTTGATTTCCAAAATGATTTTCCAAGTGAAATCCTACTATCAAGGTATGAGTAAATCTGGCTTCTTTCTTTCTTTTCATTTTTTCTTTTTTCTTTTCTTTTCTTTTCTTTTCTTTTCTCTTTTTTTGTTCTTTGATTTATTTATTCATTTATGTTTTTACTTTTTAAGTTTTTAAAATGGTGGGTTTTTTTCTCTTTTTTTTTCTCTTTTTTTTTAATTACGTATTTTCCTCAATTACATTTCCAATGCTATCCCAAAAGTCCCCCACACCCTCCCCCCTACTCCCCTACCCACCCATTTCCACTTTTTGGCCCTGGCGTTCCCCTGTACTAGGGCATATAAAGTTTGCGTGTCCAATGGGCCTCTCTTTCCAGTGATAGCCGACTAGGCCATCTTCTGCTACATATGCAGCTAGAGACAAGAGCTCCGGGGTACTGGTTAGTTCATAATGTTGTTGCACCTACAGGGTTGCAGATCTCTTTAGCTCCTTGGATACTTTCTCTAGCTCCTCCATTGGGGGCCCTGTGATAGCTGACTGTGAGCATCCACTTCTGTGTTCTTTTCTTTTTTTTGGTGAACTTTATGTTCTTCTTGTTAAGTTCAAAGGTCAAAAGTTTTACTTACTTGCGGTTTTCAAGTTCTCAACTTTTGATGATTTATTAAAATCTTGTCTATTTAATGCATTTTTTGTATTTTTTCTTGAAACTCATTCTCACCATGATGTCTGAGTGGTGTGAGTGTTATTGTTATTGATTATATAAGCATATACCAGTTACAAATTTGAGAATTATGGGTATACTGCATGCATGTAAAATATATCCTTTGTGTTTATGCGTGCCTCTGCTCCTCCTGTCTATTTTTGTTTCTTTGTTATTCTTCTTTCACCAGTCAGAAGTTTTAAGTCCATTTAAGGAGTGGTGAAGAGAACAAGCATCCTTGTTTAATATGAACATGTGAAGGTCACATTGTAGGGTAGCCCTTCTCAAATTCTCCTGTCGGGCCTACTGCTTCGAACAGCAGCAACAACAAAAAGCTGTGTTCTGTTGCAACTTGCAGTTCATGCTGTCATATGAATGTCTGCTATTAAAAGCATGTTTAGCTTTGTTTAATCCATCCTCATTGTGCCTGTCTGGGTGAGGAATCCCCATACTTCATGTCTTAAGAACTGCACCCAGACCCATGAGATGACTCAGCAGGAGAGGAGGACTCTTGTTACCAAACCAGACACTGTGAGTTCAATCCCTGGGATCCACATCATGGAAGGAGAGAATCTATCCACATGAGATGTCCTTTGAACCCCACATATGAACTGTGAGGAGATGCACATCCCACAGCATGGAGATGCACGTCCCAGCAGTTACTCTATTGAAGCATGCATGGTCTAGAGATACACGTCCCATCCCAAAGTCATGTGAAGCGAACATAGTAACTAATTTAATGATATAATAAACGGCTATTTCTTTAATATTGATTTTGCAAATAAATACTAGCATTTTATTCTAGAGGAATTGATAGATTTTTCCAGAGAATAGTTTCCCATGATAGTGTCTTTTAAAATATTAATAGATAGTTATTTAACAAAAACTTTTGTTATTTATTGTTACTTATTTAGTGTTTGTTCGTGAAGGCATACATGAGCATATTTTTCTCTCTTGCTTTTTAAACAATAATAATATTTGGCCACCAAGTTTCCCAAGTATGTCTATGTATTCTGCTAAGTTTAATTTGTGTAATTCTTATGCATGAAGCTTCTTGATTATCTCCCTTTGGATTATAGCCAGCTTATGATGCGCCCACAGACAGACACCTGAAGGGCTGGCCACCCGTGGTCCTGGCAGGCACTACCTTTCTTTTCTCTTAAAGCAATGCAATTTAATAATAATTTAGCTGAAATATAATCACATCATTTTCCCCTTTCTTCCTCTAACCCCTTGCATGTAACCCCCTTGCATCCTTTTAAATTATGGTCCCCTTTTCTTTAGTTCTTGTTGACATATATGTAAATACACAGATAGATGGAAACCAAGGAAGAAATAGGCAGGGGATTGACTGCAGAGACTGCTGTTTGAAACATTACATTGTGAGCCTTCTCAGCTTTTAAATTTTGCTCACTTGTGACTTTGATACGGATGTCTTTTTAAATAAGAAGTAGTGGTTTTCTCAGTCTGTAGCTTGGTTACAATTTTATCCACAGCTATGATGGGCTTTCCTATAGAATACCAGTTCCAGGAAAGCATGCAGTGGTTCACAAACCGCCGTCTTGTCTCCCACTTTACTTGAATCCCCTTTTGCTCATTGCTCTGTGAGTACTATTGGAAGAGAAAGCCCATTTGTGTCCATTCAAATCACCAAGCCCATCTTTCCAGCTGCAGATTCTAGAATGTTCACGTCATGAGAATCTGTCAGCTTTGACCAAGGGTGGTAAGAAAGATGGATGTTACTCAGGAAACCCTTGCCCTGTAAGGGGAGAAGCATGCCTCTGCTCCTCAGAATGACTAAGGATTCAAAGTAAGGTATGGACCCAAGAATGGGCAGCCCAAGAATGGAGGTCTCAGGAAAGGAACACCCAAGTAAAGGCCGAGGAGACACACAGGAGTTCTGGATGCTGGCTTCTCTACTGTGTGCAGTCTTTCCCATTGAATCAGCGTTTGCAACTCAGAGGCTCCACTCTCATCCGTGGAGTTATCTGGGAGTTTATATATGGATGACGGTTTGTTTTCTCCAATCAGGGAAACGAATTACACTTGCGACGTGTCTCTGCCCTGACCATGTTATTCTCCAGTTTCAGCTCCCTAGAGGGAATGACTTGTTTCAGTAAGATAGATATTCCTTAGCAGGTTCCCAAACAAGCTTACATACAGATCAAATATTCATATAAAAACATCAATTATTCTCATATATAGTTTGAATAGTGTTATATAAAGATTTAATAGACTTAATACAGAAATCAGATTCAGAAATGTTCCAGAATTTAAGGCTATTTGAATGTCAACATGATACCATAAAGGGAAAATCCCATACCTAACCTTATGTAATGGGTCACCATCAAAACACAGGTGCACTAAAAACCAACTAACTGGCCTACGTGCTACATGTACACAGCGCACGCTAACTATGAGGAAGCTTAGTGTCTATACTTAGCTCTGTAGGATATCTCAGTATGCATGCATAAAAATCCCCAAATCTGAACCCTGAACACTTTTGATCCCAGGTGTTTGAGATAAAGAATATTCAGTTTATCTATCTTGTGATATATATTTTAATTCAAAAAATATTTAATTTATGGATTTTTGGTATATATTTTATTTCAAATTATGTCCTTTACAATCTTGAAATTCTGCAATGAACATAATGAAATGAAAATAATTTTTGCTTTTATGGATTGATTTTATTATTAATTCAATTGTAAAAAAGATGATTCTATATTTTGAGTGAAATTAGTTTATTTTAATCAATAATTTAATTTTAGTACATTATTTCAAAGACTGTCCTATTTTTCTTTGTGTGTATGCATATATATATGTATATACATGGGGTCATATACATATTATATTCACATCATATGTATATATATACTATGTGTTATACTTCTAGTGTTAGTATTTGCTTTAGGCACCTCACTTTTACTCTGAGTGACACATTGATACTAACATCACTCACATTCAGCAGTAGCAGCTCATATCCATAGAATTCTGTCTTGTATCTAAGTAAAAAAAAATGGCCCGTGATCACACAGCTGAGAATAGTGTAGTCTTATCGAAAATAGCTTGAGTTTTTAGTAGGTCACTCATTTAATGTTAGGATTAGTAATCGTCGATGATATTTAGTTCCATTCCAGCTGTAGCATATTAGAAGTTCATACTTCATAAGTTAAATGTCATAGTCATCTATTCATTGTAAATCACTTCACAATTTTTGTGTTTTCTTAATTATTTTATGTCACAGAGATGCATTCTTCGGTTTTTAACTACTTGGCCATTTTCCTTGTGACATGACCTAATTTCTGAGCTAGAATATTTTGTTGGACTAGAACACAATCTAAGGAGAGTTTCAGCCACATTGGCTCACTGCCGACCTGGAGCAGAAGTTCTTACCCCTTAGCCAGCATTAGAACTGCCTGAGGAATGGAACACCGTTAGCCTCTGAGTCTCTGAGTTCAAGGTCCAGGCAGGCAGAGTGGGATATGCATTTCTACACTTTCCCTTGTGATTCTGATCTGTGGTTCTCAGGCCACACTTAGAGGAAAGAGACTATTCTCTCACATATGTCATCAAAGGGTGTCGTTCAACCTAGAGGGCCTCAATTCACTGATCATCACAGCAAGCTTTTAGCCCTTTATTCTTTGATCACCGGTCTACTCGGGATCTGTCTGTCTGTCTCTCTTAGTGTTAACCTGGAGTTATCATCCTCAGAGAACTAGGGGCATGGCTATGTGTGGCCTGCTTTATTCTTCAGTGGAAACCATTTAAACACACACCCTTGCTCTCTCCAACACCCCAGAAGAACCCTCATTTACTCTGCTTTGGAGTTTTGATTGCACAGGCAGGCCAGGTGATGAAGGCAGGTGCTCTCAGAGGCTAACAGAGGCAAACAAGCTCAGTGAAGACCGCCTGGGTTGTATACTGTGCGTTGAGATTGAGATTTTGTTTTTGTTTTGTTTCTTTAGATAACAGAAAAAGTTTAGTTCATTTTGACAGTCTTGTAGCTTCACTCCACATCAATCATAAATTTCCTAAATGTCATGGGAATCAGACTTCCCCACCCCAGACCATTTTGTGTCATCGATAATGCTTCAGAGACACCCAGACAAGAAATGTCTTCGTACTTAGGAGCCAGTATCCTAATCATCAGAAACTTGCTACACATCTGCATTAGTGAGGTCACTATTTTATTTTGTACAAATTCCTGAAGTTTAAGCACATGTTTTTTCTGGTCCCATTTTTCTGTGGCAGTGGTAGGTATGTCTGAATCCTGTTTTCTAGGATTAGAAATAATTAGAGATTTTTTTTTTAAAAATGTTTTTAGTTTTCCATTGTGATAATACATTCCTGGTTATTTTTTTTCTTCATGAACTTCAATGCTTCTAAGTTTTGTTCTTCTCAAACGTCTCCTTTAACGTATGTGCCGGCTCGCTTGCCATGTGCCAGGGAGCATTCTAAGAACTTCATATGCCATTGCATGTTGCCCAAATGAGTGCAGATGTATTACTGACCTGGCAGGATTCCAAATATTCATGAATTTGCACAAGGATTCAGACATACCTCTCCAACAAACAGAAACCAGTTTTTCCAGTCATTGTTTCTGTTTCCATATCTTATAAGGGTTCTCTGGAAATTGATTTTTGATTTACACCAGTTGTCTTAATATTCTAGTATTTTCCGGTTCTGCCAGTATTAGTAGCTTCAGTGAACACTGCAATTTACCCCGACAATCACGGAGGCTCAATATGCTAATTAAAAGATGCTGATCAGAAGATGTTAAATTTCTTTTAGGATTTCAGTTAAATATAACACAAAAAAAATCTGACAGAAAAGAAATGGTTGATAACAAATATAGAAGCAGGTGGCAGAAACTATTCAAGAGATCACAAGATGTCATTATAGAAGATTAAGCAAAATGATACTCTCCTAACAGAGATGTTTAACCCGTGATGGTTCCTGGAAGACTTTGTGCCCAGGTAGAGATGTGTGCATTCTTCATTTGGGCATCCAAGTAAGAGTTGTAGCTGTGTCTGTGGTCCTGTCTGAAACTGGGCCAGTGGGAGGACATAGTTTGTTTGAGGTCCAAGTATTCAGAAGACACAAGGAACAGACAGCAATCACCTCAGCCAGGCACTTTCTAAGTTCTGAGAAGAATTGCAGCTTTTGCCAACTTAAAACTCGTGAACACTTTCGTTTAGGATGTACCTGAGGAAGGGAAGTATTTTAGGTGAGACATTTTCCCTGTGGGTGTTAGGGGTGGGATGAAATGATGCTGGTGAGACCCAGTGCAATGGTAGGCTAAGAAAAGTGAAGAAGTGAGTCTGAGGAAGGGAACTGAATCCACCTGAGTAGCCTTAGCCCCTGTGGCCACCTGGCTTCTGACTTCTGAGTTAGTGAAGGTGATGTTCTCTGTGGGCTGAAGCCTCTACATTTATTCTCTCTGCAAACAAGCATCAGGGCTGGGGGCTGCAGTCATTTAATAGAACCTTGTTCTACAATGTGTTCAGTGGGAGACTTAATCAGGCTGGGTGACAGCTTCATCCACTCTGAAGAAAAATGACCCTGAGTCTGTCTCAGACTATGATAATAAGAACACTGAAAATATTTAGTAAGTTACCAAGGATAATACTGCTAAACTATGAGCTGAAATTCTGTAATTTTAATTTCTTTGTTGTTTACAACTTGACAAAATTCATCATAATATACTGTCATAGTTACCTTTCTATTGCTGTGAAGAGACACCATGATCAAGCCAACTTCTAGAAGATAGAGCTGATGGGGGTTATAGTCGCAGAGTCTGAGCCCATGACCATGACGGTGGAGGGCACGGCAGCAGGGAAAGGCACGGTGCTAGAGCAGTAACTGAGAGCCTATATATTTACCCATAACTAAGAGGCAGAGAGATAAAGTGAGGCTAGTGGGGGAACAGTGTGGGCTTGTGGAACCCCAAAGCCCACTCCTGAGTGACACAACTCCCCTGTAAAAGGCCATGACTCCCAGCTTCCCCAAACAGTTTCACCAACTGAGAATCAAGCATTCAAGTATATGAACCTATGGGGGCAGTTCTCATTCAAACCACCAGTTTACTCCTTGACACCTAGAGACTTGCAGCCATGTCATAAAGCAAGCAATACAGTTACTCTAGTTTCAAAACTCTATAGTCTTTCAGTCTCAACAGTTTCACAAAAGTCTCTTATAACTCCGTAGAAAACTTAACATGCAATGGCACAGTTCATATATATATATATATAAAATATTAATATTAACACTACTATATTATATGTTATATATAACACACATATGTTCATATATATGTATATATATGTATACATACACATATATGTATATACATATACACACATATATGTATATATATATATATATATATATATATATATATATATATGCACATTCCAAAGAGGAGGAGGAATAGGACCATAGGGAGGAAATATTTGGTCCAGCAGAGCTAATACCCAGCAGGGCTAACTCCAAGTCCTTTAGTTCTATATCTGATCTCACAGGACTTAGCTAGTTGTTCTCTCCCAGCTTTGCTGACTCCAACACACTTCCCTTAGGCTGGTTCCACTCTCTTTTTGGAAGTTCTCCTTGGCAGGTAGTCCATGGCTTCAGCATCTGGCACATCTGCAGTCTCCAACACAATCCAGGGTTCACATTCACAACTGTATACAATGATCTCTCTGAGCCACCATGGAGGGACTCCTCTGCCACATGGCAAGCCTCTGTGTCCTTTCTTAATTTCCTAGAAAGACTTCACAATCCATTTACTTCTATATCCTTCATGATGCTAAAACCAGAACTGTGTGGCTAATACTACCAGGTTTCTTCAGGTGTTTGGAATCGAACCTGTCCTCTTCTTGAATTCCATTTGTATAAGCTTTGGTGTATTATTGCTCTTTAGGAACCAATAATCCCATAGGCCTTTTCTTTTCACAAGTTGCAGGATTATCTGGGCTGAGTCTTCTGTAGACTCCATTCCCTTAATTTGATTTCTCTTTATCTCTTTTTGCACAAACTAAGGCTCCAATATTAAGTATTCTGGTATTCTTTATCTATCCTAACTCTACATTTTTGCATTTTTTAGCCTCGCTTTCTCTTTTCTCATTATATACCTACAGAAGAGTAGTCACAAATAACCACACAGCAGAGTCAATATCAGGCTGTCTCGCAGTCTTCTTTGTCAAGGGAAATAGTTCAAAACTCTTCATTTTAGCCTCAGGTAGATTCTTAGGGGAAGGGCAAAAAGCAGTCACATTCATTGCCAAAATACTACAAGAATTGTCTCTAGCCCAGTTGCTAATATTATTCCCCACTGAAATAATCCAGTGGGGCCTCTATAGCCCACATGGCTCTCAGTACTACTGTCTTCCAAGCTCCTAGTAGGATGGTCCATTAAACCCTGCTTTGCAGCATTTAGCTGCTTTTCTAGTCCAAAGTCTGAAAAATCTTTCACATTTCTCAAAAAAAAAAAAAAAGTCAGGTCTATCACAACAATAACCTACTGCCTGGTTCCCACTTCTGTCTTAATTACTTTTTTATTGCTATGAAGAAACATGATGACCAAAGTAACATGGAAGAAAGAGTTTATTTTGGTCCTTAGAGTTTCAGAGCGTAAGTGTGACTATCATGGCAGGAGGCATGGCACTTGAGCAGTAGTTGAGAGACTACATCTCTATTAGAGAGTAGGAGGGAGGGAGGAAGGGAGGGAGGGAGGGAGGGAGGGAGGAGAGAGAGAGAGAGAGAACAAACTGTAAATGGAGTAAGCTTTTAAAATCTCAAAGACCACTCCTTAGTAACATACTTCCCCACAAGAAGCCACACCCCTAATCCTTCCCTGTTTGGGAAACTGTTTGTTTCATGAACTTAGGACTAAGCATTTCAATGTATGAGTCTACAGTGGCCATCTTCATTCAGATACCACATATACCACAGTATCCCCTTTAAGCTCTTGCTAATGAATTTATGCAAATGTAATTAAAAGAAAAACAACCATTTTCTCAAACATAGCAAAGTATTAAGCGTGATCGTATATTTTTGTCTCGGGTAACATTCTGCACTCATATTCTTTTCTATATTAGTTACCTTTCTATCATTAATTAATGCTATCATTCAATGCCCTGAGAAAAGCAAACTAAGAAAGACGGGTTTTGTTTTGCCTTATGATGCTAGAGAGATGGAATCGGTCATGGTGGAGAATGCATGGCAATAAGTGGGCATGGCAGCAGGGGCAGAAAGCTAGCTATTCACATTTTAACTATGAGCAGGAAGCAGAGAGACAGAAAAGGAAGCCCTCCAAGGCTGTGAGACTTCAAAGTCAGCTCCAAATGACATATGACCCAGCAACGCATCATATCTAAAGGTCTATAACCTCCCCAAAGAGTGCCACCAACTGGGACCAAGTATTCAAATACATGAGCCTAGTACATGTGTGGCAAGGGGTGCGGGTGGGTGGGTGGGGTGGGGTGGGCAGGTGGGATGGGGTAGGGAATTTCTCATTCAAAGCACACCATGTCTTCTGCTCTCTGATCTCTTTTCGAACTGCATTTGACCTAATGTCATTTATAATGTTAGGAGTGATACCTGATATGTGCCCCTTATGTGCTGCACATTTTCTATGTTATTGACTGTATGCACACAAAGTTTACCACAGTGAGCTTTGTTATCTCCTGTCCACTGCTGTTGAGATCATTTGAAGACTCAATGGAGGAGTAGAATGAATATCCAAGCCAAGGCCCAGCAAATGTAACAGCTCCTCTGGGGCCATCTCTTCAGAGGCAGCCTTCTCTGAAATGTTGACACTGCATCTCTTTGTGGTCAGGGTAAATGATGGGATTTTAGATAAAGAAATGAAAGAACAATGACAGCTCTTATGGGGAAAATGTTATTATTAAAAATGATCACTTTTTCCAAGTGTAGCAATTTAAGCAGACACTCCTCCAGTCCTGTAGTGTTTAAGATGGCGTTCGGGAACTAGAAATACTAAGAATTGCATCTGATTTGGACTTTGGAACTGGTGTATATTCAGTACAGTCTTTTGCCCAAACAGATCATACCGACAAGCCTAAAGACAGTTGGCCTGCTGTCAGTTAAATTTGTTCAGAGTGCATGGTCTGGGGGATTAAATGTTACCCAGCTCTGTGGCTTCAGCATTTCATGTCTCTAACTTCCTAGCATCATCAGCTTTTGGCTGCTAGCTGCATTCTCCTGTGTTGAGTCAGAGGGGTCAGAGAAGTCATTTGCTATGTCTCGTTCCAAATTCCTGCTGTGGTTACTAAGCAGAGGCATAAAAACAGAAAGTCTATGAGGGAGGGAGCTGGCCTCAATGCCCGTACAATGGTGGGTAAGGCTTGTGGAATACTGACAAGAACAGTTGGCTATAGACCTTGTTCCTAGAGACCTGGGATGAGTGTGGTGCTCTTCCATTCTCCTGTTCATCTCTGTGCCAAGGTGCCCTGGGGCGAGCATCCTCTGAACACTGTGGAACAAACACACTGCGTTCATTCCCCTGTGCCTGCACCATTAGCTAAGGCTCCCAAGATAACGGTCTCCACAAAGTAAAATCAGTTCCTTTCCCTTCATAAATGATTTATTAGCCCTTGAAATAGGACTCTCTCTCTCTCTCTTTCTCTCTCTCTCTCTCTCTCTCTCTCTCTCTCTCTCTCTCTCTCGTATGTGTGTGTGTGTGTGTGTGTGTGTGTGTGTGTAGAAGCGGTATGTGCAGGGCTAATGGAACAAGGACCGAAGATGTTTTGGGTTGTAGTATATACACATCACACAAGGTGGCAGAGTATGCACGAAGCGATCCTGCAGACGGAGGCTAATAATGCATGGTTTGCAGCAGAACCAGGCTCTCCCTCCCACCTCTGTGGCTGCAGCTGCGGCTGCTCCCGCTCTGGGTGTGCTCAGGCGTTTGTGCTGGAATGGAATATGCCACATATTTAATAACCACCAGCACCCCGATCCTTTGCTTTCCATTCTAAAGCATCGTAAATGATTAGCCCTCGCTGGTTTCTTGAAAATGTGAACTGAGTCTTGATTCTAGTTTATATGTGTTCTCTTTGAAAACACAGGCTTATTCCACACTGGCTTTCTAGTTCAACTCAAGGACACCATAAAAGCAGGGCATCAGACTGT
This sequence comes from Mus caroli, assembly GCF_978045245.1. Lineage (NCBI taxonomy): Eukaryota > Metazoa > Chordata > Mammalia > Rodentia > Muridae > Mus > Mus caroli. The sequence goes on from NW_028227261.1 coordinate 122,929,018, forward strand.
TTTGTAACACATGATAATCAAATTTTAACTTTTTATCTTCTCCATATAGGGTGTGTGTGTGAATTTAAATATTTATTAAATATTTGTCAAGCTTATTAACTCTGTTTATTTTTCTCCATAAGGAGACTTAAAGGTCTATGGATTTATTTTTAAATTAAATCGAATGGTTAATACTTAATTCTAATCATTATTAATTCAATTTTTAATGTAGTCATTTTATAGCTGAATTTAATATTTTACCAGACTGGAGCTTGTGAACAAGGCCATTAGCAATAGACTGCATAGGGCTGTCACACCATGTATCAGGAACAGCACAGAATAAATTTATTTGTACTATTAGCCTACTCAGTACAAAGAAAGGAGACATCTCTCAAAGTCACAGGAAAAAAGCATTTGATCTCTGGACTGAAAAATGGAAGCTATACATATGCCTCATTTCTCATATAAAATTCACGTCTTAGCTTCAGAAGTTTGAACAGATACGATTTATTTTCCCAGGCACTATATAGAAAATATTAGGATCGACAATGGGAGAGCAAAAAGCTTATCCTCCACAAAGTAGGTCAGGCAGTTTACCGCGCTGGTCTGTCAGGTAGATGGCTGCTTACAGCTCATCACTGGGGGCCTCTTCCTTCCTTCTCTCCCTCGGCTGATCACTGTTTTCCAGGGCCTTTCTGTTCTCCTGACAAGTGTTGTGTCCCTCCCTCCTGTGACTTAAATTATAACTCTTATTTCTAGGCCCTTTTCAGTCACCACCTCTCATTCTTCTCCACCCACCAACACTGCAGTAGCTAACTCCTACCGGCTTAGGGAAAATCAGTTTTTGACATTTTTTTCCTAATGCCCCAGGCAATGACAAGCAGTGGATAGCTTGTAGTTGGTCATAGTGTGAGTATTTACACCACATCAGTCAGCCGACACCAGAAAATAGGGCTCTTCCAAGCCACCCTTCCAGCCAGTTTATCTTTGTATAGCAGAGCAGTAACAGGGATTCAAAACGAAAAATGTACCCCCAGTTGATTTTGCTTTCCCCAAACCTGCTATTTTGTAGTTAATAGCACATTATATGAAGTTATTTAAAAATTCTATTTAATATGCATGCATATAATGTGTTGCGAGCCACACCTTCCCTTCTAACTCCTCTCCCATTCACCACATTTCTCCTTTATGTACGCTACCTCTGTATGTTTTCAGTATGATGCTCACTGAGTCAGTTTAGCAAAACAATATGTAGGACACAGCAGTGAAGCTACACAGATCAGCTCACAGTGTTGGTACAGCACATGTAAACACAAGGTCAAGGCAGTGGAAATACCGGAATTGATGAGGGGGTCACAAGGTAAAGGTAAAAGAGCCAGGAGAGATGAGGGAGTGGGTGGGGCTTATGAAGTTCTGCCCCCTGTCTGATAGTTGACAGCTGCTAGCCTAGCGAGGGAGAGCCATTGTTCTTCAGGGATTTCAGTCCTGAGAGGCAACCCACACTCTAGTAAGATGGTCTCACAGCCATGCACATGCAGGTAACACTAAATGACTCAGTGAGCATTGCATTGAAAACATCTAGGTTTTGTCCTTAGGACTCCAGAGGGCGATAGTGGGATGGGACAAGAAGGAACTTACTCTTTTCTATTTGTTTCATGTTCCTGAAAGCAGGATAGAGTCAGTGATCAGGGACCGATATCAGCCTTCTTTCCTAGCTGGAAACTTTCTCTAGCTCTGTAACTCTCTCACAGTGTCCCTCAAAGCCACCACTAGCAACAATGGAGGGCTGTCTTCTCAGCTGCATTAACTGTAGTGACTTAGGGAGCTTTTCTGGGAAGAGTCCCTCTCAGGTGTTAGAGCCCAGTCCAAAGAGCTTCTGCATTATAAGGTCTGGTCCTTCCTCATGTTTCCCCAGACCAAAATGCATGGCTTCCTACAATTATCAATTCCATGTTGCCTCAGTCTCCTCTACAAAGAGTCTTCTCCGTCCTAGCAATGTCATCCCTTTGCTATAGTAAAAATCCCATGGATATTTAGTGAAGCTAGCGTTCTTGACCTGCTCCTGAGTACAAAAAGGGACCGACCCATGTTTCCTCTTCTGTCCATTTGCTAATCTCACTCCTAGCAGCCCAGCGACTTCTTAACATTAAGACCTCCAACTTAACTATCTTTTATTCCTCTGTGTCTTTCAGATTCGTGATCACTAAGCTCAAAAGGGAGCATCGGTTATCATTCATGTGCAAGTTGATGGGTCAGGAAGCACTCTAGGTAGGTTTGATGTGATGGCTTAAAAATTGCATGGCCTGTTCTTCTGTTTCCCTTGCAATTGAAAATAGTATCTGTTCTATGGCACCCCTCATTTTCTTCATTCTTCTGTGACCAACCTTAGGGAAGTCGTCCTTCCTGAGAATACCATATTCCTCAGGAGTATGGTAACAAGCATACATGATTTCTGGCATGCAACTTAAGAAGGTGAATCTATAACCACTTCATGCTGGAACTTTAGAAATATTTCAAATGTATGATTTAAGGCCAGGCGGCGAAGAAAACAGCTGTTCTACAAGCATGTGAATAATTGGAGCTTTAAGCCGAGTAAACCTTGCAGGAGGCTGAAGGCGTTATCCATTACAGTGGAAGAAGATAAAAGAGCAGAGGAGGAAATGCAGACAATGCCCAACTGGGTTATCCCCAAGGATGTAATTTCTAGAGTGGCATATGAGAAATGCTCAACTGTGGATATGTGCTCCACTCATGGGAATCTATTAAGATTCCTGTATAGTCAGGTCCCTCCCACCTTCCTTCCTTCTGCCTCTCTCATAGTGCTTACAACATCTTCAAAAACTGACATCATTCATTCAAATCCTTTAGGAAAAATCCCCGACTGCAGGTAGGGAAGGGGAAGTTATTACAGTGCAGCGCTGTGACTATGTGTGGCTTTACTACGATTGGCCTTGATTAGCATACAAACCAAAGGTAGGCTCCAGTGAGCAAATGAAACATCATTACATCAGTCAAGGTTGGCAACTCACATCCTATGCCTCCTTCTCACCTAGGATAAGTCATGGAGAGAGCATTGGAGAACAATCCCTGTTACTTAGCCTTCTGTTGCTGCAACAAAATACTGAACACGATCAACTTCCAAAGGGGCAAGTGTGATTCATAAGCTTATTGGTTCCCGTCCAGGATGACTTGACTGTGTGGCCTGTGCTGAGGTACCATGCTGTCCCTCTAAGCACAGGACAGAACACAATCACCTCAGAGTGGTCAAGAAGTGGTGGGCATCCCAACATCCCCTCCATGGGCACACAGAGACTTCCTATGAAGTTCTGTGTCTTAAAGCCTCTGCTTCTCTATAGCGTCCCCGTCTGGGCACCATGTGTTAGCTTTTAGAGGGCATTCCACATTCAAGTTCTATCAGAGCCTCACCAGAAATGAGACTTGGCTGAACACTGGCTTTGCTAAGTGCAGCTGAGAGCTACGTCAGTCCAGTTCAGAAGTACTGAGTTACGTTTCTTCACCCTTAACCCTGAACACCTGTGTTCAGGGTTGTTTGGACTTGGGACATTTTCATTAGCAACAGAGCTCTGGGAAATATCCAGAAACACAGCCTTGGCTCTGATCAAAACCAAACAAAATATAAAATGCGGTCTGAGTTGGAAGAGTGTGACATACAGTATATATGGCAGTTCTTGAAGCAAACTGGCACTGTGTCTGCCTATACACTGGTGCAGTAATGATGCACCAGGCACAGTCTTCACGCCAACAGACCTGACTGTCAGCTTTACATCTGCAGTTGCTTGCTGAATGTTAGTGTTTCCGATAAAATGGGGGCAGCGATGTCACTCCATAGGCTTCAGGGAGGATCCAATGCTGTTACCATGGGATGGCTCCTGGAAGAAACGGTCTTTGGCTTACAGTGGGTTCCCAGTTAGGACTGGTGGAGTTTGAAGAGGTGGTTGTACCATGGGCAGAAATCATGGTGTTCTGTGTTGGTGGTCACCGTTGTTGCCAAACTCTAGCAGGCCAAAGGGTGCACACACAAGGGAGGCCCTAGAGAATTTTTTTCCTACCTCTGGAGGTGGTAGTCAGCTGTGAAGATAGTGGCCCAGACTGAGGCTCAGAGAGAACAAGTTTGGAGTATGTCCTCAAGGTCTATGAAACACAGTGCATATTCATTTCCAGAAGATTAAAGCTCTATTGATCTCCGGCTATCACTGTTCCAGCTTTTTCTCCTCTGCTTATCAGGTCCACATTGCCAAAATGTCACCATTCATAGCTAAGGCATGCTTGGCTATGACAGAACTCTGGCAGCCATAAATCCCATGCCCTATCCAGCTCACTGTGTGAGATCCACAACTGACTCCCCCTTTACACTTGGTCCTGTAACTTTTCATTACTGTATATTTTCCTGCCTAAGGTAAGCTATGGCCCCTCCTTCAAATATGGTCTTTCTCACTAGCAATGGCATAAGAAATAAGCTTCCCACCTTTCAGGGCAATGTGGAAACTGTGTATAAAGGGCTGGCAATGAGTCCTTGAGGGTGGTCTTCAGATGAATCAAGGGTCTCAGCCTCAGAGCCTGGGCTTTATTAGATATTTTGGTTGTTCAGAAACCTTGTTATTTTTCTCTGTAGCTTAAAAGTGTATTTTGGAAAGGTGATACTACATACTGCAGAGCTCTAGATGGAATGCTATTGTGCTGTCCTTAATCCCCTCCAGAGAATAAACGGTGATATTAGCCATTCACTGGGCTCCTGCCATTAAGTCTGTAAGCTGCCTTTTTTTTTTGAAGGGCTCCTGATGTTGATAAGAGGCATTCATAGGAGAGCACGGTGGATGGAGACACTCACTTATCTAGCCACCTTGCCAATTGCTCGTGGATGAATAGACCAGTCTAGTCCTTGCAGAGAAAGGTTGGGATGAAGGTTAACAAATATATTTTTGAGGTGAGAGACATGAATAAGCAGAAACAGTCTGAGGTTCAAAGGGAAAAGAAAGGGGAAAAGAGAAATTCAGGACCATTTCAAACAAGGGAGGAGAAAGAAATCAGACAAAGGAGAGCGTGGGGGAGGAAGGGAAGGAATTAATGAATGCTGGCATTCTGACCCTCCACTGCAGCAGGCTCAGTAGGTCTAGGCAAGCATCCCCTGACTAAGACTGATCGCTGTGCAAAGACACAGAAAATAAGGGCCAGCTCCAACAAAGCCCACGGAGAGAACTGCACTATGATTAAGATGCAGTTGCTTCTAAGCTCAGACCTGGGGAAAAGAAGAAAAAGCTAACAGGAGCGTCGTGAACCCTGGTTAGTGAGGAAAAAAAAAAAAACGTTATGGAGTCAGAAGGTGGGACAGTTGCTTCAGACAAGCTGTGCAGCTTAGCATGCGGGGGCAGAGGGAAGCAGAGGCAATGACAGACAGAAAATGAGAACCTGTGGTGTCACCCGGTAAGGTCCAGAGAGCCAGATACCTGGGGTTTGTAGGCTGACTCTAACCATTCCCATGATATCCAAAGAAGCACAGGAGACAGCTCCAGTGGGGATGGAGGGTCTGCAGGGTGAAAAAGCAGTAATGAGCATGGTCAATGTTACACAGCAATAGTCTGCCAAGTACTGTCCCGAGACTTGGGACTAACACCACCCCCAGTCTGAGCCACCATCCTTCTTCTTAACCTGGACTGCTTACTAGCTTCCCGACTGGGTTTCTTTCTCTGCTCGTATCCACTAAAGTCTATTTTTAATTGAGCAAGTCAGAGTGATCCATTTAAAACTGCATGTCATTCTCTTTTCTTCTGTGTGTTTTCTTTCTATATTTTGATGACTTTCTGTAGGACACAGCAAAGTTGAGTCAAGGATTTGCAAGGCCTTTCACCATTTGCTTCCTCCTGGCTCTGCTCAGTCTGTGATTCCGCCTCCCACGGAATCATGGAGGCCTGGATTGAATCTCTTGTTCATTCTTCTCCACTCAAAGGCTTCTGTGGCTACTGATCACATGTGTAACCAGTGTAATTTCTCCTCTGCAGTTCTGCACGGGCTCTTCCCACAGCCTGGAATGTTCTTCCCCAACGCTGGCTTCCGCTGCCATTTTATGATCAGAGTATACAGGAGATTTATCTGAGATCTTGATTTGTTTCCTTGCTTTTACTATTTGGGCATCCTTCTGTGAGCAATGGAATGTAAGGAGCGTGCCACCAGGCAGTGTCTGCAGAGGAAGATGGCAACATTGTCCCTGTTTGCCACTTGCCAAATGATGGACATGGCTTGCTTGTTTGCAAACAACCAGGCCCACTCTTGCATTTCCAGGAGCTGTTTAGCCTGGTTTGTCCTAACTGTCTATGGCTTTCTGTTGAATCTGAATGACAGATTGGGGAGCATTTTATCACTGTCAGTCTGAAATAAAACCCAGGAGCTGTAGTTATACATGAACCAAAGCAATTTTAGCTCAAAGAGGAAGAAACAGAACTTCCATTCCTCTAAACGTATTCTTGACTGGCGGCACCTTTAATTATGGCACGGAAGGCTCTAGGACCTTTTATCCCCTTTCTTAGGCTTTCCTTCATTGAAAAGATCAATCTGATGCATTTCCCCTTGTTTTTTGTATCCCTCCTAGAAACTTGTACCCATCCTTCCCTCTCTACAATTTCCAGTTCTTTCATGGGTGGAACATTGAGCAAGCCTGAAGGCTGGAAAACTGACATCTCGTTACTCCGTGCTTCAGTGACTGTTAAATTGATAGTTTCAGAGTGGATATCAAACTATCCACTCTATCAGTGTTTTTACCTTTCTTTCTTTCTTTTTTTTTTAAAGAGGGAAAAAGATTACAGTCTGTCTAAATAGATGTGACACCTCTGTGACATCTGTGTCTTGATCGCTTTTTCTCCCAACATATCCATTCCTTTTGACTATCTCTGTTTCCCAGTGGCGATCTAAGCCAGATGGGGCTCACCAGTTCACAGAAACTGTTCCTCGTTTTGCTTGTTTTCTCTTCATTTCATGCCCTGCTGGATTTATTCCTACAGCTCATATACCCACCATGGGTTAGGATTTTAGAACAGAGGCACCTGCATTCCCGGCTTTGCCCAGCTCCCGGCACAGGTCTCTAAGCTGCTGCTTCGAGCCACATTGTATTTTTTTGTTCATTCATTCTGCATGTAAAAATCAAATCCATTCTGTCTTGAAAGGCTCTCAGCTGCCACTGGCCAGGGAAGGCGGAACATATCACAGGGCAGCAGAGTTGCAGTGCACACTTCTTTGAACTTGTAAAATTCTTTTCAAAAGTCCACATCTTTGAAGGAAGAAACAGAAACATCTGGTACTGTTAGACAATATGAGGACAGAAATGACCTGCGTTTCAAGATCAGGGCTAAGGCCATGAGGCCAGAATTTGGGTATGTCTTTCTAGAATGTCCAGCCTTCTGAGCTTTTTCAAATGTCTTTCTGGTTAATTAATTTTTGTGAGTCTGAAAAATGTATGAAAAAAGAAACACCAGACTTTGTGGGTCTTTCGGTACGTCATCAAAAATCATAAAAGCGTGATGTTTGTTGTATGGAAGAAGTTTCTCCTAACAAATAAAGTAAGCATCGCTGCCACTGTCTACCACCCGCCAATGTCAACAATGCCCCAGGAAAACAAAGGCCACGGAGGGGTTCACTCTGCTCCCTTCAATAGACTGGTCCTTGCAAAGACTGTTGCCACTAAAAGCAGTGACTTCCTGACTCCTGGTCCAGCCACGGCTATGTTGATCATGTGGTCATGTTCTGACTGTTGGAGATTGACCTTACCAGGGACTGAAACATGCTGATACAGCAAAGACTGGCAATGTGGCAGATAGAAAACTTTCTAAGTGTAAAATGGGATAAGAATCCAGACAATGGAGCATCTTTTGAAACTCATCCCGTGCATGCCGATTTGGTTCTGAAGGTTGTATGAGGCTGATTCATTTTTTCCCTGTCCTTTCTTATTACTACACTGGGTGTTCCTGAACCTCATTCACCCAGTACCCTGCCTCTCTGCCATCCATCTTCTCTGTCACTGAACTTCTCCCAGTTCCGTACTGGGAGAAAACATCTGATGAAACAAAGGCACTGTATCTGCATGTCTCAACTGCACAGGCAGGAATCTGACTGGGGACTTAAGTCCCAATACTCTATAGAATGATTTAAGCTGGAGAAAAGATCTTTAACTTTCACTGGATTCTTAAAGTAATCCTAGGATCCCTGAATGATTAAGAGCATGGCAAAAATATTTTTCATTTAAAAGATTTGTTAACTTAAGGTTACATATTATTAAATGGTGTTGTTTCAGGACTGTCAAAAAAGATAGTGTAGGATCAAAGGGGGAGGGGAAGAAACCGCAGGATTTCTTCTGTTAGTCACACCTTGTTCTGTCGAGCCATTATGCTTTAGAGTTGGTGGCCTGCTCCTGTAACGATACTTATAAACATTTATTATGTACTTTTTAATTTGAGTCCTAGAGATCCAACATGCCTCATATTATGCTAAGCAAGTGCTCTACCACTGCTGAATGCATTATCGGCCCTACCATTAGCAAGTGTACTGGTCCATGCCATGAAAAACCTTACTGGTTCTTACAAGCACAGTTCCTTTTATGACGTCAATGGAAATGTTTAAACATTTGCCCCTGAGCTGGTGCGGCAGTTCTGAGGAAGAGTGTAGAACCTTTAGAAAGTTCTTGTGGAACAAGAAACAAATTTGTGGACGTTTGGATAAGAATGGAAACCATAGGCTCATATTTGAATGCTTGATTCCCAGTTGGTAGAACTCTTTGAGAATAATTATGTGTGGCCCTTTTAGAAGAGGTTGGCACTGGGAATGGGCTTTAAGATTTCAAAGCCCATACCATTCAGAGTGTCTTTCTTTGCTTTGTGGTTATTGTTTTAACATGTAAGTTCTCAGCGACTACTCCAGCATCATACCTGCCTGTCTGCCTGCTGCCATACTCCCCACCATGACAGCCAAGGACTGACCCTCTGAAACTGTAAGCTCAATGAACTCTTTCTTCTATGAGTTGTCTTGGTTATGGTATCTCTTGACAGCAATGGGGAATTAAGTAAGACAGGACAGGCACAGTAGAAGGTTGCTAGAGGAGGGATTAACCTGGAGGGTTCAGTTCTACTTTGTTTACTCTGTTTTCTGATTCAAGGAGCTGTAATGATCCACCTGCTCCCAATGTCATGGGTGGAGTTACAGTCACCATGCTGTTCCTGCTCTGTATCGTCTCAACAGTGAACCAAAATAAATTCTGGTGCCCACAAATTGCTTTTATCAGATACCTCTTCAAGGCGGTCTGAAGCCTTCAAGGCAATTCTCCAGTGGTGGGGCACGGTTCGAGGATACTGGCGTTTTAAAAAATTCAGGTTACTTAAAAAGTAGAATTTTGGGAAGAAGCAAGAAGTAAAACCCTATTCTACCAACTTCTTATTTTGAGGAAAAGGTATTTTGCCTGAATTACAAGAATGGCAAAAAATCAGTATGTAGAGCTGAAGTAGCTAAAAATTAGTCATACTTTGTGAATCTTAAATGAATAAGGCAAAAAAAAAAATTACTGAGACCAGACTTGGAAAATGTTTGTCTTGAGGGAGTTGTTGTAAATCCAGATTAAGGTTCATAAGCCGCACACCTGAGAACCACCACACAGATGCAGCTGTGGGGCCCGTGTGAGGACAACAGCTTCCTGCATGGCACTGGGAGGACAAGGCTGTGCTGGAGGAACACTCAGCCATGTGTTGGTCCCAGCCAGAATCCCTGGCAGAGGAGTGCCCTTGCTATCTGTGTAGCCGGAAGGAGTCTCTCCTTGAAGCGGAAGTACTTAGGTCTGACAGAAGCGCTGCCTGCCAGTACCAGTTCCTTACATTTGGGAGGGTAGCTTGTTAAGGAACTTGTCCTCTGGCAAATTAATCTGAAGTAAAATGAAGGTGGGGAGGATTGAATTTTGAGCCACGGATTTGAAATATTTTTTTTTCCACTGAGATAATTAGCAAACTTCTTCCAGGAAAAGCAAAGTATGGAGAGCAGTGCTCCGCAGCTCTCTGCGTGTGACTGGTGACATGAATGTTCTCCAAGTAATGACTGCTTGTCAGACAGACAGTCTTCCCTACCTCACTCTCTTACTTACTCTCAGTTTATAGACAGGTCTCATAAAAGCTTTTTCTGTATGATTTATTTTACTTTAAAAAAAAATGCTTGTATCCTCATAACTGACCAAAAAAAGGGGGGTGGGAATTCAGGGGAGATAGTGAATTCTGTCATGTTTTGTAGACACCCCAGACAAGCCTTGAACAACAGCCCATTTAAATAACCACTCTACAGATCCATCAAAGTGAGCTAAGATATTCTTCAGCCACCCTCCCTCCAACCATGTTCTTGAATTCAATCCTAGAAGGGAAAGGTCTCCCATCACCACCCCCCTGGGACCTTATCTGAAAAGAGAGCTGGGAGGAGCCGGCTGTGACAAAGGAGTGGAATTTTATTTCTGCTGTTACACAAAAGCATATGGTTTCCACCCACAGAAAAATCTGCTTCTTCCCCACACTGATGCCTGCATGAAAGAGAAAGCCTTTTGCTATGGAATGCATCTCTAGGGTGGGCACCTCCGATTAAGCCTTCCTGCCTGTCCTTCAGCTCTCCTCAGCTGAGCTGAAAGAAATTGTCCAAAGTTGTAGCTGCTTTGCACAGAGAGTAGGTTCCTAGAAGTTTATAACATAGCTATTGTTCGGGTCACTGACTCAATGTCGTTCTTCCTTTAATTCCACCGTTTAACGACTGAAATGTCTCCAGGATGTCCTGAGAACTTGGAGCTTAATTGATCAGGCTCTTGTGCCTGTACCTGATGGCAAACCATCTGCTTGGCTGACCATGGATGAGGAAATTCTTAGCTTCCAATGAACTTTCCTATGAAGTGGGGGCGGGGGGGGTTACTGGCAGCAATGGCTACCTTTCTATACTTCCTTCTCCCTTTTATAGATGGAGAGGAGGGAGGATGTGTAACTGGCATGCACACGAGAGGACACAGAATAGCTTGATGGTTTTCAGTGGTATTGTCGTGATGGGAGATGAAACGCAGAGAATAGACTCTTAGTTGGAGGTCAAATAGAATTTTCTGGGAAGGCTAATGTAAGATCCCTTGCTACTACAGTCACAACAGGGATTGGCATTGGTTGCAGAATCATTTTCTATCGAAGCATTGAGGGGCTTGATGGTCATGTAACTTGACTTTTTAACATCTGCACATAGCTCTTCTTTACAACAACACAAATAGCTCGTGTTGGATACTGTGTATTTTCCTGTTAGATAGTGGACTAAACACACAGATGTGTGTGTGCGTGCACACACACACACACACACACACACACACACAGAGAGAGAGAGAGAGAGAAAGAGAGAGGGGGAGAGGGAAATGGAGAGGGAGGGAGAAGAGAGGGCTTCTTCTATTATTGGTATCAACATTGATGCTTGACGGAAGCCATAGACGAGGCAGCCGTGTAATGTTTTCAGAAGGATGGCAGGCAGCTCTTTCCCAGGAACTCAAAACCCACAACAAAGGGCAGTAACTTTTCATGCCTTGTAATTGGTTAGTTCATTGGAGCACTCACCCCTGCCCACTGAGAAAGCTGAGCAGGCATTGTTGGAATTATCTCAGGGTTAGGATGTGAAAGATACTTACAGTCTATTCTGTAAATGTAGAACAGCTGCATGGCTCATCCCAGAACTCTTGTGGACCCACGTGGCTGCTCTGTTTCGATCCCAGGTTAGCAGTATGTTGTTGAGAGGAAGCCCTGGCACCACGTGGCCCTCAACTTAAAAGCTGTGTGTAGTGGTCAGAGCCCACATGGGGGCGGGGGGGGGCCCAGAGCTGAGCCTGAACTGATGATGAGCTTGAGGTAAAGAGTCAGCACTTATTCCCTGTACTGGAATGTTCCAGAAAGTCAGATTCCTACCACTGCTCCTGTTGCAGCCAGCAACAGCTTTTAAACACTTCTCACTGCCTCAAGCCTTACCACACCGAGGCCACGGTGATCTTACTCATTTTTTTTGTGTGGCGCAAACTGCTCTTTACTGTCTGGCTTCTACTGTCAGTTTCCAGGCGCATTTCCCTCTGGTCCCTAACCTGGCACTTGATGGCCCATCAATCCTATATACTTGGAATTCCCCCAACCTTCCCTGCTGTGCCTTGTCCCTTTGCTGATGCTGTTCTCTCTGCCTGAAATCCTTCCCTGTGTCCTTGTGGCACCTGGCAAGTGCCTATTTGATCTTGAAACCACAACTGGAGCCATCGTTCTCTCTGCAGCCTTCTGGGCCCATGCATCTGTTGGACAGATGCTTGCAGAATGAACGGATGAATGAAGAAGTGCTTGAATGGGCACGAAAGGACAACTAGTATGGCCGTTGCTGCTCCCCATGTACCAAGATTCTGGAGAGTTCTCAGAGTCAGTTTCCCTGGGTAAATACTAAGATAAACTTATAATTTCGAAGTGAACCCTCTGAGGGTTGGAGGAAATGTGACACTTTACTAGGCCACCTTTGACAAACTGTGTTTCTCATTCAGCTTCAGAATGACTAAAAGATTGATTTCTTCATCCCCTCTAATATTACTATCAGCATCTAACATCTAACCTTTACAAAATCAAAAATGATGAAAACTAAATAATTCAACGCAGAGACAGCTAGCTGGAAGACAAATGGATTGCACAGTATGTTTGGTTGTGGGGATGTCATCTGTCTCAGTAATTAAGTACCCGTGCTCATGACTAGACGCTGTAGTCTCAGAAGACCAGGACTTTGGAGATAAAGTCAAAGGTACTGCTTTTCTGCTTTCTGTGCAAGCATCTATCAGCCAGATTTTCTGCTTTCATTAAGATAGTCTGTCAATGAAGCTTTTGCGTTTTTGGCCACAGGGGTAATTGTGTCACATAAAATGCTGGTGAAATACCAGACACACTGAAGAGATGCGGAGGAAGGGAAGACCTGTATTGAGAAAATACAGGGGTCCATGGTGCTGAGCTGATGATGCAAGGGGTGATAGAGCTTCCTGCACAAACTGGAGGACATGAGTTCAATTCCCCAGCACCTAGGTAACACTCAGGCATGACTACAGGTGCTGAGGCATGCAGAGGCAGGACAGAAGATTACTGGGAAGTAAAGCATGGCCTGGATCTTCCCTTCACGCTCCTAGCCTGGAACAGGGTGATGCTGTCTCTAGGGAAGGGTGCATGGTTTGCAGGTGACTCCCCTGCCTGTGGCACCCAAAGGTGTCTCCTCTGGAGGCCTTTTACTGAACCATCCCATTTCTCCCCATGTGATTCCTTAGAGCAAAAACAGTTTGGTTTTGACACCAAACGTCTTTTCTCTCTAACTCAGGTGGCATGGTCACCTGTCTCATGGACACTGCATAATGTCTGAAGACTCTTGGAATCTGACAATCCGACAAATAATTCCGGTTTTAACCGTATTCCTCCCTAAGACTGTGGAACAGAATTAAACAGTTCTCTAAATAGGCAACTTAGTGGAAGAAAAAAATTAATGAACTCATATTCCATAATTACTATTCTGTATTTTGAAATTGTGCCTATAATTCTGATTTGTGTTTCAGAGCATTTAACTGAATATGATAGGTAGAGGAAAGGATGGCCAAGCTCTCTGCTTTGTTTTGAGTGAGATGTTCTTATGTCTATAATTCATTAAGTGATTTTTAATAAAAGAAAAATCTTATTTTATTATGAGCATGTTATGACATATTTCCACTGTCACTGCTAAGCAAGACCAGGAGAAACATGGGTTCACAGTCTTTAAGTACAACATGATGTAGGAAGTCTGCCTTACAATGTCAAGGGCAATTTTAATTGGTAGACTAAACAGACCCCATTTCAAATAAGTCAGACATTTGAGTCCTGCAGATTTATGTGTCTGAGAAATTCTGGCATTCACTAGTCAGCCTGAAGATGTGTGTTGAGAAAGGGGAAGGTTTTCTATGTGATGAGATTGAGTTATGTATTTTCTGAGGGAAAATATGCAGTTGCTTAGAAGAGAAAAAAAAATCCGTGAATACATTTAATGAAGGTATGTTTCTCTACCTGTGAAATATATCATGCTCTTTAGTAAAGTACCACCGAATACATTTCAATATGTTAAAAATAAAAGGAAAATTAATGACTATTCATGAAAACTGAAAGGAAAATATTTTGAGTGAAAAAAATCTATATGGAAAAGATCTATTTGCTTTTAATAAATGGGATCCTGGAGATGGAGTGTGTCTTGTGGTCTATGTCACACTTACAGAATTTATAAAACAATAGGCTTGTGGACCACTCTTTCCTGACAGGTATGGTCAGGTAGGCTGTGGACTTCCTTTCCTTTTTATTGAAAGTATTTAGACAATTGTGGTTCACTTGTCCTGCTTGCCATAGGGTAAGTTAGAGTGCCTGGGAATCATGACAACACTGTGCCTTTAACAAGAACATTCCAGAACCTGTTCCTGAAGACCCAAGTGACTCTCTTTGACTTAAAAACAGAGGCCAGAATTTATTTATTTATTTATTTTCCTCATTGAGGTTAAGTAGCTGATTTTAAACTTGTACTCTACAAGATTTGAAATAAAAGCACTAGTCATACAATACAAATGTTGCCACAAGGAGTTTCTACACAAAACAATGGCATCAATGTTGCTCCCTTTAATTTATTAAACCTACTAATTCAAAAGCATTCTTGCTCTGCAAGAATGTCCCAGAAGCCAGATCCTACCTTGCCCTGTTTCAGAAGGGAGGCACAGAGTCCTCAGTGACGTGGACTGAGAAATCCATTTACCACCTTAATTGCTGCATTCAAGCTAAATACTGAAGAGGCAGAGTATTATGGCTATTGTTGATGAAACAGCTCTCACTTACTGAGTTTCTCCTCGGTTTCCTAGGCCTGGAAAGTACCTATAGCCTCAGAAGCAGTTTTTGCTGACCCTGCAGGGAGTGCAGAATGTTGCAATATTATAATATTGATTTTTTTTGAGATCCCGTGAGTAACCTTGTAGTGGTTTCATTTAGATAGAAAAGATGTAAACATTTCGTTCTCCTTCAGCATGTAAACACCCTTCCCCATCCTCAGAGTAGCCCTTGCTTCCTTGTTCAGATTCAATCTTTTCCTGTAATTTGGAATATTTTATGGAACTCATTATTTTCCTCAACTAGTTGGGAGAGGCTGTTCTTTTTCTTATCAGCTTCAGCTCTTCCCATGATGATCTTCATTTGCATATCTGGGAAAAAAAGAATTAGTCTTTTCAAGTTTTCTTTTAAAGAAACCAGAGCCATTAGCATATAGTTTGCTGTCCTCTGTCCTAGCGGTACTCTCATGGTCTGAGCATGTGGTAGGTGTTGGCTTCAGTTGCCAACATGACACAAGGTAACTTTACCTGGGAAAAGGTAAATTTAGCTGAGGAACTGTCTCTGTTGGATTGGTCTGTCGTATGTCTGTGGGTCATGCTCTTAATTGCTGATTGATAGAGAAGGACCTAGCCCACCATGCCAATGCCCTGGCCATGTGGTCCAGACTTGTATAAGTAAGGTTGCTGACCATGAACCTAGAAGCAAGCCAGTAAGCATCTTTGGGTATCTGCTTTAGTTTCTGTCCCAAGATCCCTGCCTTCATCTTCCTTTGATGGTGTGGTGGTTTGAATAAGAACGGCCCCCATAGGATCCTGTATTTATATTTGAATGCCCAGTCACCAGAGAGTGAAATCGTCTGAAAAGGTTATAGGGTGAGTAATTGTGGCCTTATTGAAGGAAGTGTTTTTCTTTAGGTTGGAGTTTTCAAAAGCTCATCCCAGAGTTTCTCTCTCTGCCTCTAAAACTCTCATCTATTTCTCCAGCACCATGTCTGCCTGCATGCAGTCATGTGTCCCACCATGGTGAGAGTGGACTAATCTCTGAAACTGTAAGCAAGCCCTCAATTAAATGCCCTCTTTTATAAGAGTTGCAACAGTCTCCATGTCTCTTCAAAGCAATAGAACAGTCAGAGCGTCTGTAAGTTGTGCTTTAAAATAAGTTCTTTCCTCCCAAGGTGCCTTTTGATCACCAGGTTTACCACAGCACCAGAAAAAACAAACAAACAAACAAAAACAAACAAACAAACAAAAAAAACTAGTGTAGTGGTTGTGTTCTTAATCTCCAGGACACTGTCCCTTAGTGTGAAGGTTGAGGACAGTGGCCTCCAAGTAAACCAATCTGTCAGCCTTTTCTGATGTGTACTTGACTCTCTGTAGGGTGCTGCCAGAGAGGTGGGTTGGGCCTGGTCCTAGAAATCACACTCCTCTTCAGATTTTGCTTGAGAGTTTTTTCTGTTCCTGATGGTTTTAAAATTGCAGCAGAGAGAAGTTTGATGGTAGGAAGCATGAAGAAATATAATGGCTACAAAAATCTATGAATTATACTTAAAAGCACTGGTAGTTTTAAAAATCATAGTTCATCGGATGCCATTTTTAAATTGGGCAACTCTCTAGATATTTATGACTCATTCAGTACATACAGGTAGCTCATTGTTTACCTTTTGTTGTGGTGCTATGAATAAAACTTAGGGCTTCACACGCTAGATAAGCACTCTCCCACTGAGCACTGTTCACGACACAATATGGGGTAGAGGTTGGATGATAATTGGACTTAGGACTTATCAGCTTGATTTGAGGCAAAACAAAATGCATCCAAGTCATCCCTGCACTTCCCATTTTATAGGTCTCAACTAAATACTTTCTCAAGATGCTGGACATCTAGAACCAGCCGAAGCCCTCGGTCAGCCATTCACTCACAGGGGTAAACAGTCCCTCATCTGCAGGGACTGTGTGAAAAGTGATGAGTTTTGGTAAGACAGGCTCATAAGAATGTAAGTAGCTTTAGCATTTTCAGTACTGAGCATTGTGCTACTGGCCTGGCCCATGACTACACAGAGCATTAATTCTCTGACAAAGGTAACTTCCCAATGCACTGGATTCAAGGACCATGACTTCACTTAAGGATATTCCAAGGATGCTTTTGCTCAGAAGTTGTAGCATAGTTTGAAAGTCTTTCTCTTTTCTATTCCCTAGAAGTGCATAAAATCCATCTAATTAATCATCTTACACCATCTCCCTTATTATAAAATGAACATGATAAATGATAATAATTGCTCACAGTCTTATAATAATTCTTAAGATTCGGTCAGATCTAGAAAGCTCAGAAATCTATCTGCAGGCTCAGACTTACTTCTCTTCTTTCTTGCCCTGGGAGAAAATGACCAACAGTTTTTTTTTTTTTTTTAGGATGCAGATAAATCCGGTCCCCTGCTTACATGGGTCAAGTAATAAGTTCTGGGTACCATACAGTTTGTGTTACAGTTCATTATCTTAAAAAGTCACAATTACTACGAGTACAGATTGAGTTCTTCAATACCTACTTAAAGTAAATTAGTTATAGAATTAGTTTTAAAATAGATTATTTGGTGCCTCGGGCTTTAATTAAATGGCATACAGGGCCTGGTTCAACAGTGAAATAAAATGGGAGCTTTGCAGTGGGAGCGAGTAGGAAGGAAGTAGGTCTTCATGACAGATGGAGCCTGCAGCAGGGCAAGGCCTGTGTCATGGCGGGTCCATGGCCGTGTGAGAGAATAATACTTCAAACATCTGTGAATGTGATGCTGTGACCTGTGACTTAAGAGTTATCAAAACTTAAGATTTTTGGATGCAGGGGAAGACAAAGGTGGAGGGTTCCAGTCCTCACAGGCTTTTCAGAGTGTGGGTCTAGGAGATACGTTGCGGTCTGAATGAGGAATGCAGACATTCTGATCGCCTTTTGCTTCAGCTCTTTTTACTGTACTCCACTGCAGCTTTCACTGCTTCCAAGGGTTTCTCTCTCATTGGCAAGGTCAATGCTCTCTTACTAGCTTAGAATGCAACTGGAAAGTGGTCCATCTATGTGAAAGACATCAAGAGCTTCAAGCCCAGGACTTTGACGTATTTTGTGTCAAGAAAAATGACATCATGAAAACAAAGTCTCTTCTGCAGTGACATCAATCTTGACCTGCATGGTGGTGGGGTCTTTTCTTATTCTTAGGTGTTTTTTTTTAATACATGGGAACCTTGATAGGTACCAGAGTGGTGGGACAGATATGCGGGCTAGTTCTTACTCCCAGGCCATATTTCATCATGCTATTTTATCTCTTGTTATATATCATTAGTGAGTCAGCAACTTATCTCAGTGGATTTGGATACTGGTTCACACATGTATGTGCACCCTGGGCATGTTCGTCTAACTAGAAGTATTTAAGCATCTCTGAAAAGAGGATTCTGCCATTTTTTTTTAATAACAAGCTATCTAGTTATTAGGACAAACCTTAATTTCCAGCAGCTTATTCTGGGATCCCCAGTTTAAGCAGAGAAATGAGGGGAAACTGGGTTGAGATGAAGTGGCATGATTTCCTCGTCAGATTTCCTGCAACACAGCCTGCAGTTTTTAGACTTCTTGGGCTGTTGTGGAGAATTCTTGGCTTTATACAATTTTTGTAAGTTACCAAATGTCTCCAATCCATCCAGGACCAAAAAGGTCAAATGATGTTATGAAAACCTACCACATAAACAGCAATAAATCACACACACACACACACACACACACACACACACACACACACACACAGACACACACACTCACCCTGAGGATTTTTTGATGACACGGAGCTGGGGATTGGGGGATGGAGGTGGGGTAAGTCAGAGCCGTGTAGCAGTCACTTCTCACTGCCTTTCCTCTGAACAGCAGCTGAGGGGTGATGTGCAGATGGTTCTGAGCCAAGGATAATGGCAGGTGAAAGCCACTGATTCTGATGGCTTGTCTTGAAGCAGGACCTGACCAGGGGACTTTGCTGTTATCGACTTGTTCTGTTGTAGAAAGCTCAGGTATTATTAGGTGCACGATGAGTTTTTTAAGAGGCCCCTTGAGCCAGGTGATGGCTATGAATGGTGCTGAGTCCCTATCTCTCCTTCCCATCCTCAGAAGCCCTGGGACTCCCAGAGCTCCGGCAGCTGACAAAGCAGTTCCCCAGGCTGCCTCCTTCATTCTGGAGCTCTTGCAGTCAGCTCTAGTCCCTGAGGGGGCCCACTTTCTTTCAAGGATCTCCACCAATACAGTCAGGAAAAACAGCAAACTGAAGGAAATGTACTTATAGGCTAATACGTACCCATTCTCCTCTAGTGTTTCTTCTAAATTACAAGCCTGCTGTGGTGGATGGGTTTGGTCTGTGTTGAGGCATTACATTCTTGCAACCCTTTTCAGCACATAGCTGGATTTCTTTATGGTCTTCCTTCTTGCTAAGTACAGTGGCCAAATGATCCCATCACTGACTTCCTGTCATGGAGTAGGGGGGGATTAATGAGACAGTGTTTGCAAAGCTCTGTGAGGCTCTCACAGCAGGCATAGCAACGTGGGTATCTGGAGTTGGCACTCATTTGTCCCGGAGTATCTGGTTCACATAGTTTGGTATCTTTGAGGCAATAATTTGTAAGGCACAACCCCGTGCCCTTCCCTTAGTGGAGGAGAACATTTTGCTTGGAGCTGAGTTATTTTTCCACCCTTTTGGCCTTGCTGAGCATTTTAACGATCGGTTCCATGCTGCTTGTCTCTAATCTGTGGAGAGATGCTGTCGGTACAAAGCGTACTGTGAGACCGTGAGAAAATTACACCCCAGCCCACATGGAAGGGCTGTTCTTGGTTCCAGGACGTCTGCCGGGACCACTGTTAAGAATGCGTGTCTGAAGGAGGAACTCATTCTAATTCTTGGTGCACAGGTGACTTAATAAGTGTGTGCATTGAGACTAGGAGCTGATGTATCAGAGATGTGGCTCTCTGTCACCTCAGGGTGTGCTTAATAGCAGCACCAGGCTTTTTTTCCCTCCCTTTCATTTTCGTCAAAATGTATCAAGGGCTGTCATCGCTTCTCAAAGAAAGCACTTATTAATATGTATAAGGTGAGACTGTTCGTTCTAAGAATTAACGTTACTCACAACCCTTACCTCCAACAGCAAGACTGTGGAGAAAGAAGGCAACGCTCACAGCTGCTCACCTACTGTGTGCTCATGTATGCACAAGCTCACAGAAAACAATTAAACAAACAAACAAACATTTCACTTTCCTGAGGCAGAAAATGTAATATTAGTGCTATATAAAATGCAGTCCCTTGTTTTCTTTGGTAGCATTTGATAGAGAGACAATTATATATATTTGTGTGTATGTATCTATCTATCTATATGTATCTAGATATATATGAATCTATGTATATAGATACATATATATGGCATATTTATAATATATACTTATATATATATCTAATTTATATAGATTATTATACATATATGGTCTTTGAGTGCTGATGTGCTTCATTTTGTGTTACATTTAAGTAGTTATCAGCAGCTAAATAATGGCCCTCAAGTTACTAGTGTAGCGGTTGGATTTTGTTTGCACTCATTTTAAAAGTTCGATGGTGAGTGAGTCCAAGCATCTGCTTTGCAGGGACCCAGCTGAGCTTACTGTATTCTCATGACTATTCTGTCTTCGTCTCTCCTTTGTTAAAACTGTTAATCCTAGGAATGTTTAGTCAGTTATTTATGGGGGCTTTGCTCAGTGTAGGTGCCTCCAGGAGTCGCAGAGAGGTGAAGGCTGGGTTTTTCTTCTGCTCTAATTGTGGCAGACAGTCCTTGAGTGTGTGCTAAGTGGATAGCTCTTTATAGTCATTATCTCCACTAATTCTCGTAAGAACACTTTGGGTAGAGTATTAATTATTATTATCCTATTTTGCAGATGAAAGAGTAGGGACATAGAGAAGCTAAGCCACTTTCTGAGAGTCTTCTTTACGGCTTGTGTGGGGAGAGACTTGGCTTTTTTCTTTGAGGATTATAACAGTTCATTAGAATGGCCACGGCCGAGCGCCACAGATGGAGTAGCTTCATCTGCTGAAGCCTTTTGCTCATAATTCCACAGGCTACAAGGCTGAGACCAAGACTGTCAGGCTTGTTTTCTTCTGAGTACTCTCTCCTTGGCTTATAGATAGCTGCCTTCTGGCTGTGTTTTTATCAGGACTTCTCTCGGCAATTGTCTGTGACCACGTTTGCTCTTCATACACAAACCCCAGATGGGTTGGATTGGGGCTCATATGAGCTGCTTCCTGGGCTATATAAGGTGTTATCTTCAATGGCATCTACATTGGACAGTATTGGGGTTAGGATTTCAGCACAGAGTTGCCACAAAAAGTTCAGCTCACTACAGTCCAAAGGAGAGGACAAGCATTCTTTCTGCTTGGCTCTGCTCTTGAGAAATGCAAGAGTGCCAGTGTCAGGACAATCAAAACTTTGAAAATGCAAAGGCCTAGAAGAGACTTGGGACCTCATTTTCCTTCCTTCCTTCCTTCCTTCCTTCCTTCCTTCCTTCCTTCCTTTCTTTCTTTTTCTTTCTTCCCCTTCCCTCCCCTCTCCTCCCCTCCCCTCCCTCCCCTCCCCTCCCTTCCCCTCCCCTCCCCCCTCCCCTCCCTTCCCCTCCCCTCCCCCTCCCCTCCCTTCCCCTCCCCTCCCCTCTCCCACTCCTTCTTCTTCTTCTTTTAAAAATGTTTTTAATAGAAATAGATTTATATCACTTTCCCTGATTCCCTGGTCTCTCTCCCAGCTACCTCCCCTTAAACTTTTCTTATGTTTTTTATTCTCAAGTTGACAGCCTCTTGTAACCTTATTGTTACATATGTATGTATGTGTGTATGTATGTATGTATGTATGTATTTATACAAGTATATAAAACTAAAAGATACTGAGTCTGGCTGCATTGTGTGGACATACAGTTTTCAAAGCTGACTACTCTGAATTGGAGAAAGAGAAAAGGGATCGTGTAATGCAAACATCAACAGCCCTCAGGGAGCCAGCCCCAGTGCATAGATCTCTGACACAGCTCCCGCATTTATGGTTCAGGTAACAGGAAGGAAGAATGGACAGAATAGAGAATAAGAGCCAGAATACCTGGAAGTCTGCTGAGACACAGTCTTTCCTAGAAGTGGCTGTGTGAACAAGACCAGAACAATGGATATATCAACAAGGCCACAAATTTCACAGAACCTTAACTCTAGACAAAGAAGTATAGGAATGCCTTTCTGACTCCACTGAAATCCATCAACAACCCCTAATGGCTCTTAATGAGGGGAGTGTAGAAGAGAATACAGAGTGGCTGAGTCCCTTTACCAAGCAACAAAAGAACATAGAAGAGATTTGCTATTAGAGAAAAGGAAGGGAGAAAATTGTCTGTGTGTGACAGAGGAAGCAGTATTGCCAGACAAATGACTAGGCAGAGTCAACAAACCAGACAATAGCTGGCAACAACTGCATATAGTGATGTTGCCATTGTAGGGATTTCTCACAGCATCGTCCCTTTGTTCCATAGAGTGCTCATGAATCAGTTAAGATTTTCAAGTCCTGTGCAGGGAAGGCTGACTTAAAATGGCCTTGGTAATAATCAAATATATTTGTTTTTCTTCTTTCTTTCTTTCTTTCTTTCTTTCTTTCTTTCTTTCTTTCTTTCTTTCTTTCTTTCTTTCTTTCTTTCTTTGGTAGTACTTGGATCTGGAGAGGTGGCTTAGCATTTAAGAGCACTGGAAACAGTTCCAAAGAACCTGGGTTAGACTATTAGCACCCACATGGTGGCTCACACCATCGCCTGCAGCTCTACTACCTTCTTCTGGCCTCGATGGGAACCCAGAATACACATGGTACACAGAAACATTAATACAGGCAAAATATCCATACACATAAAATATACATACAGGAGAACAATAAAAATAGAAGTAGTACTTTACTTTTTGAGTAACAGAAGAAAAATTAGAATCACAAGGAGCTCATCATTTCATGAGTTCATTAGCTCCCGTTGTCCATGGGAGTCCTGGAGGTTTTGCTGACTTGCTAATGTACTGGTGCGTGCCGGCTGAGCCAGGCCTTGGTGGGGTCAGCTCTGATGCCATCACTGTCTCTAAACAGGGTTGTCTCAGACGGCTCACTTAATTTTCAGAGTGAAGACATAAGACTTGTAGTCTCAAGACAGGAAGTGAGTCTTTGAGAATTCCGGTGGGTGGTAAATGAGCCAACACATGCAGGTACTCTGTACACGTTCTTTCAAGAATGAACTTCAAATACCAGTGCCCTCCTGTGCAGGATGCACGGGGCCTTGTTGGAGCCATTATGTCCCTCCCCACATATCTGAGACTGGTTTGTCTCATCCCCGGGCTGTGCATTTGAACAATACATTTCTACGTGGAGACACAGATTAGATTTTTTGTCAGTGTCTTTGAGGACAAATCCCCACCTCAGCTTATTTCTTTTTCTAGTCACCTCTAGGCTGGAGAATGGGATACAGGTTATAGGAATGTGCCATTTTCCAGACATGGACTTTGTCTACTCATTCATCCCAAGGCAGTGTTAACACTCCTCTGCAGGCTTCATCAGTTTACTGAGTGGCCAGGACCCTTCAAGACAGAGTAAGTTTCACAATTGAGCCTCTGGGAGTGTCAAGTGCCCATCTTTGTAAGAGACCTTCTCTGATCTCTTCTCCAACCAGACAGAGCCTCCTTTGGCCCTGGGCAACCCCTGGGAATGCACTTGTGACTGGAGCAGACTGGTCAGTATAACAGTAACTGGTGAGCCTTGCAGGGGTGGTGATGGTGAGACTGGGATCTTGACTCTGTTCCTGAGGTGCCTTGGAAACTCCAGGCACTAGTCAGCTCATTATCTGTCCAACCCTGAGTTAACTGTTCCGGACACCTCACTAGCCACAGATAGAGCAAACCCCTCTCTTTCCAGGGATTCTCTCATTTGAGAACAAGCTGAGGCCTTTCCAAATGTTAAGTCCCAGCAAACTCCCTTCCAGTCTTGCCTTGTCTTGCACTTTCTTCAGACACATGAAAGAATGCTAGAAATTTCTGAGGCTTGGGACGGTGTGGCAGTTGTTCCATTCTGTTGAAGTCATACATGGTGACCTAGGCCATTTCATATCACCTACATGTTCCCTTCTAGCTAGTGGCATGTCCCTCTCCTCGCTAAGCATTTCAAGGCTGAGCTGAAACATGAGACACATAGTCGTATGCTGTTTTGCTCAACTTCTGTCAGACTTACTTGGCTTAGAATTTCTCAGTGCCTGAAGACCCGTAAATTTGTCCTCCCGTGTAACTGGAGCCACCAGAGAGTACCAGTGGTAGTTTGTAAATTCAACATTCCTATGATGATCAGTAATTGATTTGTGACTCCTTCTCTCGGGCACACTACAACAAAGAAGTGATTACTCTGTAGGTGAGATATTAATATTTCCCAGTCTCCAGTGTCTGCTGTGCTGCATTGTCTGTGGCCTCCTGTTCAGTGCTACTCCATCAAGCCTACACACCAACTACTGAGCACACTGTGGGAGCCCTCCCCTAGCTTCAGCCCTTCTCCCTGAATCAGCCAGAGAGACGTTTTTTCCCTCTGATGGAAAAGGCTTTGAAATAAGTGGTGAAGGTGCCCAAAGACCAAGAGTTTCTTTTCATGCTCTGCAGAAACTTTTTTTAAGGTATTTATTTCAAAGACTTAAGTGTTCTTTGGGGGGCTCCTAATCATCCTAAGCCCTGGGAATTTACTTCTCTGCAGCTCCTCTCCCTCCCCAAGCAGCCCTGCACGGAGCAAAATAATTGTCTGTTTCTGCAAGCAGCCTCCTGTGCAGATGGAGCCTGATTAGCATGTGCGCGTGCAGCAGGCCACCGCTCCAGCCACATTTGGAAATCCAGCCACTGAGAGAGATGTGGGCTTGACATTCATTAACATTCTTGGGCTCCCTGGGAAATACACATAATAGGGTAAAATTGCCATTAAGGAGAGCAACACTTGAGGGAAATATCCACTCAATAAAGACAGAGATTCTTCTCATCAACAGCGGAGGAAAAATCCAGTTGCCATAAAGGGTAAAAGAGACATCCTCTTAATATGAGTGGAGATGGCCAGAGTTCAGCAGGTTTGCTGTTCTAATGAGTCCCATCGTCCTGTGCTGGATGGCAACCGGCTTATTGGTATGCAGATGTTTCTCAGGCATATTTTGGTCTCAGCAGATCCCCAGTACCAGCTTAATGATTTCTTTCCCCAGGGTTGTGTGAATTAACCTTAAGAAAAGGCAAACAGTAAAGGAGCTGGTCTTAACAGTGACATAGCCTTTAAGTCAAAACTTTTTTTTTTTTCTTCTGGCTGGGTTAGAAGAATTGGATCTTGATATTTCCTTTTTCTTTGTGCTGGGGGTTCTCAGTGGGATACACAGTAACCTGAGCTATAGATAATTTCTACCTACCCCTCTGCACTTTTGGGGTATACTGTTTTGACTGTTTCCTAATGTCCTTTATATTGAATGTCATAGGATTGTGTATTATAGGTGCTAAACTGATACGGGTTCTTACTAACTTGGGAAGTCAGCCAAAAGCCACACTAAAGGTTGATTAAACAATACAACCTTCTACACATAAAAAAAAAAAAAAAAAAAAAAAAACTCCCTTTGAAGGGACTTGAACCCAGGCAACTCCTTATATTGGCTTGGACTTAGGTGTGAGTCTATGATACAAAATGTCAAAACCTGTTTCATTTGATTAGTTGAAACACTCTATCTAGTATTCTTGCAACTTGTATCCTTGACAAGTCGCAGGGAGGGGCAAAGCTCCTTGCTGAATCTGTGTCTTGTATAAAGCTATTGCTCCACTGAATAAGCTCTCCCTAGCAACAGGCTTCTCAGCCAGTAGCGAAGCTTTCACGTCCTTTCAGGGATGCCCCCAAAACTTGTGCACACACTAGTTTGATTCCTTTGTCTCCAAGTCGTCTTGATTTGATGCCAGGCATCTGCACTGCATTTCCATTTAGTCAGAAGCAGTGTCCACACATCTCAGAGGTGGCAACCGTGCTGTGTTTGTGTGCAGTTTGTAATTCACAATATATGTTCACATCATGTTTCCTAACTTGATGTTCACAATGTGCCTTTATTATAGGTGATTTTTGCAGTGTGTATGTGGAGAAACCAAGGCTCATGAATTTTATTTCTGGAAAGCAGCAGACTTTAGACTTGCAGCTATAGTGACTTTATTTTTAATAAGCTTCTTCTCTTAATTGGAATATTTTTATTAAAAAACCCATTCATTTGTTAAGACCAGACCCAAGGTATTGTTTTAAATATCTAGAGCTAAGTGGCTGCATTAAGGTTTCCACATTTGTCAAACACGCAAATATTTTGTTTTTGCAGAATGAAATGTGTACATTTGTGTGTGTGTGTATGTGTGCACATGTGCATGTATGTGCTATATGTTCATGTGCACATGAGAGAATACACCCATGGTGCACATTAGAGGCCAGATGAAGATATCAGGTATGCTGCTCTATCACTCTTGCCTTGGTTTCTTGAGACAGTATCACTCACTGAACCTGGAAGTACACTGGCATGCATCAAGCCCTAATGATCCCTCTGTCTTCATTCCTTATAGTTCTGGGTATAAAACCATGTGGCCACATTTAGCTTTTTATGGGAGTATGCTAGGTAGGTGTTCAAACTCAGGTCTTCATGTTTGCATAGCATGTGCTGTTGTTACCCATAGCCATCTGCAGTCCTAACATAACGGTTTTTTAAAAAAAGATAATTATTTGGGCCAGTGAAACGGCTCTGTGAATGAACACACTTGCTGCCACTTATGATGACCTAAAGTTGATCCTGGGGGTCCCCACACAGAAAGGGAACCAACTCCTGTAAGTTCGATCTCCACACATGCAGGATAGAGAATAAGCAAATGTAATAAAAAGTAAAAGTTGACTCTCTTCAGGAGGCCTGTATTCTCACAGACTATCAGGCGATTACTTTCTGTCAATGATGTTAGGCCAGCCAGTGACTCTTAAATTTTCCTGCTTACACTGGCCTCATCCCTAAGTCATCGTTCTGTTTGGGTATGGAGTCCTGAGTTGATCTTATTCATCATATCCTAAGTGCCCTGTGCACTGTATATACATTTTGCAATGAATCCATAGATAGCACTCTGAACATTAGTTATGGCTCCAAGGAAGAGTGTAATTATGACAAACACAGGATGTGGTGGCCAAGGTGACAACTGTGGAGAGTAGGTCTGATTCATGATCTCTTCATGTAACATGATGGAATGTCCGATACAACTAAGTGCTAGTGGAACCATGCATGGAGAGTTACTCTTGGAAACCATGATGTTCAGAAGGAGAGGAATTAAAGGGGCATAGCCAGTAATAATGATGAGAAGAGAGATGGAAGAAAGTATAAATGAGGTGATAATTTCACCTTCCATATTACTGACCCAAAATTTAACATCTACAATTGAGAAATCAGAAAAAGAGACGTTGATCATTTTTATGATCAAACTGTGACCTCAAAGGGTTGTGAAATTCAGCGTAGGTGGAAGGGTTGGAAGCTTTCTGTTTTCTTTCTATTCTACCCAATCTGGGTTTGAATGTTGTCCATTAAATACTTTCCAAGAGTCAATGGAAACATTGCTATTGCTATTCTACTCTGGCTTGATTGGCGTATCTGTGTGGAAACTAGAGTGACTGGTTAAACTGGCAGATGGACTTTGGGTAGACTAACCAGTTATGACTGCATAGCTGAGTTAGACACTGGTGACTAAACTCGAGTGCAGCCTGGCCCCTGACCACCAGATACTGGCTGAGCTACTTGAGAATAGTAACGAGAAACAGTCACAGCGTATGCCAGGCTCTGAGAGACCATGGGTAAGGTGTGCCCTCACCAATAATTACATGTGTCACACTTGAGGCTCTGCTCTTTTTCTCTGTAACAAATCGGGGTTAAATTTTAGACTGTGTTTTAACTTTGATTTTTTTAACAAAATTTTGATTTCTTTTCTATAATCTTATTTTTATTTTAAGATAAACTTAATTATAAATGTCTGTAACCTGCCATCCCAGTCTTTCCTGAATAATCTAAGAGTATACTTTAGAGTCAGATGTTCTTTCTAGGAAAAGTCTGTTATCCAACAGCCGTCATGGATTATTTCCCAACAATCAATCATGTTTGTGTCCCGAACAGTGATGGTATGATCCAAAATTTGTGATTTCATTGCTAATAGGGTTCTTAATTAAATTACTGATCTGGTTCAAAGGAGTTCAGCTTTGGGGAAACTAGATCCAAAACATATTCTCTCCCACTGAGTTTTACAGTTTGGACTACTTATTACTGGTTTAAGGTAGTTTTTGAAGAGTCTGTCAGATTTCCTGCAAACAGAAGAGCTTAAGCAATGAGCATCCGGCTGCCGAGCCTCCTCCAAGCAGCTTGGCTGTACCTTGCACTGGCCTTCATCCAAGCATCCTCTCAGACATCCTCTACTGTCAGACTTCCTTAGGATTTCACTTACGAGAGTTTTGGAATGAATTTAACATGCATGAAACCAAAAACCCCCAAGTTCCCATCTTCCCCATGCGTCTTCTGTGCTTCTAGTTTCAGTGTTAGCTTGGTTCCTGGTAGGTCTGGATTAAGGCGAGGGACCCAAAGTCAGTTGGGAGTGTCTTAAGCATCAGTCAGGAACCCATCAGGATTTATGCTGTCTGTATACTAATTGCAGTGGCTTACAGCAAGGAGCTGTCCAGAAAAGCTTTCCAAATAACAACAGAATGTTTTTCCATAGCCCTCTGGTTGCTCCATGGGCAGCCAGTGTTGTTTTCCTCCTCACCAAGCTTCGTTCTGGCAATTCTGGCTGAATGGCCACTACCACACACATAAGTTATTTGTTCCTTCTTAATGTAGATATATTGCTCCCCCAGGAAGTAAAACAGAAGATCTTTAGGCTTAAACATCAGAAAGTTTCAGATTGTGAATAGTTGAATGGAGAGCCCTCTACCACCTGCGAGGAACCGGAGAGAAAAGTCAGGGAAGGAAGAGGCTGGCTCAGGCTAAAAGGTGATTTGGAGGAGAGGAGGTATGGGGAGCTGAGAATAGGAAAGGACTGGATTATGGAAAAGAGAGAAATAGATGTCTTTGTCATTATTCTATTGCTGTGAAGAGACACTATGACCAAGGCAACTCTTAAAAGACAGCATTGAATTGGGGACTTGTTTTAGAGGGTTAGTCCATTGTCTTAGTCAGGGTTTCTATTCCTGCACAAACATCATGACCAAGAAGCAAGTTGGGGAGGAAAGGGTTTATTCGGCTTACACTTCCATACTGCTGTTCATCACCAAAGGAAGTCAGGACTGGAACTCAAGCAGGTCAGGAAGCAGGAGCTGATGCAGAGGCCATGGAGGGATGTTCTTTATTGGCTTGCCTCCCCTGGCTTGCTCAGCCTGCTCTCTTATAGAACCAAGACTACCAGCCCAGAGATGGTCCCACCCACAAGGGGCCTTTCCCCCTTGATCACTAATTGAGAAAATGCCTTACAGTTGGATCTCATGGAGGCATTTCCTCAACTGAAGCTCCTTTCTCTGTGATAACTCCAGCTGTGTCAAGTTGACACACAAAACCAGCCAGTACATCCATGATCATCATGTTAGGAAGCAGATGGGCATAGCATTGGTGCAGAGTTGAGAGCTTTCCGTCCTGATCTGGAGACAGAATGGGGGATGTACTGGGTCTGGTTTGCACGTTTACAACCTTAAATTCTACCCCTAGTGACTTACCTACTCCTTGGGCCACATTTGCTCCAGAACTACCGTACCTTCTAATCCTTCCCAAGTAGTTCCACTAACTGGAGGCCATCAAGCATATGAACCTCTTAGGGACATTCTCATTCAAACCACCATAGTAAGCAACTGATTAAGGTCAGGCAGGAATTATTGGAGCCAATATTTGACCTGAGTTCATTGTGAACTCGACACACTCAATTCTACTTTATCCTTCAGCCTCCTTCTAGTGATAGGTAACTGGTTGCTAATGTTAATAAATATGAATAAATGTATCCTCTTGTTAAAGCCCCTGTGCCCTAAGGTGAGGGTTGAAGACATCAGGACTGACTCAGGGCTCCCTGAGGCTCACATGAGCTTCAGTAGTAAAACTGCGCTTGCAAGCAAGAAACCCCAGCTAGAGCCAAGGAAGGCTGGGAAGCCTGGCAGGAGGAACAACTCCAGTCCCCTTCCACCCCATAACAAAGCTTATCTTTATAGCGCAGGAACTACTGGCTTCTCTGGAGATGAAGTAAGTTTAGGGAGCTTTGTTCTTATTTTGTTCTTTTGAAAAAACAAAACAAAAATGAAAATATCCCATTAAAAGAAATTTCTTCATCTCAAAGTGTTGACTGCTATGCCACTTAATTTTAGCTTGTTAAATTTGGGATCTTGAAACAAAATCCCACACACAAATGTTCTCTGGGCCCATGGCATTTTCATTTGCTTGTGAATTGGATTAGTTTTCATGTATCTTAAGCTCTTGCCTCTCATTCCCTTTTGTTTTGAGATACTTAGCAAATGTTGACAGTTATGGTTGGCTTATTAAGTTCCCTCAGTTATGGAAATGATTTCAGTTGGTTATGTCGCTATTAATTGAAGAAAGCTTTAAGTTTTCTGGTGTATCTTAGGGCTTACTATTGAAATATTGCTTACATTTCATTTAACTTTGTTTTTCTTCTTCAGGCTTCAAGTTGACCTTCCCCCCACCCCCAAGTCCCATTTAGCTCTATGCTTCCTTTTTTGAATCTACTGTTTGCTTGACATGAAAAATGAACTTGTACAACTGTAGACCCAGTCTTGTTCTTCTTGGTTGCTCTGCTGTGGCTGACACTGCTCCTGCCAGTCTCCAAACCTCCTTCACCCTTAGCTTTCACAACATGATCGTTCTGGTCTGTTTTTCTTTGTGACTGTTCCTTCTTTTCTTGATCATCTCTATATGCTATCCTATAAAGTAGTGCTTTGCACTATGATCCTCGCCTGTCAGTCACAGTAACTATGTGACACATGTTCAAGCTGTTCAAGCCTTAAGGAAACTGGACAGTGAGTGGTCTGAGGTGCAAGTTACACACGTGTTACTCAGTTGGGCTCATCAATGTTTGTCTAACACCATTGGGATTTTGTTCTGTGTATTAGGTGAAACTGAGTAACTTAACTCTAGCTAAAAGTAAATTTAGGTCAGTAGGGTAAAGGTTAAGAATGAGGAAAGCTGGATTCAAGGGACAAAGTGTCAACGAGAACAATGAGCAGAAGATCCAGAGAGCTTACAGAGAAGTCAAGGAGAGAGTGTTTGACAGATGTGAGAAACAGCAAGGCTTCATATACCCAGCATGGTAACAGAGTCCCAGGGTCATCTGTGACAGGGGTCACATATCAGGAACAGAAGTCAGGAACCCAAATATTCAGTTATCATTGGGTGAAGTCCAGAGCAGGGTTATTAAGAAATAACTGAGAAGTCAAAGTCAGAGGACAGGTGACTGCTCCTAAAGACTAATTTGGTTCCATCAGATCTGTGAGGACCACTCTCAGCTAGGGAGGAAAGGGGCAAAGAGCTGTGGATACCCATGAGGTCCATTCTGAGTTAAACCAACTTGAGTTCCAAGCTGCAGCCAAGCTAAGAAGCCTCATTATTATTACTTTACCTTATTTCTAACTCTCCAAAGATAGATTTGTCCTGTCTGTTCACCCACAGTTTGTCTGGATAGACAATGACTTAGAGATTATGTTACCTCTAGCTCATGCTTCCATGTCTACCTTTAGGCTCCTCTCTTCCCTGGAGAGTCTTCTGTCAATCCAAATATTAGGAGCTCACTCCTCTCTCATCAAGAATGTGTTCAGGGATCCTTGTCAAAGCATTGCTTCAGAAAGATACTAACCCAGCTACCCATAATTTACCCAGCTATAATATGCATCTCTCCCTCCTTCCTTCCCCAAACCACTGGAGTAACACCATTTCCCCTACAAAGATGACTGACTATGTCTTAATTGCCAGAACATGACGCTGTGCATCTCTTGGAAAGTGGTAGTCAAGGCCTTTGATTGGGTAACCTTGGGATGGGAAAATATTCCAGTTATCCCAGAGGACATGACATATTCATAAAGGCTCTCATCTGAAGAGGCAGGCTGTAAAGAGCCAGAGATGATATGATGACAAAAATGTTATCTCATCAAGAGTCATGGTGTAGCATGCCTGTAATCACAGCAGCTGAGAGGCAGATACAGGAAGATACTAGTTCAGGGCCACCCTGTACTAGATCAGCCTGGGCTACATAATGGTACCTAATCTCAAAACAATAATAGTAATAATGATAAAGGGATCAAGTATTGTGATGTAAAAGAAGCAGGCTTTATAGAAGGTAGGTGGAGACAACCAGTCAGGCATTCTTTAGGAGGTAAAAAAGGCAAGGAACAAATCTGACTCAGAGACTATAGAAAGAGTCCTGCCAACACATTGATGGCATCCTGTACCTGACTGTTGTCTACAAGATTAGGGGCTTGTACTATGAGAACCCTACGAGTCTATGGTGGTTTTTAACAGCACCCATAGGAAGACAATATACTACTTAGCCTCAAACAGTAAATGTTTCTTAGGAATCATGTGTCCTATAATAGAAGGGACTGAGAGTTGGGGGCAAGGAGGGAGAGATTTCTGCTACCTAATTCCTTTTCAGTTTATCTTACTCATTGACTTATTTAACGTATAGTTAGTGCTTATATGTCTGTATTGCTGTTCTGGGCACAGGAAAATCTCCATCACCCTGAGGCTTCCAAGCTACCCCAGAGACATAGAACAAATATTAAAAGTCTAAAACTATTTTTGGGTAGAACTGTATCCTAGTGATAGAGCCTTTCCCAACCTGCTTCAGTATCACAAAATAGCAGACTTGAGGCTGTAAGCCTAGAAGCCAAGAAATGCTAGCTATGGTTAAATATATTAAAAAGTCATGACAGTTCTAGGACCAGGGTTCTTGACTTGTGGGTGGAGATCCTCTTGGTTAGAAAGACCCTTTCATATGGATGATCAAAGACCATCAGAAAACACAGATGTTTGCATTACAATTCATAATGGTGGCAAAATTACAGTTATGAAGTAGGAATGAGAACTATTTTGTTGGGAGGGAACTGTTTTAATGGGTTATAGCATTAGGAAAGTTGAGAAGCACTGCTCTAGGAAGACGACAGAAGGAGGCAGCTGGTTTTAGATAGGAGCTAAGAGAAGAGCAGACAGAGGAAGTGCTATGTTTGAAATGTGTAGGGGAATTTCTGGGAATATTTGATTTAAATTTCTGAGACAGATAGATGCTTTATGAGCTTCATGATGCTGGCTGAGCTAGTAGCCTTGATCTTGCATATCGAGGATGGCTGATCTTCATTTTTTTTTTTTTTCTGTTTCCTGTTGTGATCCAAACCAATGTGGAATTCTGCTCTGATTGTTGTAACTTAAACATGTTATGTCCAATTCCAAATGTTCCTTCTGTGGCTTTCTGTTTAAGAACCTTGCAGTCAGTTTCTGTGAAGATGAAGAGATGGAGATAGCCTTCATTTTCACTCCTGTTCCTCATGTAGACACTGGGGACGTGGGCAACAACAATAAAAATAGCCTATAAATTTAATTCATGATTTTGTATTGACCCTTGTTTGATGAGGTATGAACACACGATTTTCTATATGGAATCATGACTAATAACGACATTAATCTACTCTGAATTCCATAAAGTTAGTTTCCGGGCCAAACATTTTATGTTATGATGAAGTGTATTGTATAATGGAAGATCTTGAGTACAGATGCCTTTTATTAAAATTGGTTTTTATAGTTAAAGGACCTTTTAGTGAGAAAGAAGGGTTGGCTCCAGAATTATCTATGCTGGGCTGACTTTATGGCCCCCCAAGGGCCTCTTCAAATGCAAATGTGGGTGTTCATTAAGCAGAAATGGTTTCCAAACTGTTATGCCCTGCCATGCTAATGCAGGTGGAAATTTGAAAGCTTCCTGGTTTTATTATTTTTTTCCATTACTTTTTGGGAGGAGAGGTAACACCTGGGGATTATGTATGGCTAAGCTGACTGCTAGAGACCCTCTCTGTGTGATGATACATTTATATTTTAAAGCAGGGACTTCTGTGAGTGATATAGAACATTCCATGCCCAGTCACATTTCCAAACACCCAGAGCAAAGGCATATGTTTTTACCACAAAGTGCCTATTTACATAGATATTTAGATAATGGGCTATAAAGGTAAGACAGCCAGCCAACGAAACACATGCAAAATCAACTAGCTCTTCCCAATGCACACAGCAAATATTTACAGAATTAAAGAAATTTCAACTTGAATTCTCTTTGCTTTTCATTTTTATTGTTTCACTTAGATACTACTAAGCAAACCTTTCAGTTGCTGCCTTAATACCTACATTTGAAAAGATCGTTCATGTGTTTATGTGTGCTGTGTGTGCATACACATAAGTAAATGTGCAGTAGGTCATGCCATTGAGAAAGGCCGAGTGCCTCCCTTTACCACTTTCTGTCATCTTCCTTGAGATAGGCAGGGTCTTTTGTCAAATCTAGAACTCACTTCTGGCTAGGCTAGCTGTCCAGAAAGCCCCCCAAATCATCCTGTCTCTGTTTCAACTTAAGTGCTGAGGAAATAGGTGCTCATGGCTACTCCTGGCTAATTTTATATTGGTGATGGACATCCAAACTCAGATCCTCATGACTGTGCAGCACATGTTCTTACTCACCAAACCATCTCCTCTGTGTTGACTCTTACCATGTGTTACTATGCATATGATTGAATGTAGTCTTCAATGTTTGCTAAAGATCCGCCTATTTTTCTGACCAGGGAAGTGGCTGAGTCTGGCCCTGTGGTGCTGGCTCTCTAGGTTACAACCACTCTCTTGGCTGCCCTCGGGTTTTCTCCCACATTCCTGACAGGGTTTACAACTTGTGCAAAATGAATTGAGCAGGAAGTATTAGGGCCACGCATTCAATGGATTAGTCCTCAGACTTTCAGCTTAGTAAACATAGAGTACCCACCTACTCAGAGGGACGTGTACGGTGAATCACCTGAAGATGCACGGGCCATGGATGTCCCAGCATCCATCACACAGTCAACATCGCTACCACTAACATGGGCTACCACTAGCATTGGGCATGACAGACCCTTCTGAGTTGGCAGTATCAGTGTGCTATCATAAGCACTGATTTGGATATACTCTAGAAGGAAGTCTGGCTATTGCTTTGGTGTTGGTTAAAAACATTTTGCCTACTGTCTAAATTGATCCATGTTAAGAAATCTCACTTCTGATTG